>NC_071524.1:361250-722500 GCF_027887155.1 Malaclemys terrapin pileata
GTGGGGGGGGAAGGGGGTGTTGCTGGATTCCCTGCTGGGGGGAAGAGCAGCTCTCCGGAGCTGGACAGGACAGAGCGTGTCAGAGCAACTGTGCATGGGGTGGGGTTTGGGGGGCACTGCCAGGGCCGGCTCTGGCTTTTTTGCCGCCCTAGGCAAAAAAGCCATCCGCCGCCCCCCCTCTCCCGCCCCACCCCCAGTGCGGCAGGGGAGGGTGCCGAGCCTGGCCGCGGGCCCGCAATCCCCGACCATCCGGAGTGCCGCGGGGAGGGCGGTGAGCCCAGTCGCGGCCCCGCTCTCGGGCCGGAGCGCCCCGCTGCGCCGCCCCCCTCCAGGCGCCACCCCAAGCACATGCTTGGTGGGCTGGTGCCTGGAGCCAGCACTGGACATCGCTGCCCCCTGGTGTCTGAGATCAGAACTGTCTGGTGTGTGTGTTGGCGCATGCACACACACACACACACACACACACTCTCTCTCTCTCTCTCTCTCTCTCTCTCTCTCTCTCTCCGGTGTCTCTCTCCCCTCCCAGCCCCGGGAGACCGACCCCGGCGCCGAGGGACTCACCTACGCCGAGCTGGACAGCCAGGTGCTGCAGGCCAAGCGGGGGGACCCAGCCCCTGCCCCCGAGCCCGTCCTGTATGCCACCATCAACGTGAGCCAGGGGCCTGACGGGTAGAGCCCCCACGGTGCAGGGGCGCCCCCCACCCACCCCCATGGCGTGAACCCAGGGGGAGTCATCGGAGCGACGGTGCAGGGAGCGTCGGCCACAAGGAGGTGACAGCATGATTCCCCCTCCCCCCCCCCCGCAGAGAACGGGCTCGACTTATAGCGCCCCGTAGCCCTCCCTCCAGCTGGTGCTGCCCCACCCAGCCCCACGGGTGAGGGCCAGAGGGGCTCAGCACCAGGAGGGGGAGGGGACACGCCGAGGCGGCTGTTTGTGTTATTTTGCATCCTGCTAATCTCCAGATTTGTAATAAACACAGAACCACAAACCAGCGCCCCCGGGCACCCCACAGTCCCCCTGTACCCGCGCCGGGAGTGTGTGTTACACCTGGGGGAGATGGGATCGCTCTGACTGGGGCGCCGGGGCTCGTATCCAGGGACCCTTCACCCAGCACTGGGATGCGACCCCTCTGGGGAGGGGTGCGGCAGCTGTTCCACCCAGAGAGACGATGGCCGCGAGCCGGGCAGGCCTGGGGACAGAGCTGGCCGAGCGGCACGGGCTGGAGAGAAGAGAACTACCACCCTGAAAGCAGTGTAACCTGGCGCTCCAGCCTCCCCTCCCGCCTGGCGCTTCCCCGCCGGGGCCCCAGGCCATGCCGCTGGGCCGACCGGGGGATCCCCACTAGCTGGGAGCAGTGTGGGGGCTATGACACAGAGTGGGGCAGTCCTGGTTCCCTCCAGTAGGGGGCGTCTGGGACACACACACATGCCCCACACTGACATCCCCCCTGGCAGTCCCTCTCCACACTTTGGCCCTTGCAGGGGCGGGGATGGCAATGGGGGGGCTTAGGGGAGCAACCGGCAGCCCCCCCGCCCTCCCCCCTCTCGGCGCACGGCCTTTGTTGTGATTGCTGTTTAGCATTCTGCCGGGCGCCTCTGCTAACAGCTGCTAGGAAGCCGGCGGCCTTACCGGCATCTCGCCTCTGCCAGGAACCAGCCGCTCGTAAACACCGGGCCGGCCAGAAACCCCGGGGGAGGGCTCCCCCCCACACACGACTCTGTGTGTGCGGGGGGGGGGAGAGTGGGCCTGGAGAGCCCCTCCCCCCCCCCCCCCACAGCATGTACACACAGCAACATACACAGCCCCACCCTCCACCAATGCACCCCAGCAAGGGGCAGAAGGGGCCTCTGGGGCTGGGCCTCTTTCTTGGCGTGGAAGGGGGGATGGGTGGCACCGGGGCTGTCATGCCCGCGGAGGGCAGGGACGCCTGGGAGTCGTCCTGAGACCCAGTGTGAAGGCCACAGAATGGGAACAACACTGCTGGATGGGAGCCGGCACCCCCTAGAGGGGAAAGGCCCCATGCCCCATTCCCTGCCCCCCTGAGCCAGCCAGTCACTGCCCAGGGCCAGATGGGAGCCGGAGCCCCCTAGAGGAGATAGGCCCCG
Source organism: Malaclemys terrapin pileata (assembly GCF_027887155.1). Lineage (NCBI taxonomy): Eukaryota > Metazoa > Chordata > Testudines > Emydidae > Malaclemys > Malaclemys terrapin. The sequence goes on from NC_071524.1 coordinate 363,357, forward strand.
TGCCCCATTCCCCACCCCCTGAGCCAGCCAGTCCCTGCCTAGGGTCGGATGGGAGCTGGTGCTCCCTAGAGGAGACAGGCCCCTGCCCCATTCCCCGCCCCCTGAGCCAGCCCGTCCCCGCCCAGGGCTGGATGGGGCGTCCCTCTCACACGCTGTCCTCAGGGGCCCTGAGTGTGTCTCTGAGGCTGGGAAATGAAATGAGAATGAGCTCACTGCCAGCCAGCTGCAAACAAGGGGAACCTGCCGCAGGGGGTGAGGGTGGGCAGGATTCCTGCCCACGGTGTGGGGAAGGGAGCGGGGCTAGGAGAGAAAGGGGGAAAAGAGAAGCGGATGGGGAGGGGGGCTGGTAACCAGGACTCCTGGGTTCTCTCCCTGGCTCTGGGAGGTGAGTGGGGTCTAGTGGTTTGAGTGTGGTATAGTGGTTGTGGGGGGGGCAGGTCTCCTGGGTTCTCAGCCCAGTTCTTCTACAGCTGTGGACAAATCCATTCTCAGTGCCTCAGTTTCCCCATCTGCCCCATGGGGTGAGGGCTCCCGGCTGGCCTCAGGGGAGGGTTACGAGGGCTGGTGAATTCCCAGCGAAGGGCCATGGGCTGTGTTCAGGCATCCAGCCCACATCTGGGGGCCAGCGATGGAGGGGACCCAGCGAGGGTTCAGGACCCTTGGGACCTGGCTCTGAGAACGGGCAGTAGGGAGAACTGAGCACCCAGCCAGGTGCTACTGAGACTTGTCAACCATCCATCAATCCCCCTACTCCACTATAGGGCCCTGACACCCCCATGGCCACTCCCCAATACCCAGGGGTGGCCACTGAAACCTGAGTGGGGGGGATAGCAGGGATTCTCCCCCCGGACTCCTGGGTTCTGCAGAGGTTCCCCCAGACTCTGTCTCTGGGGGGCAGGGGCCACTATGTCTGCTGCTCTATTGGAGGTGGGGGGATAGTGGCTGGTATTTGGGGGGTGTCCTCCCCCAGTGGGGGGGCACTAGCAGGTACCCAGATTTTAAATGGTTTTTCATTATATCCCTCGTTCAGCTCCCATCCGGCTGCAGTCCAGGAACTGGCTGGCTCAGGGGGGCAGCCAATGGGGCAGGAGATCTCTCCCCTCCAGGGGGTGCTGGCTCAAATCCAGCCCCAGGTCGTGGACTCACTGGCTCAGAGGGTGGGGAATGGGGCCCGGAGCCTGTCCCCTCCGGGGGGCGCCAGCTCTGATCCAGCCCCAGGTCGTGGACTCACTGGCTCAGAGGGTGGGGAATGGGGCCTGTCCCCTCCGGGGGGCGCCGGCTCTGATCCAGTCCTAGATCAGTAGATACCAAAAGTCCTTCCTCTTGGGTGGGTCATGTGCGTAATGAGTTTGTTGGGTCTCAGCCCCATTCCTGGGCACCCACAATGCACAGCCCTCTCCTCTGCCAGGTGATCTAATGGAGCCCTGGATGGGCCAGGGAGACTGGCCCCTTTTCCCCGCACTGCCTGTGTGGGTGGGGGGCTTCAGAGATGAGATAGACAAGAATGCGAAGCAGCGGAAGGAAAGAAAGAAAGGGAGAGGGAAGGACAGGAGGGGGAAGCACAAACGAAGCAGGAGGATGGGGAGGGGGAAGGAGGTGGGAGAAGGGAACGGGGCACGGGGGATGCAGGATGGGGAGGGCAGTGGGAGGGAAGGGGCAGATGGAGGAGGGGGAAGGAGCTGGGAGAGGGGAGCAGGGGAGGGCAGAGGGGAAGCAGCAGACAAAGGAGGAGAGGGAAGGAGCTGGGAGAGGAGAGCGGGTCAGGGGGGACTCAGGGTAGGAGGTAAGTGGGAGATAAGGAGCAAATGAAGGAGTGGGAGGGGGAGGAGCTGGGAGAGGGCAGGGGGGATGCAGGAGGGGGAGGGCAGTGGGGGGAAGGGGCAGACGAAGGAGGAAGGGGAAGAAGGGGGAAGGAGGTAGGAGAGGGGAGTGGGGCAGGGGGGACTCGGAGGGAGGACAGTGGCGGGGAATTGGCAGACGGAGGAGGAGGGGGAAGGAGGTGGGAAAGGAGAGCGGGGCAGAGGGGAGGCCACTGGGGGGAAGGGACAGATGAAGGAGGAGGGGGAAGGAAGTAGGAGAGGGGAGCGGGGCAGGAGGGATGCGGAAGGGAGGGCAGTGGAGGGGAAGGAGCAGACGAAGGCGGTGGGGGAAGGAGCCGGGAGAGGGGAGCTCAGGGGAGGGCAGTGGGGGGAAGAAGCGGAGGGAGGAGGGGGAAGGAGGTGGGAGAGGGAAGCTGGGCAGGGGGGACACGGGGGGAGGGGCAAATGGAGGAGCAGGGGGAAAGGAGGTGGGAGAGGGGCAGGGGGGGACATGGGGTGAAGGGGCAGACGGAGAAGGAGGGGGAAGGAGCTGGGAGAGGGGAGCTTGGGGGGAGGGAAGTGGGGGGAAGAAGCAGAGGGAGGAGGGGAAGGAGGTGGGAGAGGGGAGCGGGGCAGTGGGGACGCGGTGGGAAGGGGCAGATGGAGGAGGAGGAGGGGGAAGGAGGGAGGAGAGGAGAGTGGGGCAGGGGGACGCAGGGGGAAGGGGCAGACGGAGGAGGAGGGGGAAGGAGAGGGGAGGGGAGCGGGGGGACACGGGGAGAGGGCAGTGTGTGTGGGGGAAATGGGCAGACGAAGGAGGTGGGAGAGGGGAGGGGGCAGAGGGACACGGGGGGAAGGGTCAGATGGAGGAGGAGGGGGAAGGAGGTGGGAGGGGAGCAGGGCGGAGGGACGCGGGGGGGAGGGCAGTGGGGGGAACAAGCGGAGGGAGGAGGAGAAAGGAGGTGGGAGAGGGGAGTGGGGCAGGGGGGACGCGGAGGGGAGGGCAGTGGGGGGGAAGGAACAGACAAAGGAGGAGGGGGAAGGAGGTAGGAGGGGGGAAGAGGGGACGCAGGGGGGAGGGCAGTGGGGGGGAAGGAACAGACAAAGGAGGAGGGGGAAGGAGGTGGGAGGGGGCAGAGGGCACGCGGGGGGGAGGGCAGTGTGTGTAAGGGAAATGGGCAGACGAAGGAGGTGGGAGAGGGGAGCGGACAGGGGGACACGGGGGAAAGGGCAGACGGAGGAGGAGGGGGAAGGAGGTGGGAGAGGGGAGCGGGGCAGGGGGGACGCGGGGGGGAGGGCAGTGTGTGTAAGGGAAATGGGCAGACGAAGGAGGTGGGAGAGGGGAGCGGACAGGGGGACACGGGGGAAAGGGCAGACGGAGGAGGAGGGGAAAGGAGGTGGGAGAGGGGAGTGGGGCAGGGGGGACGCGGAGGGGAGGGCAGTGGGGGGGGAAGGAACAGACAAAGGAGGAGGGGGAAGGAGGTAGGCGGGGGGAAGAGGGGACGCAGGGGGGAGGGCAGTGGGGGGGAAGGAACAGACAAAGGAGGAGGGGGAAGGAGGTGGGAGGGGGCAGAGGGCACGCAGGGGGGAGGGCAGTGTGTGTAGGGGAAATGGGCAGACGAAGGAGGTGGGAGAGGGGAGCGGACAGGGGGACACGGGGGAAAGGGCAGACGGAGGAGGAGGGGGAAGGAGGTGGGAGAGGGGAGCGGGGCAGGGGGGACGCGGGGGGGAGGACAGTTTGGGGGGGTCGGCAGACGAAGGAGGGGGGTGAGCTCCGCTCCCAGCCTTCGGGAAGGTCTGTGACTGTCCCCTGTGCTGGCGCTGAAGGGTTAACAGCTGGGTTGTGTGTTTCTTGGCGGGGGCGGGGGGGTTTACGGGACTCCCCCCCAGGAGGGAAAGGGGCGGGAAGCCAGCCCTGCCCTCCCCCCGGGTGTCCCTAGCCCCGTGCAGGCAGCGAGGGGGAGGGACCACGGAGAACATCGCCTCCCTTTTACCAACAGTGCCCTGCACACTTCCAGGAATCACCCTGAGCCGGGGGGGGGGGGCGGGGGGGAGAGGGTTTACCCAGCCCCGCCTGCCAATCAGCGCCCAGCTAGCCGGCCCCCAGCACCCCCTGTGGCCAATGGGATGGGGATGGGGCCCATTCACAAAAATAAATATGAGACCCCCTCCACCCCCCAGGATACACCCCCCCCAGCCTCCCCAGTCCGGTCAGGAGAGGATCTGGCCGGGTATCAATTTCAGCCTGAGCTGGGGGGGGGGGGGGGGGAATTGACGAGATTAGGGGCCGGGCTGGGGGGGAGCCCTCTCCTGTGCCGTCCCCCCCCCCCCCTCCCGCCCCACAACTCCCAATGCATCCAAGCCTCCTGCTTGTGCAAAAGGGAAAGTGGTTTTTCCTCCTTCCCTCTGCGGTGCCTACAGCAGCTTCCCGGCAGCTGCCCGCTCCAGGGGCCCTGCTTCCCCCCCCTCCCCGGAGATTGGGGGGCCGGCTGCCTGGCCAGGATGTACCCCCCAAGGGGGAGGCTTTCCTGTGACTTGGGGGAGGGGAGTTGATTTGCTTTGTCTCCCTCCCCCCTCTGCCCTGCGAGGACTCCAGGAGTAGCATTCCCAGCACACCAGAGTAAGTCTACACGGGCTGCTAGCAAAATCGCATCAATCCGGACTGGTTTGGGGTCAGAAAGGGGTGAGTTAAAACGGGAGATTATTTTACGGCGGGGGGAGCTACCATGGGGAGACAGCCACAAAAACTACAACCAGGGGAGTTTGCAAATAGATTGGGGGGGGGGGGCTGGACCTAGGTCACCCCTGGCTCAACTGTCTCCAAATTTGCCCCCCTGACCCCTGTCCCCCCCCCCCGTCACCCATGAAACACAGCAGTTCGCAAGACAATGGGACTTCAGAGCACTTTTAGCAACACCCAACTCCTGCTCCAAGAGTGGGGGGCTGTTAATGAGGATAACAACAATCCTCATTGATAAGTGCCTGTGAGAAATCGGGCTGATGGATTTTAGCGAAGATCTTTATACTGACTGGTTTAAAGGGATTCTCTTAATTTTTTTCACCAGATGTTTTTTAAGTGTCATTTTTGTCCTCCCCCCTCCCCCTTTGGACCATCATGATTTTTAATTTCTCTCTTTGCCACATTTTGAATTCTGCCACTCGTTTGATTGTTAATATCCTACTGATTTAGGGTCAGTTTACAGCTTGGGGTTTGTTTTTTAGGTTAGTTATTTGGGGTCAGTTTCCGGGTTGGTTTGGGGGTTTTTTTAACATCGGTTTTAGATTAGTTATTTGGAGTCAGTTTCTGGTTGGTTTTGGGGGGTGGGGTTTAACATTGGTTTTAGGTTAGTTATTTGGGGTTAGTTTCCAGGTTGGTTTGGGGGTGGGGGGGTTAACATTGGTTTTAGGTTAGTTATTTGGGGTCAGTTTCCAGGTTGGTTTAGGGGTTTTTTTAACATTGGTTTTAGATTAGTTATTTGGGGTTAGTTTCCAGGTTGGTTTGGGGTTGTTGTTTTTTAACATTGGTTTTAGGTTAGTTATTTGGGGTCAGTTTCCAGGTTGGTTTGGGGTTTTTTTAACATTGATTTTAGGTTAGTTATCTGGGGCTATGGGGGACTGGATGTCTCGATTTTATAAGGACCGTGCTGACATTTAGGGCTTTGTCTAATATCCCCACCTATTACTTTCCACCCCTGTCCCGGTTTGTCACACTTGCTAGTTGGGGTTGGTTGACGGGTTGGGTTTTTGGATATTTAGTGCAGTTACTTGGGCTCAAAGTGGGATGCCCGGGCCGCGGGGGCAGGTCACACTGGCTCTGGACCCTGGTACTTCCAAAGAAGTGACGCGTGCGAGTGCGTTTCGCTGCAACCAATGGGACAAATCCAAGCGGGTGCGGAAATCCGTGCCAGGCTCGGGGCCTTGAGGGTTTGCGTGAGCCTTAGCACAAGGGTTCCCAGAACTGGGCTCAGATTTCACGTAGCACAATGCAGACCAGGCCCTTCGTTACTTTAATAGGTTCAGGTTTTTTATAAGAGCTTGGTTTAAAAAAATATCTCGTCTGGATTTCTTGTTTTTTAGGCCCAACAAGAAGAGTTCCTGTTCCCCGGGAGCTGGAGGTTTGTTCCAGCCTTGGGGTTTCCTGGAGGAAGTTGGAGCAGGGAGTGAATTTGGCACAGCCTTAAAATGTTTGTTCCCCTTTGCCCCCCCCACACACACAGATAAAGCGGGATTCACTCCCTGTTCTCTAGGGCGCCTGGGCTGGGGCAGGGGCAGACCGAGAGCAGAAGAGTTTGTGGTGTGTGTGTGTACATTTTGTGTGGGGAGGACTCTGTGTGTGTACATCTTATGAGGGGAGGAGTGCCTGTGTGTACATCTTGTTTGGGGAGGAGTGTGTGTGTGTTGTGTATAATCTTGTGTGGGGAGGATTGTGTGTGTGTATATTGTGTGTACATTGTGTGTGAGGAGGATCATGTGCATGTGTGTGGTGTGTGTACATCTTGTGTGGGCAGGATCAAGTGTGTGTGTGTATTGTGTGTACAATTTTGTGAGAGGAGGATCGTGTGCGTGTGTGTGCATGTGTACATCTTGTGTGGGGAGGATTGTGTGTGTGTGTACATCTTGTGGGAGGGGAGTGTGTGTGTGATGCACATGTTGTGTGGGGAGGCTTGTGTGTGTGGGTGTATTGTGTGTACATTGTATGTGAGGAGGATCATGTGCATGTGTGTGCATGTGTATATCTTGTGTGGGGAGGGGAGGATTGTGTGTGTACATTTTGTGGGGGGAGGATTGAGCGGGTGTGTGTACATTTTGTGTGTATATGTTATGAATAAGTTTGCATATTTTGTTGGTGTGAATGTATACATGTTTTGTCTGTGGGTGTGTTCCACACACACTCTCATTGTGTGTGTGTTTGTGTGTGTATGTTTATGCCTCTTATTCTTTGTGTGTAGTGTACACAGAGGCAAATCAGACACACAGGAGATCTATATGTGTCTTTGTGTTTACCATATCTGTGTGCATTTGTGTGTTATATGTGTGTGAGGATGCATGTGTATGGGTTGTTGTGAATGCTTGTGTTTGCGTGGGTGTGTTTTCAGTGTGTGTGTATAATTATATGGAATAGTATGTTGTGTGTGTAGATCTGTGATGAGGTTTCCGATGAGTGTGTTATAAGTATGTGGATGTGGGGATGGTATGTTTTTGTGCGTATATTTTGTGGGTGTTGTATGGTGTATATACAAACACACACAGCGCAGGACTCATCCCCTCCAGCATGGGGTGGCAGGGACACACACCCACCATAGATTTTTAGGTATGTTCTCCTGTGGGGTGTGATTAAGTGTGTGTATCCACATAATTTAGTGTGTCTGTCACTGGTATGCAGAGGTGTTTCTGGGAGTGTGTGTTTGTAATTATGTGTGTGGGTGTGTGTATAACTGTATGGGTTGCAGTTTGCTGTGTGTTGCTGACTGGCTGCAGTGTGACGTTTGGGTGGGTGGGTTGGTGGGTCTTGTAGGTGACTCTAAGGGTACGTGACTGTGTGTGTGTCTGAGCCTGCTTGTGTGCACCTGTGTTGCTCTGTGTGTGTGTGTGTGTGTGTCAGTGATTTGTGTGTGTGAGAGGCTGTATCTCCAGCACTCAGTGTGTGTGTCTGTGTGTTCTGCACAGAAATCCCAGCATGCAAGTAAGTGTCCACACACCCCTCTACACCTGGAGGTGATTCTAATACTAGAGTTGTCAGAGCACGGACTGGGAGCCAGGACTCCTGGGTTCTCTCCCCAGCTCTGGGAGGGGAGTGGGGTCTAGCGGTTAGAGCGGTGTGTGTGTGTGTGGGGGGGGGGGGGCTGGGAGCCAGGACTCCTGGGTTGTCTCCCTGGCTCTGGAAGGGGAGTGAGGTCTAGTAACTAAAGCAGGGGGGTTGTGAGCCAGGACTCCTGGGTTCTCTCCCCGGCCCCAGAATCATTAATAGCGACTGTTGGATTCTGTGTGAGAACTTCCAGGTATCAGAATCAATCAGTCACCTGCTCTGAGCTGCCCCTCACTCCCGACCCACAGCCCCAGGCTCCCCCCACCCCGTTTTCATTGACACCCCCCCCCCTTCTCTCCACAGATGATCCCGCGGGAGGGACCCCGGTGACCAGGACGACTCAGCAGGGAGCCGGGGGAGGAGAATCCGGCCTGGGCAGCGCGATGGTCCCGCTGTGCTGGCCCTGCCTCCACTGCTGCCCGTACCCCCCGGCAGCCATGAGCGGGCCCCCCGCCCCGCAGCCCCCTGCCCTCTCCTACCACTACCGCAGCTTCTGCGGGGACTTCGAGCGGGTGGAGACGGCGCTGGAGCGGCTGGAGGCCAGCGGCTTCTACTGGGGCAGCCTGTCGGGGGCGGAGGCCAAGCGACTGCTAAGCCCCCACCCGCCGGGGGCTTTCCTCGTCCGCGACTCCTCCGACCACCGGCACCTCTTCACCCTCAGCCTCCGCACCGGGGCCGGCATCACCAACTTGCGCATCCAGCAGCAGGGAGCCGCCTTCCATCTGGAGACCCAGCCGGGGGCCCCCTGCCCGCCCGCCTTCGCCTGCGTGGTGCAGCTGGTGGAGCACTACCTGGGGCGGGCCGGGCACCCGGGGGCCCCCTGCTACGTGGAGGCCCAGGGCAGCCGCCCCGAGCCCCTGGCACTCGCCCGCCCGCTGCGCTGCAAGGTGGCCTCGCTGCAGGAGCTGTGCCGGCGGGCCGTGCGGGCCAGCGTCCGGGGAGGGACCGGGGGGCCCGATCTGGAGGGGCTGCCCGTGCCCCGGGCCCTACGCAACTCCCTGCGCTGCTAAGGGGACCCTGCCCAGGCCCTACAGAACTGTCTGCACAGAAGGATGGGAGAGGAGCGAGGGGGGACCCCCGGCCTGAGCTCAGTATCCCCCCAATGCTCATGGGAGGCAGTTGGGGTACAGAGAGGCCCCCCCATAACTCAGGCTTTCTCAGCACAGCTGGGGGAGGGAAGGAAACTGGAGAGCGGGACCCCCTCTAGGACACCCCAGGGTTTTCCAGCACAGTGGGAGGAAGACCGGGGAAGCGGTCTGTACCCCACACCCTATGGAAAACCCAGCACCGCAGGGCGGGGAGAGATGGGGGGGGGGAGCAGATTGGCACCAACCCCATGGCCGCTCCAGAGTGTGGTGGAGATGGGACTGGAGGGGGAGAAAGGCCTGGAGTGGATGGGAGAGGGGGCTCTTCAGACCAGGGCTGGGACCCAGGGTAAGAACTGGGAGGGAGACTCAGGAATTGGTGGGGGCTGGGAGCCAGGACTCCTGGGTTCTCTCCGCAGCTCTGGGAAGGGCATGGGGTCTAGATCCCGTCTATTCCAGGAGGAGCCAGATTGGACCATGGCCCCACGGTGGGGCTCCCACCTCATCCCGCCAGGGGCGCTCGTGGCCCCGGTACCACCAGCCAGGCCGGGCCGTGGGCCAGGCTGCACGGGGGCCTTGTACCGCTGCATCGGGATGGAATAAACCTGTCTGCTGCATCCTGCCTCCCGCCACTGCTTTGGGGGCTGCCTGGGGCCTGGGGGATGCAGGGGCAGCCCCTCAAAGCCCCCACAAATCAAAGCCAGTGCTCCCTAAGGGGGAAAAGCCCCATTCCCCCTGAGCCAGGCAAGACCCAGGCCTGGGACCAGAGGGGAAAAGGCCGGGTGCCCCATTCCCTGCCAGCTGGCAGTGGCTGCAGCTCAGCACTGGTTGAGGGATCCTCTGTAAACAACCCCACCCCAGAAGCTGCTGCATCTAGGAGTGACCCCGTCCTGACCCCCTTCCGCGCCCGGCCGTTCCCGTAAGGCTCTTGGCACCACGACCGCTGACTCAGGGGAGCAAAGTTACTGAAAACGGCCTCAGCGGTTCAGAAAAAAACCCAGCTGCTTCCGCCGCTCTGGTTTTCGCTTCCCCCCGCGGCCGGGTTGAGGGGCAAGATCGGGGGTGAGGGGAACCGGCTGCACTGTGCCATTACAGCCCTGGCCTGGCCCCCCAGCTCAGTTCCGGCCTTTCACCTTCCTTTCCCAGCAGAGGCCGGCCCTGGACCCGCCTCCCTCTGGTGGGTGGGGCGCCCCCAGCCAATACAGCACCAGGGATATCAGTGCCAGGCGCTGTGGGCACAGGGCAGGTCTCTCATCCCCATCACCAGCCCCCCCATAAAGTCACTGTCCTGCCAGTTGCTAGAGCCCCCTTCTCAGCCTGGCAGGATTGGGGGAGGAGCTAAGAACAGCCCTACCCAGCTAGAACAAAGGTTCGTTAGCCTAGGCTCCTGCCTGGCGCCCCAGGGGGAATGAAGAGAACAGGTAATTGCCCCACAATCCATCCCTGGTGCCCACTGCCAGCTTCGGGCAGGGAGGGGAGCAGGGTGTAGCTCAGGGCAGCCTGGCATCCCCACACCCCATGAGGCAGGAACCAGAAGAGGCCCAGCCTGGCAAGGAGGGCAGGGGGGTCCCACCTCAGAGAAGGGGCCCTTTCCCTCCCCATGGCCCCCAAGCCATGCCCCCCCCCATCCCATATGCCCAGCCCCCAGCTGATAAGAGCAAGCAGTGAACAAAATCCCTCACCCAAGGCTTGGCTGAGACAGCATCAGGGCAGAGAGCAGCAGGGGGGGCTAGGACCCAGGGGACCATTTAGTGGGGTGGAGGGGAGAGGAGTATCCCACCTTAATGCCCCCCCTCTCACCCCAGAACCCAGACATCCTAGAACCACCCCCTATGCACAGCCAGCAAGTGGAGAACCCAGCCCCCTTGGCCCGATTCCAGCCCAGGGTAAACAAGCCCAGCTCCTCCCCTGACCACCTGCCGGTGGAGCTAGGGGAGTTTTCTAGAGCTCCCGCCAGTGTTTCCATGGGGAGAGGGGTGGGGAAAACTGAGCTTTGTGACAGCCCCCAGCTCCTTCCCCTTCCTACCCCGGGAGTCACCTCCACCCCCCGTGTGGAAACAGACAGCAGGTCCACCCCGGTTTTATTTCCAAGGGCTGGTGCAGCCTCCAGGCTGGGGGAAGCGCAAGTCGCAGGCAGGACAGGGCTCATTTCCAGACACAGCGAGCTGGGGAACTACCTGCTGCAGTGTGCATGGCCCAGGAGACAGCTGCAAAGGGCCTCCCGCTCACAGCCCAGAGCACCCCCCTCTGGTGAAGCACAAGACTTGAGCATTTGCTGTCAGGCCAGGGTACAGCAGCCCTGATACACCAATGGTAGGACCCCACTAACAGGCCAATCCCCCAGGGGCGCCCAGTTCAGTTCCAGTACAAGCTCCACTCCAAACTGGTTTATTGAGAGATACAGTAGTGCAGGCTGCCCAGCAGGGGGAGCTGCCAGGCCTTTAATCCTCCTCTTCCTCATCCGCCCCGCCGGCGCCGCCCTGCCCCTTCTTGGCGTTCTTCCTCTTGACGCGGCCAGGCCGGCCGCCCCCGTAGGGCGAGCGCAGCGAGAAGTCGATGTGCTTCTGCGAGTCCAGGCGCACAATGAAGGACGGGATGTTCACGACCTGCTTCCGCACACTGGGGAAGGGGAGAGGGGTGAGGGCAGGCACGGGAAACCACCTACCCACAGTGCTCTGGGGCAACAGGACCCCGATCAGGATTTAACATGCAACCCCCGGGGCAGATGCCCCACCCCTTTGCCATCTTGTAGCTCCTCCCACAGACCCTCCCCAGGGCCAGCTGCACCTAGATACCAGGGTCCCCTCCAAGCCAGCTCCTGCTGGTACCAGGTGTGAAACCAGAGTCACCCAAAGAAAAGGGGTGACCTCTGGATTGATGCTAGGGCAGCAGAGATCAAAACCCAGCCCTGCCTCCATTGCAAAAGAGGAGCGAATCCAGATTGACACCAGGGGAGCCGAGATCAGAACCAGGTCCCACTGAACCAAGCTCCATTACAGCAGCCCTGGGATCCAATCCCCGTTCGCAGGCCCCTCCCAGTGTGGGGCAGGGAGCCGCCGGTGGCTCGTTACCTGTGCAGCAGCCCCGAGCGCAGGGGGCTGGTGGAACGGCCTTGGCCCTTCGCAAGGTGTGCGGCTCTGCCGTAGTGAACCTTGCCGAGACGGGCGGCCCTACCGCCCGCTAGCCGGCGCGCCGGCTTAGCCCGACTGGGGGGCTCCCCAGGCCCACTGGGCAGGGGGCTCCACGCGCCTCACAGGCTCATCCAGGAGGGCTACACAACACAGCAAGAGCAAGGCTTTAGGCATGGGGCGGGTAGGAGCAACGGCCAAACTCCCCACGTCCTTGGGATCAGCTTTGCCCTGTGTCTTCGGCGGGGTCAGTCACCGAGAACGGGGCCACTGACCTGCCTGCCACACGGCCCCTGCCCACGAACTCACCACCCGGGGGGAGCTACAGCCTCAGCGACCCAGCACGTACAGGGGACAGAGCCAATCACTGAACCCAGGAGTCCTGGCTCCCAGCTCCAACCCCTGCTGTAATCCACTGACCCCCCCCCCTCCCCTCTCCGAGGCAGGGAGAGAAACAAGGAATCCTGGCTCCCAGATCCCACCCCGTGTAACCCCACTAGACCCTCCTCCCCTCCCCGAGCCAGGGAGAGAACCCAGGAGTCCTGACACACACACACACACACACACACACACACACACACACACCCCTACCGGATGTGTCTCTGGCGGATCAGCACCCGGGCGTGGTGGATGGACTTGGCCAGGCCCAGCTTGAAGACCTGGGTCTGGAGGCGCCGCTCCAGAAAATCCTCGATCTTGAGGCCCAGGATATAATCCAGCTTCATCTTGCCCTCGTCCAGCACCCCGATGCGCACCAGCCGTCGCAGCAGGGCGTTGCCTGGGGGTGGGGTCGGTGAGACAGGGGGTTAGACCCAGGGACCCTGCCTCTTCCCCTCCCAACAACTTCAGACAGCTGCTGGGACCAGCTCCCAGCACCCCCCACCATGCCACCCCCACCCCCCACATCCTGCCCCCTTACCTTCAAAGAGGCGCTTAGGGTCTTTCTCGTCCAGCGTGAGCAGCTCACGGGCCGCCTTGCGGATCTTGGCCAGGGTGAACTTCACCCGCCAAACCTCACGTTTGTTCCGCAGCCCGTACTCGCCTGGGGAGGAGCAGGGCTGTTACCAACAGGGACAACAGGCAGCCACCTCTGGGGTGGGGCACAGGGGCTGGTTATATAGGTACCCCTCACCAGGCATTGAGATGCGGCCCCTCTGGGGTGGGGCACAGGGGCTGGTTATATAGGTACCCCTCACCAGGCATTGAGATGCGGCCCCTCTGGGGTGGGGCACGGCAGCTGGTTATATAGGGACCCCTCGCCCCATGCTGGGACGCGGTTCAGGACTGTATCCCACTGACTAGAGAGGCAGCAGGTTGAACATTGCCTGGACTAATGGAGTTAAATCTCCTAAAGATCAGAAAATAATTCTTGGGCCATTAATGCTGTGTAACAAAGCCAGCTGCATATGGTGGCACAGCACCCCCTAGTGCCAGCCCTGACTGCCAGGGAGAGTGCACCCTAGCGCCCCATAATGCTGCCCTAGGGCCAGCCCTGATTGCCAGGGGAGAGCACCCTTGACCCCCCCCCCCACTGAGCCCCCGCCCTGCCCCCCAAACTCACCAATGAGCTTCAGCTCCTGGTCGAGACGGGATTTCTCGAAGGGGCGCCGGGGGGTGACATAGGTCTTCCGGCACACCCAGCTCCTGGCAACGGGCATCCTGGCCGAGGCTGTGGGCTCTGGGGGGGAGAGACAGAGGGAATGAGCTAGGGAGAGACAGGACAATTCTGCTCCATCCCCACCCGTCCCCAACCAAAGCACATGGGGCCTTGATCCTCCAGCAGCCACCCCACGAACCCAGGGCGCAGCTTACCCCGGGGGGGGGGGGGGGGGCGGGCTGTGAACTTCTGTCACCCCATCCTCCCTGCCTAAGCCCCCAGGACCACCCCCCTGGTGGGTGCAGTGGGATCAGCCCACACACGCTAGGAGTCACTAGCGCTCAGAGGGGCTGTCTTTGCAGTGGGTCTGTACAGCGCCGAGCGCAGCAGTTACACAACCAACCCCCTGCGCGGTGCCACCGACCCAGAGCCGCGTGACAGGCAGACGGGGAAACTGAGGCACAGCGGGGGGGGGGGGGGGGGGGGCACTTGCCCGACCCCGCTGTAGCAGGCGGGAGACGAATCCCGTCCCCCAATACACGGGGCTGGAGGGGGGGGGCGGCTCCCGGGCCACGTGCTGTGCCCCCCCCCCGCAGCAACAGCGCGCGCGCCCCAGGCCCTAGCGCGCCGCCCGCCTCTGCGCATGCGCGCGCCCGCGGGGAGCCGCCCACCCCCATAGCCCCGCGCCCGAGCCGGCCCCGCGCGCCCTGCCTCTGCCGCGCGCTCGCCCGTCAGCCCCGCCCTCCCCCGCGGCCGTTCGATCCCCGGCCCGCGCGCGGCCCGGCTCTGCCCTCACCTCACCCGAACTGCCCCAGCGCTGGCGGTTGAAAAAAAAGAGAGCGAGGGACTCTGGGGCCGCCTTATATACGGCACAGGAACGGCTCCGCCCTCGGAAGCTTCAGCCAATGGCAGGGCGCCGCCGGGTCCCGCTGGCCAATGGAAGGGAGGCGCCTCGCGCCGCCCGCTGGCCCATGACTGAACGCTCCCGGGGTCATCGAGAGAGACGCCTAGAGCGTCGGACGCGCGTGGCAGAGTAGCCATCGCTGTGTGGGGGTGAACCCCCTTCCTATCCCAGTGGGGAAGCACCATTCTATTGGCACAGGGGCCCTGGCCATCACCAGTGGGGATAACTCACCCCCCCCCCCACCACACACACACACACACACACACACACACTGACATCTGTCCCCTTTCGCTGCCCAGCGTCCATTGCTGTAGGTCAATATAAATAAATAAATAAAGTTAATTAATGGAGATACCCCATTTCCTAGAACTGGAAGGGACCTTGAAAGGTCATCGAGTCCAGCCCCCTGCCTTCACTAGCAGGGCCAAGTACTGATTTTTGCCCCAGATCCCTAAGTGGCCCCCTCAAGGATTGAACTCACAACCCTGGGTTTAGCAGGCCAATGCTCAAACCACCGAGCTATCCCTCCCCGATCTGTCCAGTCTCGGTGTCTCTGCTGTTTGCTTGCCCCCTAACGTCAGTCTCCAGGTGCCGTTTCCACTGGGGCTGGCTCCAGTGTGTCGTTCCTCCGGGTCCGATCCAGGCTTCGCAGGGCTGTTATTGCTAATATTTGTGTGTCAGTGACAAAGCCCGCGCGGTGCTAGGTCCTTTCCGGACAGTCGAGGAGAGACGGGAAGTCACAGTCAAAGGACACGCAGACAGACAGACAGGTAGTTGAGGGCGAAGGGGGAAACAATGTGGATCTTGTACAAGTCAGTACAGCGGAAAAGGCATTGCAGTAATACTGCTTGTTACTATTGTGTGTGTTATAGCGGCGTCAGGCGCTGCACAGATGAAGATGTAGACAGTCCTTGCCCAGGCTGAGATCAGGGCCCTGTCGTGCTGGGCGCTGCACAGACCCAGTGAGAGACAGGGCCTGCCCACCTGAGATCAGGGCCCTGTCGTACCGGGCACTACACAGTTCCAGTGGGAGACAGGCCCTGCCCAGCGGAGATCAGGGGCCAATTGTGCCAGGCGCTGCATAGACACAGCGACAGACAGTCCCTGTCCAGCTGAGATCCCTGCCCTGTTGTGCCGGGGGAAACAGAGGCAAGAGCAGGGAATAGATCCCATGACTCCTATCCCAAGCCAGTTCCCTGGCCAGCAGAGCAGCGCTTCCCCGACTTTTCACTGAGGCAACCCATCTAGAATCTCCCTGCAACCCACCGGTGGGTCGGGACCCCTTGTTTGGGTAACGATTCCCTAGATAATGCAGCCTCTATATGGCCCGTGCATCTCTCCCCAGACTGGACCTAGTCCTGCTTCCCATGAAACCCACAGGAGTTTTGCTCTTGAATTCAGTGGGAGCAGGGTGAGACCTCGCAAACCAGAGCGCGACCAGGTCTCCGGCTGGCATAAATCGGCCTAGCTCCAGAGAAGTCACCGGCTGGAGAACTGACCCATCAGTGGGTGTTTCCCCGCTGATTTCAGTGGGCATTGCATGGGGACCTTGGTTGAATTAATTGGTGCTCGGCGCACGCAGGGCACTCTGATCCCTGCAGGAAGTGAAGTGGAGTCGATGGAGCAGTACCAGGGGTGGGATGAGTCCGGGCTGGTTTATTTTAATTGCCAACCGACCATGGGCTGTAGATAGTAGACTTGCTCCATCCACTACAAGCCACAGCCGGTGGGAGGCCAGGGTGCCTGGCATCACGTGGGAGGTGCCCAGCGTGCGGTGGGGACCCTGGGACAGCCACCCTTGGGGTGGGATTGAGATCAACTTCCAAAGAAAACGTTGGAAGCTGTTGAGTGTGTGATAAAAGGCAGAGAGGGGTTGCAAACACCGGATCCCTCCCACCCCCCCATCTCACGCCAAACTTTTTGCAGGGTTTGTGTCTGTCTTAGGGAAGTTTAGGAGGAAAAAGAAGCAGGAGGAAAAAGGCAGCAGAAAGGTGGAGAGAGAGGGACCATCTCAGTGGAAACAGACAGCGGAACTGGAGTGGAGAGAATAATGTTAACGAATCCGCCGCCCCAGGCCTGAGTCTGATTGCGTGGACTTTATACTGGTCTAGCTGAGATCAGAACCCAGCCCTGCCCCCATTGCAATGAGGGGTGACTCTGGATTGACCCCAGGGGGCTGAGTTCAGAACCGAGCCCTGACCCCAATGCAGTCAGGGGTGACTAGTCTGAAAGGCCATGCGTCTGTGGCCCCTTGAGGTCTGGCCAGTTCCCCTTGGCCTGCTCCCCCATCCCAGACACAGCCATGGCTGGCAGTCCAGGCTCAGCCGGTAGCCAGTAAATCTCCCTTTTCATTGGACACTTTCACAGGGGAAGCCGTAAAGTGCCCAGCCGCCGCAAATGGCGGAGAATTAAGCTGTTGATTTATTGGGTGTTTTTCTCCTATCCTGGTGTTTGTGTGAGAAGCCGACTGTGCTGAACTCCCAGCCTCCCTGCTCTAACCACTAGACACCCCTCCCCTCCCAGAGCCAGGGAGAGAACCCATGAGTCCTGGCTCCAAGCACCCTGCTCTAACCACTAGACCCCCCTCCCCTCCCCTCCCCTCCCCTCCCAGAGCTGGGGAGAGAACCCAGGAATCCTGGCTCCCAACCCCCCTGCTCTAACCACTAGACCCCACTCCCCTCCCAGAGCCAGGAGTGGAGTGAGATGCAGACAGGCAGTAGCAGGTGGTATTTGTCTGTGGGCAGTCAGTGTGGAGGAGTGTCTATGTATGTTGGGGGATGTTTGTTTGTGGCAGCTGTTTTCTTCATGTGCACCTGGGGTGAGGGAGGCGGGTTTGTGTGTCTCCTACATGTGTGGGAATGTTTGTGGCTCTGTGTGTGGGCATCTCTGTGACTGTGTGCGCTCGGGTCTGCGGGGTGCATCTGTGTGTGTTTGGGTGTGTCTCTGGGTGTGTATTTGGGGTGTAGGTCCATGCATACACGTGTGTGTGTGTGTGTTTTGGTTGTGCATGTGTACATGAGTATGTGGGGTTGTGTGTGTCTGGGTGTTTGGGATTATGAGTTGGTGTGTGTGTGTTTGGGATTGTATGTGTGTGTGAATGTGAATGTGTGGGGTTGTATCTGTATCTTTGTGTTTGGGGTTGTATGTGTCTGTGTTTGGGGTTGTTTCTATATTTCTGTGTGTTTGGGGTTGTGTGTCTGTGTGGTTGGTTGGGGATGTGTGTCTGTGTGGTTGGGGTGGGTGTCTGTGTGGTTGGGGTTGTGTGTCTCTTTGTAGTTGGGGATGTGTGTGTCTAGACTGTGTGTGTGCGCGAGTCTGTCTGTGACAATGATGACATCACATTCCTCTCATCTCCCTCCCCCCCACCCCCGCCGCTCCCCATCTCTCCAATTCAGCTCCCCGGGGTGTCTCAGCTCAGCGATCCCCTGGGGTGGCACCCTGAGGGGCTGAGCAGTGGGGCTGCAGGTTCTGTGCTACCCTTGCAACATCATGGGGAGGGGGGCTGTGATAGGGGCCAGGGGGGCAAAGTGGGACCCTAGCAGAGGGGGGCTGTGGAGGGGAGGAGGGCTGTGGGGTGGAGGGGGATCCCAGCGGGGGGGAGGGGGCTGGGAGGGGAGGATCCCATCAGGGAAGGCTGTGGGATGGAGGGGTGGGTGGATCCCAGCGGGGGGGGGGCTGTGAGGGGATCAGGATCCCAATGGGGGGGACTGTGGGGTGAGGGGGGATCCCAGCATAGGGGTGCTGGTGCACGAGAGGTTTCTGCTCAAATTCGGCGCTGGTTCCCTGTGTGGGGTGGGAGGGGGTTTCCACTGCATCCGACACAACCTGCGCCCCCCACCACAGTGACTACTGGCCTGGGACTCCGCCCTTGCCTGGCTCAGATTAAATAAAGTCCCCCCTTCACCGTCTTTTTGTTGCACTAAGTCGCCGCTGTCCGGCCGCCCAGCTCTGAAGGCAGCGCAGAAGTAAGGGTGGCAATACCGCGACCCCCAACCTTGTGATCCCCCCATGACCCCTTTTTGACTCAGGCCCCGCAGTTGGAGAAATGTTGGTCTCCCCCATTAAATCTGTATAGCATAGGGCAATATACCGATTTCACGGGGGAGACCAGAGTTCACGGTCCGTGCCACGTTTTTCACGGTGGTGAATTTGGTAGGGCCCTATCGATTGAGCACTGTCCTCCTTGGGGTCCAGCTGCGGTCGCACCAAGGCCAAACCTAGAGGTGAAATAAACTCTTTGAGATCTGGCCTTACCCCTTTGGGCCGTAGTGCCCGTGTGGTCAGCTGATTCTCCAACGCGACCCCAGATCTTTTCCGGACGCCACGTCCTGGCACCGAGCCCCCACCCAGCCCAAAAGCACGGGCCTTGGTTCCTTGTTCCTGGGTGGAGGACTTGCCCCCAGCGAGCCTGGTCGCTCTGTCTCAATTTACCGCAGCCCCCATCAGCGGGTCGTTAGTGTTATCGGCGCGGGGTGCTCTGTTTGCTCCCGGGTCATTGATAATAAAAATGGCCAAGAACCCGAACCTGGTGCCCCCAACCCCCATCCCAGAAACACACCCGCTTGAGGAGGGTGCCTGTTTTCAGGGGCATTTGGAGGCCTCTCCGCTAGCTAGTGTGATATACTGTGTGTGTGTTTGTGGGTATGACACTGTGTGTGACACTGTGTGTGTGTGTGTGTGTGTGTGTGTGTGTGTGTGTGTGTGTGTGTGTGTGTGTGTTAGACTGGGTGTGTGTGAGAAAGCGAGACTGTGTGTCTGGGTATGTGAAACTTCACGTGTGTGTGTGTGAGAGAGAGACTGGGTATGTGAAACTGCGTGTGTGTGATTAATTATGTTTGTGTGACACTGCACATGTGATTCGGTGCGTGTGTGTGTGTGTGTTAGACTGGGTGTGTGTGTGAAAGAGAGAGAGACTATATCTGGGTATGTGAAACTTTGCGTGTGTGTGTAACTGTGTGTGTGTGAGAGAGAGAGAGAGAGATTGTGTCTGGGTATGTGAAACTGCGTGTGTGTGACACTATGACAGTGTGACTGTGTGTGACTGATTATGTTTGTGTGACACTGTGTGCACATGTGACTGTGTGTGTGTGTGTGAAGGAGAGAGAGACTGTGTCTGGGTATGTGTGACAATACCTGTGTGTGTCTATGTATGACACTGTGTGCATGACTGTGTGTGTGTGTGTGAGAGAGAGAGAGAGAGTGTCCAGGTATGTGAAACTCTGTGACTGCATGTGACGCTGTGTGTGTGCATGAGGAACTGTGAGTCTGGATTTGTGAGATTCTGTGTGTGACTGTGTGTGTGACAGTGCCTTTGTGTGTGTGTCCATGTGTGACATTGTGTGTGTAACTGTGTTTGTGTGACACTGTGTGCGCCTGGGTATGTGAGACTGTGTCTTTGTGTGAGTGTGTATGTGTTGTGTGTGTGACTGTGTGTCCGTGTGTGACAATGTGTGTGTGTCCAGGTACGCGATACTGTGGGTGGCTGTGTTTGCATGATATTGTGTGTCTGGGTACATGCTACTGTGTATGAAACTGTGTGTGTGGGAAACTGAGGATGTCTGTGACACTGTGTGTGTCTGTGCACGTGGCATTGTGTGTAATTGTGTACTTAGGTTGTAATTTCTTTAGGGCACATGCCGGCATTTCGGTCTATGGATCTATACAGCACCCCGCACAATGGGGTCTGGTCCCTGCCTGGGGCCGCTGGACAAGACTGCAACAAAAACAATAAATATGTGTTTTTGTGACGTACACACACACCTCACTGTATTCCTGTGTGTGAGACATGTGTATGTGATAAACTGTGTGTGAGACCTCACGGGCACATGTGGCAGCATGGGTTTGTGTGGGAGCCATTGTGAGTGTGTAGGAGACATGGTGTTGTGACATTCTGTGTGCAGGAGACAGTCTTTGTGTGTGATGCTCTGTGTGTATAGGAGACATCACATGGACATGTCTGCGTGTGAGAGTGTCAGTGTGTGTATGAGCTGCGTGTGTGACACTCTGTGTGTGTATGACCTAAGTGTGCGTAACAGTCAGTGAGTGTATGAGCCGTGTGTGTGACACTGTCAGGGTGTGTACGAGCTGTGTGTGTGACACTCTCATTGTATGAGCTGTGTGTGTATGTGACACTGTCGGGATGTGTACAAGCTGGATGTGTGACACTGTCAGTGTGTGTATGAGCTGCGTGTGTATGTGTGACAGTCAGTATATGTGCAAGCTTTGTGTGTGTGTGACACTGTCAGTGTGTGTGTGAGCCGCATATGTGTGACAGTCAGTATGTGTGCAAGTCATGTGTGTGTGTGTGTGTGACAAGGTATGTATGAGCTGTGTGTGTGCCAGCCATGTGTGTGTGACACTGTCAGTGTATGTGCAAGCCGTGTGTGTGTGTATGAAACTGTCAGTGTGTGTATGAGCCATGTGTGTACCTGACACTGTCAGGGTGTGTGTGAGCCATGTGGGTATGTGACAGTCAGTGTGCGTACGAGCTGTGTGTGTGCAAGCCATGTGTGTATCTGACACTGTCAGGGTGTGTGCGAGCCATGTGGGTATGTGACAGTCAGTGTGCGTATGAGCTGTGTGTGCGAGCTGTGTGTGTATGTGACACTGTCAGGGTGTGTGCAAGCTGTGTGTGTGATAGTCAGGGTGTGTGTGAGCCATGTGTGTATGTGACACTGTCAGGGTGTGTGCGAGCCATTTGTGTGTGCGTGTGTCCCATTGTGTATGTGACACTGTGCGTGTTTGCGCATGACACCTCTACCCAGCCCTTTTTCCCCACCTTGGCTTGGGGAATCCCCTGGCAGCTCCCCCCACACCCTGCACCCCCAAACTCCACCCTCTCCCCAAAATCCTCCCCCCACACACACACACACCCTCCCTCCCCATCCCTCTCCCACAGTGCCCTACTGCTGTTGAGGCTGGTACCAGGGAGAAGGTAACCATGGAGACGCTCCCCCCCTCCATCTCCTGCATCTCTCCGCCCTCCCCCTCTCCCTTCCTCTCTCCTTTCTTTGGGCTTCTGGCCCTGACGGACAGCTCCCGGGCCCAATCCGCGAGCCCGGCGGCGGGGCGGGGGGGTGTCTGTCCGAGGGGGTGGGTCTTGTCTCCATCAATTCCAGCAGCCGAGCTCCCCAGCCAGGCGGATGCCGAAACCAGCCAGCCTCCCATTGGATTTGATCCTCCTTTTCTTCTCCCCTTCCCCCCCTTCCACTTCCCCGCCCCCCCCCACCTCTGGCAAAGTGGGGGGGAAACCCAGACGTCTGCCCGGATCTCCCCCCCCAGTCTTCCTTTCCACCCTGCATCCCACCCTCCCCAATTCTCCTCCTCCCCCCGTCTATTGTTGGCATGGGCATAACCCGCGTCTGATCCGTTCTCTTGCTTGGCCCCTGCCAGCCCTCCGCTGGGCGGATTGGCCCCTTCCCTCCTTCCCCTTGGGGCCCTGAGGCGGAGGAAGGAAGGAAGATGCTTCGGGATGAAAAGCAGGTAGCAGCCGAGGCCAGGCCGGCCCATCTTCCCGGCGATGCGAAGCCGGGGTGCCCTCCGGCCCGGGTCCCCCTCGCCCCTTCGGATGCGTGAAAGCCACCGGGTGTGCCCCCCCTGTCCCGCGCACCTGCCCCGTTTCAGGTGGCGTGGCCCGTGCCTGGCTTCCCTCCCCCGGGTCCCCCCTGCTCCCCCCCCGGACCTAGGCCGTCTCCCTGCCGGTGGCCCCCGCCGATCGATGCCCGCCGAGCCCCGACAATGCTAAGGCAGGGGCCCGTCGTCCTGCTGGCCGCCTCCATGTCGTATTTCAACCCGGACAGAGCGTTAGCAGCGCCGCTGGAGAACGGTGAGCACCACCCGGGCCTGGACGGCCTCTCTGGAGTCTGGGCACGTGGAGGGGACAGGCCTCCTGGCGGATCCCCCCCTCCGATCCTTCCACTTCTCCATCCCTCCTCTGCTTCCTTCATCCCTTCCGTCACTGTAACCGGCTTACCGTTCCTCCTCAATCCCTTCCTTCGCTCTAACCTGCTTTTCATTCCTCCTTCATCTCTTCCTTCGCTCCCTCCCTCTGCCATCCCCTTCCTCCTCCATCCCTCACCGTCCCTTTCCTCCATCCTCTGTCCCCTTCCTCCTCCATCCCTTCCTTCGCTCCCTCCCTCCGCTGTCCCCTTCCTCCTCCATCCCTTCCTTCGCTCCCTCCCTCCGCTGTCCCCTTCCTCCTCCATCCCTTCCTTCGCTCCCTTCATCCGCCGTACTTCCTCCATCCCTTCCTTCGTTCCCTCCCTCCACTGTCCCCTTCCTCCTTCATCCCTTCCTTCGCTTCCTCCCTCCGCCGTCCCCTTCTTCCTTCATCCCTTCCTTCACTCCCTCCCTCCGCTGTCCCCTTCCTCCTCCATCCCTTCCTTCGCTTCCTCCCTCCGCCGTCCCCTTCTTCCTTCATCCCTTCCTTCGCTCCCTCCATCCGCCATACTTCCTCCATCCCTTCCTTCGTTCCCTCCATCTGCCGTCCCCTTCCTCCTTCATCCCTCCACCATCCTCTTCCTCCTTCATCCCTTCCTCCTTCATCTCTCCACCATCCCCTTCCTCCTTCATCCCTTCCTTCGCTCCCTTCCTCCACCGTCCCCTTCTTCCTCCATCCCTTCCTTCATTCCCTCCATCCACCGTCCCCTTCCTCCTTCATCCCTCCACCGTCCCCTTCCTCCTTCATCCCTTCCTTCGCTCCCTTCCTCCGCCATCCCCTTCCTCCTTCATCCCTCTGCCATCCCCTTCCTCCTCCATCCCTTCCTTCGCTCCCTCCCTCCGCTGTCCCCTTCCTCCTTCATCCCTTCCTTTGCTCCCTCCCTCCGCCGTCCCCTTCTTCCTTCATCCCTTCCTTCACTCCCTCCATCCTCCGTCCCCTTCCTCCTCCATCCCTTCCTTCGCTCCCTCCATCCACTGTCCCCTTCCTCCTCCATCCCTTCCTTCGCTCCCTCCATCCACTGTCCCCTTCCTCCTCCATCCCTTCCTTCGCTCCCTCCATGCTGTGTCCCATTTCTCCTTCCTTAGCTCTATTCCACCTGCTTTCCACCCCTCCATTGGGCACCACCTGTTTGTGTGCCCTTCCCTTCTGCCGAAACCAACCCTGTCACTTCGAGTGTCGTTTGGGGAGTTGGGTCGGGATGGGGGTTTTCCTCCCCCACAGCTGGGTTGTAAGTTTCTCTCCTTAGGTGGCCGGGCCTGTCCCCTCCACACAGCGGATTAGTCAGTCCCGGGCTAGTGACATGTGTTGTGTGGCTGCAGGAGGGTGGGGGATGGGGTGTTGGGAGTTGGGGCGCTGGGGAGGGGCGCTATGAGTTTTAGGGGGAGGGGAGAGGTCCACATTTCTGGTGGCTGGGCCTGTTGGGCCACTGATCCATGGAGCCCTGGCATGACTAGAGTTTGTGGGGCTTGGGTCTGGTTCCCAGCAAGTTGGTTGAGGGGACGGTCTGGGTCCAGTCCCCGGAGCAGATGTTTGGGGGCGGTTCTGGGCCAAGTTTCAGGAGAGGTAATGGGGTGCAACAGCTGTCGGCTTGATGCCCGGTGGGTGAGTTGCAGGCAGTGTCTCGGCCTGGTTACTAGTGGGGCAGTTGGGGGTCAAAGCTCAATTCCTACTCAGTGATTTGGGGAGGGGTCTTGGCCCAGTTCCTGATGGGTGAATTCAGAGGAGTCCCCAAATCGTGCATTTGCCACAAATTACCATTTCAATTGGGGCTGGGCCTTATTTGCCCTATAATGCCCAGAACTGGTCGCTGTTCCGATGGGGTTTTCCTCACAGAGCTCAATCAAGATAGTCATCTCAGCACCACACAAGGGATCCCTATATAACCAACCCCCATGCCCTGCCCCAGAGGGGCTGCATCTCAGTGCTGAGCGGGTTCTTACTCTCATTTCTCTCTCCCCTAGATGGTCTGTCCCAAGGCCGGTTCCCTCTTGCCCCCCCGTATGCCGTGGTCTTGATCTCCTGTTCGGGTCTCCTGGCCTTCATCTTCCTCCTCCTCACCTGCCTGTGCTGCAAACGAGGCGATGTCGGCTTCAAGGTGAGAGGCGGCTGGGGAGGAGCACGGCTGGGTGTTTGGATTTGTGGTTCCCAGGCCATATGCCTAGAGAGACAGAGACCCTAGAATGGATATCCCAGGTCCTCATGCATCCCTGTCCGTCTGCGCCCTGCAGGAGTTCGAGAACCCAGATGGGGAGGAGTATTCGGGGGAATACACGCCACCTGCTGAGGAGACCTCATCATCCCAGTCCATCCCAGACGTCTACATCCTGCCACTCTCTGAGGTCTCGCTCCCGACTCCCAGCCAGCAGATGCCCAAGACAGGTAGGGGACATGCTTGTCTCCCAACTGGGTGTGACACATGCCCGGACTGTGGGGATGGGGTGGATTGGAAAACCAGATTCTCGGTTATCCAGTGGGAATGGGCTATGTTAGATTGGTTCTAGGCTAGTCAATGGGGACTGGGTGGCTCTGGTTCTTGGTTAGTCAACGGACAAGGGGAAGTTCTGGTTCTAGACTAGTCTATGTAGGCAGGGAGGCTCTGGTTCTAGGCTAGTCAGTGGGATTGGTGGTACTGGTTCTAAGCTAGTCCGTGGGGAGGCACTGGTTCTAGACTACTCAACTGGGATGTAGTGACTCTTGTTTTAGGTAGTTGACAAGGATGAGAAAGCTCTGGTTCTAGGCTAATCAACATGGAAGAGGTGATTCTGGTCAATGGAGATGGACGGACTCTGTTTCCAGGCTAGCCAGTGGGGATGGCGTGACTCTGGAAATAAGGTTATAAGCTACCCAGTGAGAGTCGAGAGACTATTTGTAGACCCACCACTGTGGATAAAATTACTCTAGAAATCAGGATCTAGATCAGCCACTGATGATTTATTAGGTCAAAACTAGACCAGACAAAGGAGCTGAAATGGCTGCAGCCTTGAACTAGCATCTGAGACACAATGACATTAGATACCACACTCAGGATCAGCAGATAGGGCAAAAGACCACAGAACCATGTTCTAGACTACCCAATGAGAATGCAGAGATTCTGGTAACCACATTCAACACTAACCAATGAAGATTCAGAGACTGGAGGTTGGGATCTAGAGTAGCCAGTGTAGATGCAGCAAATCAAGAAATCGGGTTCTAGACTAACCAATGAGGCAGCAGTGACACTATAAAGCAGGCTTAGACTAACCAGATGCTGGAAAGTGGGTCTAGACTAATGATGTTCTAGCTTAGTTATCCTGGATGCAGACACTCTGGAAATCTCTTAATACACAAGTAATATTCTAGACTAACTAGCTCTGGACACAGTGTTCTAGATTAGTCTATGACACTAGGGTTTCATTAGAAAAAAATGTTCTGAGGCGCAATGACTCTTGCAACCCGACTCTAAACCATTAAGGTTCTAGAGGAGCAAATGCAGATGAAGCCACTCTAGAATGCACGTTCTAGACTAGCGATTGAGGTGTCTGTTCCATTAGAAGCCATGTTCTAGATGACCCAAAGGGGGTGCAGTTACTCTGGGAACATGGTTCTAGATTAGCCAGTGATTCTGGAAGCCACATTGTGAATGAGCTGATGGCCCAGCTTCCTGGGGGGGCCTGAAGGAGTATCGCGACCTCCTGGTCCCAACCCCTTTCCTGCTGGGAGGAGGGATAGGATGAAGGTGGGTAGGGAGCCATCACGGGAGCTCCCTTCTCCCTGGTGGAGCCGCTGGCAGGGTTCAACCCCCTCCTCACCCTCCTGTGTCCCCTTCCAGACCTAGTGAAGCATCTGGGCTTGAGCCGGCAGCACCTCAGCTACCTGCAGGAGATCGGGAACGGCTGGTTTGGGAAGGTGAGTGCGTCTCCCCTGCCACTTCGCTATCTGCCGCCCCGGCCTCTATAGATGTCACATCCAGGGAGTGCCTGCTCCCACCCGTCCCCAGAGCAGGGACTGGCTGGCTCATGGGGGCAGGGAATGGGGCATGGGCCTTTCCCTTCTAGGAGGCGCCGGCTCCCATCCGGCCCCAGGGCAGGGACTGGCTGGCTCAGGGGAATGGGGAAGGCGGCAAAGGGCCTTTCCCCTCTAGTGACAGAGAGCTGTTCTCATCTGACACCCCAATTTGTGGCCCCCGTGTGAAACAAGTTTGCTGGGTCTCTGCAGCCCCCGTGCCAGAGAGGTCGAGGACTGGAGGGGCTTTAGAGACTGCACTCCAATCTGCCCTCTGACGGGGGGTCCCCAGCACAGGTGGAGGCATGGGGGGAGGATGGGGACCCATTGGGGCACAGACCCTGCGGTATGGCTGTCAGCTCTGTCTCCTAGGTGATCCTGGGGGAGGTCTTCTCAGACTTCACCCCAGCCCAGGTGGTGGTGAAGGAGCTCCGGGTCAGCGCCGGACCCCTGGAGCAGAGGAAGTTCCTGTCGGAGGCTCAGCCCTATCGGTAATTAGGGGATGGGGGCGCCCCAGAAGTGCATCTCAGCATACCCAGCCCCCATGCCCCACCCCAGAGGTGGCTGCATCTGAGCACCAGGCGAGGAGTCCCCGTATATCCAGCCCTCGTGCCCCACCCCAGAATCAGCCGCATCTCAGCATCCTTAAAGCACAAAGATAAGAGGAGGAAACACAGTGGCGTGAAAGCAGCCCACGGTGGTCCTGCTTAGACCCAGATGTACTGAGATTGTGGGTGGGGCTTGCCACACCCGTGTTTAAAGCCACAGGGTCGAGATAAAAGTCCCACAGCTAAAAATCACGCCCCCACCCCCACCCCGCCTGACCCCTCCTTCCCCAGCCCAGCAGTACGGGAAGATCTGGGAAGGGACTGAGGCCGGATGGGATTTGGGGGATCTAGTCACTGGGATCGTCCCCCGCTCCTCTCCGCTGAGGATCTCACAGCGTCTTCCAGCCATTCGGGAAACTTCCTGCCGCTTGCGGAAAGGGCAGGAGCCTCCCCCCGCCAACGTTGCGGAGGGGGAAATCGAGGCACACAGGGGTGGGGTTTGCCCAGACCAAGTCATTTTCAGAGCTGCCGAGAGAACCCAGGAGTCCTGGCTCCCAGCCCCCTCCCCACTCTAACCACCACATAGAATGCTGGGATAGAACCCAGGCGTCCGGGTGCTGCTGTGGCCATGAGGAATGACAGTGCTTTCTCTCTCTCTCCTTCGCCCGCCCCCCGCTTTGAAGAAGCCTTCAGCACCCCAACATCCTGCAGTGTCTGGGGCTGTGCACGGAGACCATCCCCTTCTTGCTCATCATGGAGTTCTGCCAGCTGGTGAGCGCGGGCGGGGGCTGCCGTGGGGAGGGGGGGGGAGCGCTGCCCCCTAGTGGCTGGGCTCAGAACTGCTCTGTGTGTGTGTGTGTCCTGCTGCTCCCTGGTGGTTGGGTTTAGAACTGCTGTGTGTGTGTGTGTGTGTGTGTGTGTGTGTGTGTGTGTGTGTGTGTGTGTGTGTGTGTGTGTGTGTGTGTGTGTGTGTGTGTGTGTGTGTGTGTCCTGCTGCCCCCTGATGGCTGGGATCAGAATTCCCCACTGTGTGTGTGTCCGAGAAGGAGAGTGTGCCCTCTCCTGAGAGCAGCGCACACTGCCGACCTGTGTGTCATAGCCCCATAATGCCGGAAGCTGGGTGGGGAGTCTCCACTCCACCAGCTGCCGTGGCTGGTGCTAATGAAGCTGGGGGCTCCGACGTTGCTCCCGATTGCTGGAGGGGTACAGTGGCCCCTGCGGGGTCCCCGGTGCCCCCATCCGTGCCCCGGCCTGCCTGACCTCCCCCCCATCCCTCCCCCGTCGCCCCAGGGCGACTTGAAGCGCTACCTGCGAGCCCAGTGCCAGGCAGACGGGCTGACCCCCGACCTGCTGACCCGCGACCTCGGCACGCTGCAGCGCATGGCCTATGAGCTCACCCTCGGGCTGCTGCACCTGCACAAGAACAACTACATCCACAGGTGAGTGCCCGGACGCCTGGGTTCTCTCCCGGCCGCGGGAGGGGAGGGGATTCGGGGGGTTAGAGCCAGGAGGGGGGGCTGGGTGCCAGGACTCCTGGGTTCTATCCCACCTCCCCTAGGGGAGGCGGATCTAGTGGTTAGAGCAGGGAGGACTGGGGGCCAGGACTCCTGGGTTCTTGCCCACCTCTGGAAGGGGAGGGGGATGGCGGGGTTAGAGCGGGGGGTGTCTGGGAGGCAGAGCTCTCCCCAGGGCAGGTGGGACACAGACGGGGTGTCCCATGGGGATGCTGACTGGGGTCTCCCCACGTTCCCCCACAGCGACCTGGCCCTGAGGAATTGTCTGCTGACCTCCGACCTCACCGTCCGTGTCGGCGACTATGGCCTCTCGCACAACAACTACAAGGTGAGAGCCCTGGGGTGGCGGTGGGGCATGGGGCCTTTCCCCTCTAGGGGGCATCAGCTCCCACCCGGCCCCAGGGCAGGGACTGGCTGGCTCTGGGGACGGGGAATGGGACACGGGGCCTTTCCCCTCTAGGGGGCGCTGGCTCCCATCCGGCCCCAGGGCAGGGACTGGCTGGCTCTGGGGACTCGGGGGCGGGGCGGGGGGGTTTCCTGCCCAGTGCTGACCCCTCCTCCCCACGCAGGAGGATTATTACATCACCCCCGACCGGCTGTGGATACCGCTGCGCTGGGTGGCGCCGGAGCTGCTGGACGAAGTTCACGGGACGCTCTTGGTGGTGGATCAGAGCAAGGAGAGCAACGTCTGGTGAGTCCCGCACTGTGTCCTGGTGCCTTCTGCACCCTGCTAAGCCCCCGGGGCAGCTGGGACCGCCCCCAGCCTCAGGGGGAAGCTTTGGGGGGATCGCTGTCCCAGAGCTACCTGTTCTACATGGCTGTTAACCAGTCCCCCCACCCACGCCAGATGGGCCGCGTCCCAGCATCGGGCGAGGAGTCCCCATATACCCAGCCCCACCCCAGAGGTGGCTGCATCTCAGTGCCGGGGGAGGGGTCCCCATATACCCAGCCCCCGCGCCCCACCCCAGAGCTGCTGCATCTCAGGGCCGGGCAAGGGTCCCTGCACTCACCACGTAACCCTGCTCTGCCCAGGTCCCTGGGGGTGACGATGTGGGAGCTGTTTGAATTCGGCAGCCAGCCCTACCGGCACCTATCGGACGAGGAGGTTCTCGCCTTCGTCATCAAAGAGCAGCAGATGAAGCTGGCCAAGCCACGTCTGAAGCTGCCTTACTCTGACTACTGGTGAGTGCTGGGTCCCTGCCCCACAGCTGCCCCACCTCCCCGGCAGGTCCCAGTGGGGAGCTGGCTGGCCACGACCCTAGCCTGGTACAGCCCCTCCGTAGGGCTGAGGACCACCGGACTCGGTGTGCGCCTGACGGGCTCTTCCATCGCTGACAGCGGCAGGTGGTTCCTGGCTGGGCTGTCACTGGGGCCCGTCACTGCTCCTTTTCTCCCATTCGTCTTGTCCTGCTTTGCTCTGTGTCTCTGGCTGTTCTCTTCTGACCGTTCTTCTTTCTCTCTGACTGTTGTTTTCCAACTGGTCCTCTGCCTCCCTCTCGCTGAGTGTTTTTTTCTGACTGTTCTTCCGTTTCCGACTGTTTTTCTGTCTCTACGGATGTTATTTTCTACTTTTCTTGGGGGGTTTTCTGGCTGTTCTTCTGTCTCTGGCTGTTTTTTCCCCTCTTGCTCTTTCTGACTTCTGTTTCTCCAGCTGATGCTTCTGACTGTTCTTCTCTGTCTCTTTGGCTGTTATTTTTGGACTGTTTTTTCTGTCTCTCTTGATTTTTTCTGTCTTCTGTCACCAACTGGTCTTCTGTCTCTACAGCTGTTATTTTCTTACTGTTCTTCTGCCTCTCTGTCCAGCTGTTCTCGCTGGCTGTTATTTCCTGACTGTTTTCTCTCTCTCCAGCAGTTCTTCTGTCTCTCTCTGAAAGGCTGTTTTTTCCCCCCTGACTGTTCGTCTGTCTCTCTCTGAGTTTTTTTCTGGATGTTCTTCTGCCTCTTTCTGACAGTTCTTCTGTATCTTTGGCTGTTACTTTCTGACTGTTCTGTCTGTTTACCGATTGTTCTGTCTCTTTCTGGCAGTTGTTTTCAGATTGTTCTTTCACCTCTCTCCAGCTGTTTCTCTGTCTCTCCGGCTGTTGTTTTCTGCTGGTCCTTCTGTGTCTCTCTGGCTGTTCTTCAGTCTCTACTGCTGCCTTATTCCCGAATCTTGTCTCTATCTCTCTGGTGGTTATTCCACCTCTCCAGCTGTTCTTTTTCCAACTGTTGTTCTCTGACTGTTCTGTCCCTCCCTGCCCTGACCGCCCCCTCTCCCTCCCATTGCAGGTACGAGGTGATGCAGTCGTGCTGGCTGCCGGCGCCACAGCGCCCCACACTGGAGGAGCTGCACCTGCAGCTGACCTACCTGCTGACGGAGCGCTGCCACGCGCAGGCGGAGGAAAGTTTTGAGTGGCGCTGGAACGCCCTGAAGCCCAAGCGCTCGCCGGCCGCCTCCCCCCCACGCCGGCGCCGCTCGGAGGAGATCTCGGCCTACCCGCTGCTGGATGGCTTCCAGGGGGCCGATCTGGACGACGTCCTCACCGTCACCGAGAGCAGCCGGGGGCTCAACTTCGAGTACATGTGGGAGAAGGCCCGGCTGGGGCGCTGGAAGGCCGGCCCGGCCCCCGGGGCCACCCCCTCCAGCAACGGCGGCCTGGCCGTGCCCGGCGCCAACCCCTTCTACGAGGCGCCAACACGGCAGAGCCTGGAGACGCCCAGCGTGGTCCCAGTGATTAGCGCCCGCAGCCCCTCGGTCAGCAGCGAGTACTACATCCGTCTGGAGGAGCACGGCGAGGGGGAAGGGCCCGAGGGCACCGTCGGCACCCCCAGCCCCGTCTACGAGCGCCAATATGGGGTGCCCGGCTCCCCGCCGGAGCCCCTCTTCCCTTCCGACTGGGACCCCATCGAAGAGGTCCGGGGCAGCCCCCCGCCCCCGGCCCACCACCACCTCCCCCACCTCCTGCCGGAGGGGCCGGCCAGCTGGGCCCCCGGTGCCACCAACCCCTTTATCTCGGTGTCCCGGGAGCCGGCCCGGCGCAGCGCCAACCCCTTCCGGGCTGAGATCCAGGAGACCTCGCTGACGGATCCGGCGCCAGGGGGCATCTTCCTGGGGGAGTCCCTGCTCCACGTGTACCAGGAGCTGGAGGAGCAGCAGCGTGGCTGGGACTGCGAGGGGCTGGAGGAGCGGGGGGCCGGGGAGACGCTGGCGGGGGACCCCTCGGAGTTCCGCCCCTCGCCCCCCTGGGACCGGGAGCCCTCCCTGATGGAGGAGCAGAGCTCGGCCGGCAGCACAGACGGGGAGGACGCCAGCAGCGGCGGGGACGGGCGCCGCAACCCCCTGCTCTGCCCGCTCTGCAGCCGGGGCGGGCGCTGCCGCTGCGCCCCGGGCCGGGGGGAGGTTGTGAGTGGCTGGAGCAACCACGCCCCCATCCCCCGGCCCCACCGCGACAGCTACGGCACCGAGGACGACTCCTCCCTCAAGGTGGAGCGGGGCTCCCTATCCGACTGCCCCATCCTGTTGGGAGAGGGCCCCCCCGGGGCTGGAGAGGGCGGGGCCGGGCCGCTCGCCCCACCCCCTTTGGCCGGGGTGCCGCCCCCTCCCTCGGCGTTCTACGACCCACTGATGGGCACGGCCGTGGTGAGCTACGAACTCCAGGACTACCCCAAGCGGGGGGTGGCCGGGCGGCCGCCGGGCTCGCCCTTCCCTGGCCTGACCGCCGCCTGCTGCAGCGTTATCGTGCCGGTGGAGATCCCGCCCCTGGCCACGCTGGCGGAGAGCGCCGACGAGGAGACCATCGCCATCGTGCCCGAGGCCGCAGACGGCTTCGCGGCCAGGCCGGAGATTGGCCCAGCCCCAGTGGGCCGGCGGAGGGGCCCGCTGGACTCCGGGGACTCGCTGGACCTCCCCTCCAACACCAGCTCCTCTGAGGGCTGCAGCCCGGCCTCCCGCTTCTCCTCGCCGGGCCAGAAGTTCCCCGACAGCGGCTACGAGACGGAGAGCACCTTCTCCCCGGAGCTCCTTGTCCGGGAGCCCGAGGAGGAAGAGGATGGGGAGCTGCCTGGGCAAGGGGATGCTGCCCAGCTGCCCCCCACGCCCATCTCAGAGTCCACCAGCGACCTGACACTGTCGGAGGAGACGCCAGGGGCCGAGGAGGAAGCGGGCACGGGGCGGGGGCTGGCCACGACCCACCGGGACTCGGCCTATTTTTCGGACGGCGAGGCGGAGGGGGGTCGGGGGGAGGAGGAGGAGCCGGCGGCGGGGCAGGGCGGGGGGCAGCCGGCGCCAGCCAAGTTGGAGGCCGGCTTCGTGGTGCAGGTGTCCAAGGAGCAGCTGCTGGTGTCGCTGCGGGAGAACATCACCCGCAACCTGCTCTGCAACCACCGGGACCTGGGGACCCTGGCGTCCGGGGCCCCAGCTGCCAAGGAGGAGGCCGTGATCCGGCTCTGGGCCCTGGAGCCCGAGGGGGCCCGGGGCGCTGGAGACGAGCAGGACGGGGGCGGCGGGGAGGTGGCAGATGGGCCGCCCCAGGAAGAGGAGGAGGGGGCAGAGAGCGAGGAAGGGCAGCTGGACGGCCAGGGGGTGCCAGAGCCGAGCGGGGAGGCCCCTGTCCCCAGCCCCGAGGGGGTCAACCCAGCCTCTGAACAGCCGCAGCCCCACCTGGACTTCAGCACGGCAGGGAGCCCAGGCAGCGAGGACATCAAAGGTAGGGAGATGCCAGGGGTCGGGGGTGCCATCAGAGGGAGGGGGCAGGGACCGTCTGGGGGGAGGGGGAGCCGTCTGGGGAAGAGTTGGGGACCATCTGGCGAGAGGAGGGGCTGTCGGAAGGACAGGAGAGGGATCGTCCAGGGGGAGGGGTACCCTCTGCGGGACAGAGGAAGGGACATGTGGGGGGATGGACAGAGGGATTGATGGAGGACTGGGGGTGGATGGACTGAGGATGGGGGGGCAGTGGGGACAGTGGCAGGGATGGATGGAGGATGGGGGTGGGGACGGATGGAGGCCAGGAGGTGGGGGGGATGGATGGAGGGATGGATGGAGAACTGGGGATGTGGGGGGATGGACAGAGGACTGGGGGTGGATGGACAGAGGATAGGGGGGTGGTGGGGACAGTGGCAGGGATGGATGGAGGATGGGGGAGGCCAGGAGGTGGAGGGGATGGATGGAGGGACGGATGGAGACCGGGAGGTGTGCGTGTGGGGGGGTGGACGGAGGGATGGATGGAGGACTGGGGATGTGGGGGGATGGACAGAGGACTGGGGGTGGGTGGACAGAGGATAGGGGGGTGGCGGGGACAGTGGCAGGGATGCATGGAGCATGTGGGTGGGGACGGATGGAGGCCGGGAGATGGGGGGGATGGATGGACAGAGGATGGGGGGGAGACGGGGACGGCGGCAGGGATGGGGGACAGGGGTGCTCAGCCCCTCTGACCCTTGAACTTTCACCTCCACCCTTCTCTCCCTTTGCCTCTCTACCCTGACCTTTGCCCCCCCATTCTCTCCCCCTGTCCCGTCCCCGCCTGCAGCCAAGGTCTCGCGCCTGTCGCTGGCGCTGCCCCCGCTGAGCCTGCAGCCCTTCACCGGCCCGGGGGGGCGGAAGGGCTGTGGGGGGCTGGCGCCGGAGGAGGAAGGGGCCGGGCGGGGGGCGCCGGGGCCGGGCGAGGAGGAGGAGGATGAGGAGGCACCGGGTGTCGGGGGCGTCCCCATTGTGGTCAGCGACTCGGATGATGGGCGCAACCTGCGCGGGCTGCTCAAGTCCCCGCGCTCGGCCGAGGAGGCTGCCGAGCTGGACCGGAAACGCAAGATGGTGTCCTTCTTCGACGACGTTACCGTCTACCTCTTCGACCAGGTGAGGGCGGGGCCTGGGGCGGGGCCTGCGGGATGGGGGCGGGGCCTGAGGGATGGGTCAAGGCCCAGGAACGGGGAATGGAAACGTAAGATGGTGTCCTTCTTCAACGACGTTACCGTCTACCACTTCGACCAGGTGAGGGCGGGGCCTGGGGCGGGGCCTGCGGGATGGGGGCGGGGCCTGAGGGATGGGTCAAGGCCCAGGAACGGGGAATGGAAACGTAAGATGGTGTCCTTCAACGACGTTACCGTCTACCACTTCGACCAGGTGAGGGCGGGGCCTGGGGGATGGGGCGGGCACCAGGGGACAGGGGGTGGACCAGAACCGCAAGGTCTTGTCCTTGTTTGATGGCGTCACCGTCTACCTCTTTGAACAGGTGAGGGTGGGGACTGGGGGACAAGGGCGGGGCCTGGAGGATGGAGGGCGGGGCCAAGAGAGCAGGGGGTGGAGTCTGGTGTAGGAAGGCGGGGACAAAGAATAGGGAGGAACCCAGGGTGTGGGGGTGATGGGAAGGGGGTGGGGCCAGGCCAGGGGGGCGGAGCCAACACACTAATTCTCCCCCATCTGCTCCTAGGAGACGCCTACCAACGAGCTGAGCTCGCAGAGCGGCCCAGAGGGCGAGGGCGGCACCACCCAGGACCCCGCGGGGCAGCCTGCCCTCGAGGCCTTCCCACCCGCCGACGGATTCAGTGAGCCCCACACCACGGGGGGTGGGCAGGGCCAAGCCATCACCAATTATTTCATGGGCTCGTTTGCATATTTTAAAATGCTGCTCGTTTGCATACACCATAAACAGCAGCTGCTGGTCGATGCCCCCTTGCCATGGTGCCCCAAGGTGGGGGGAGGAGGGAGCTGAGCCAGAGGGAGGTGGGGGCTCAAGAGGAGATGGGAGGGGCTAGATACAAGCCAGATATCCCCAGGGGACGGGGGCGTTGGCTGTGCCGACCAGTGGGGGAAGGGGCATTGGCAGTGGGGTGGGGCTGGCCACGCCCCCTCTCACCCTCCCCCTGCCCCCAGGTGGCAGCTTCGAATGGGACGACGACTTCCCACTGATGGCCCAGAACCCGTCCTTCGTCTCAATGGTGACGGACCCCAGCTCGGGGGCCCCCCCAACGCCGCCCCCCGCGCTGCTCCCAGCCAAGGGGGCGGAGCCCAGCCTGATGGACGCCCTGCGCTTCTCCCGCTTCACCGTCTCCCCCGCCCTCGAGCCCCACCTGGCCGCCCGCGAGACCGAGCTGGTGCCAACATCCAGTGAGTGAGACGGGAGACCAGGGTGATGGGCCCTGATCCGGGGGCAGGGAGGAGGCAGGATACCAGGGTAGATGGGCCCATGGGGTTGATCTGGGGGCAGGGAGGAGGCAGGATACCAGGGTGATGGGCCCATGGAGCTGATCTGGGGGCAGGGAGGAGGCAGGACACCAGGGTAGATGGGCCCATGGGGTTGATCTGGGGGCAGGGGACTGGGGTGATGGGTCCATGGGGCTGATCCAGGTCTTTTTGCTCTGTCCTTCTGCTCCTCTCTCCTTCTCTTCCAGACCCCATTGAGAACTGAGGCGGGGACCTGCCCCCAGCAATCAGGGACTCCACAGGATGGCGCTGGGCCATTGCCCCCCCCCCGCACCCTCACCCCCTGGCCTGACTGAGAGACGCATGCGCCAGGCGTGTTCTGGGGGACACAGAGACTCCTTTTTGGCGCCCGGCCGGAGGGGGGCAGCCTGACCAGTGTTTTGGGGATCCCTCCCCCCCGAGCGTCCCCACAAGGACTCGCTTCTCTGGACAATTTTTTTACAGTGACTCAGCTGATGGGGGCAGCCCGGCTGCTGAATGTACCCCCCCCCGTGCCCCTCTCTGCCCCCTTCCCCCCACGCGGGAGTTTGCTGTCAAAACTGTCTTGTGCCAAATCCAACCTCAAGGGGCAGCGAGCTATGTATCGGGATGGGGGGCTGGGATTGGTCCCCCTACCGGTTTAACTCTGTGTCTCAAACAAAGGGGGGGAACACCCTGTAACTCATCAGCAATGGGGGCCCCCCCCGCTGTGGAATGTAGGCCCCAAAGCTGCCACCCGCTTCCCCCTCTTGGCACCAGACGCCGCCTGATGGATGGACAGATGGAGAAGGGGGGGGCGTTATACAGACACCTTTGTGGCCCCCCCCAGGATGTGCACTGAGGATGGAGCCCCCACCACCTGCAGCTGGCGATCAGCTGGGGCCCCGGGATTCAGCAGGGAGGGGGAATGAAGGTGGGGGGGGGGGACAGGAAGAAGGTTTGTCTAAAAGGTCTGACGCTCACTGGTTGGTACTGGGGGCCGAGCGGAGACCCTGGGCTGGGGCAGGCGGCTGCTGGGTTATTACCGGCACTAGAGGGGGGCATCACTAGTTTATACTGGGAACCTGATGGAGTCGGGGGGGGGGGGGTTACAGAGCCTGTTGCAGGGGAGGGTCACTGGGTGTATTTTCTAGTCCTGGGGGCCCACCCCCTGCCTTTGGCCCATTGGGGTTGCATGGGGTTAAGCAAGGGGCCTTTCCCCTCTAGGGATCACCAGCTCCCATCCGGGCCCAGGGTGAGGGACTGGCTCGCTCAGTGGGGCAGGGAATGGAACGTAGGGGGCCCATCTACCCAGTATCCTGCCCCCTCCCTCCCAGATCAGACCCATGGGTCCCTCTACCCTGGTGTCCCGCCCCCTTGCCCAGCCCTATCTAGCCTGTGTCAGAAGTGGGCCTGGATTTCACCGGCATCCTCCAGCACACGTTTCTGGATCAGTTTGTCATTAAGGGGGGGGGGGGAATCCACCTGCCCCCCCCCAAGAACCAAGCCCCTCCCCCCCAGGCAGCTGCCAAACAAGGCCAGGTCTGTAAATACGTGGGCACGGGGAGACGTCTGGCGTCTCGCCCGGCGCCACCTTCGGCCTGCTCCTGATTTGCCAAAATGAACAAAGAGATTAAAAAAGAGTGAATATTAAAATGCAAGTGTCTTCTACCCGCGAGCCAGCGAGTCATGGGGGACACATGGATGGCGGTGGGGTTTGGGGGAGCGAGGTGTGTGGTGGGGGAGGATGTGGGGCGACGGATGGAGGGGTCGAGTGCTGCGTTGTATGGGCTAGCAGGATGGAGCGGGTACGTGGGGGGAGGTGTGGGGTACATGGGGGGGATGGCTGGAAGGATGCATGCAGGGACAAACAGAGCAGGTAGAAGGGACGAGACGGGCTCCCCCCGTATTCAGTGAGGCCTCAGGGAGGGATTTAAATTAAATTTTATTAATATTGGGGTCAGAGGCAGCATTGTCCAAGCTACAGAAGGGCTTGCCCCATCGCCCCCCGTACCCACCCAGAACGCAGGGCCCGGCCACTCCAGCAGGGGGCGCCAGGGACGCACACACAGTGCAGGGCCCGGCCCCTCCAGCAGGAGGCGCCAGGGACACACACAGTGCAGGGCCCGGCCCCTCCAGCAGGGGGCGCCAGGGACACACCCAGCGCGGGGCCCGGCCCCTCCAGCAGGGGGCGCCAGGGACACACACAGAGCGCAGGGCCCGGCCCCTCCAGCAGGGGGCGCCAGGGACACACACAGAGCGCAGGGCCCGGCCCCTCCAGCAGGGGGCGCCAGGGACACACACAGAGCGCAGGGCCCGGCCCCTCCAGCAGGGGGCGCCAGGGACACACACACAGCGCAGGGCCCGGCCCCTCCAGCAGGGGGCGCCAGGGACACACACAGCGCAGGGCCCGGCCCCTCCAGCAGGGGGCGCCAGGGACACACACAGAGCGCAGGGCCCGGCCCCTCCAGCAGGGGGCGCCAGGGACACACACAGAGCGCAGGGCCCGGCCCCTCCAGCAGGGGGCGCAGGGACACACACACAGCGCAGGGCCCGGCCCCTCCAGCAGGGGGCGCCAGGGACACACACAGAGCGCAGGGCCCGGCCCCTCCAGCAGGGGGCGCCCGGGACACACACAGAGCGCAGGGCCCGGCCCCTCCAGCAGGGGGCGCCAGGGACACACACAGAGCGCAGGGCCC
Organism: Malaclemys terrapin pileata; assembly: GCF_027887155.1. Classification (NCBI taxonomy): domain Eukaryota; kingdom Metazoa; phylum Chordata; order Testudines; family Emydidae; genus Malaclemys; species Malaclemys terrapin. The sequence continues at coordinate 401,489 of NC_071524.1, forward strand.
GGCCCCTCCAGCAGGGGGCGCCAGGGACACACACAGAGCGCAGGGCCCGGCCCCTCCAGCAGGGGGCGCCAGGGACACACACAGCGCAGGGCCCGGCCCCTCCAGCAGGGGGCGCCACAGACAGCTGCACACACACACACACACAGTTTAGTATCAGTCTAGGTGTAATTCCCACCGTCACATCAAGGCTGTAACAGAGCCCTCCCCCCCCCCAGCTCACAGCCTGGTGCTGCCCCCCCCATGTGCCCAGCAGAGGGTGCTGCACTCCCCTGGGGGGGGGCATCCATGGTTCTATTTGATGCAGTTCTGAATACAGCATCCTCCAGCCATAGTCTGGCGGGGTGGGGGAGAGAAGAGGGGTCATAGAGTTCAGCGCACCCCCCGCAGGTAGCCCAGCTGGGGGGCTGGGGACAGACAAGGCACTTTTCAGGGTGTCCGGGGTTGTTCCCACCCCAGGCAACTTGTGTCAGCAGGAGAGGGCTAGACATAGAGCAAAGGTGGACACATAATGGACAGAGCTATGGGTGGTGGACAGACAGACAGCTGTTCGGGGTGTGCTGGGAGGGATGGCTAGAGGGGGGTGGAAGAAGGGATGGATGGATAGATACAGAGGTTGGGGGATGGATGGGGGGAAGATGGATAGAGGGGGTGTGGAAGAAGGGATGGATAGATAGATACAGAGGTTGGGGGATGGATGGGGGAAGATGGCTAGAGGGGGTGTGGAAGAAGGGATGGATGGATAGATACAGAGGTTGGGGGATGGATGGGGGGAAGATGGCTAGAGGGGGTGTGGAAGAAGGAATGGATAGATAGATACAGAGGTTGGGGGATGGATGGGGGAAGATGGCTAGAGGGGGTGTGGAAGAAGGGATGGATGGATAGATACAGAGGTTGGGGGATGGATGGGGGGAAGATGGATAGAGGGGGTGTGGAAGAAGGGATGGATAGATAGATACAGAGGTTGGGGGATGGATGGGGGAAGATGGATAGAGGGGGTGTGGAAGAAGGAATGGATAGATAGATACAGAGGTTGGGGGATGGATGGGGGAAGATGGCTAGAGGGGGTGTGGAAGAAGGGATGGATAGATAGATACAGAGGTTGGGGGATGGCTGGTTAGATATATACAGGAGGTCTGGGGGAAGATGGATGGATGGAGAGAGGGGCAGGGGATGAACAGGTGGATAGACAGAGGGGTTGGGGGATGGATAGAGGGGGTACAGGGGGAAGATGGATGGATACAGGACTTGGGGGATGGATGAATAGAGGGGGTACGGGAGGAAGATGGATAGATACAGGGCTTGGGGGATGGATGGAGGGGTAAGGCGGGAAGATGGATGGATAGATACAGGGCTTGGGGGCTGGATGGATGGATAGAGGGGATGTGGAGGGATGGATGGACGCATACCTAAAATCATATTGATGGATGGCATGAGGAAGTGGAAATTTGCTGTAATATTTTTGAGGCCCATGTTTGCCTCAGTTTCCCTCTGTGATTTGCGCGGCTCCCCTGTGGTGGCTGAAGGGTTACAAAGCTGCTCTCGGGACAGAGCTGGCGCCATGGGGTGGGGCCATGGACCGCGGGGGGTGGGATGAACAGGGTGTTAAAGGGGCAGTTGGAAGCGACCCTGATTGACGGAGGAACCACACAGCCAACGGGCCCCCGAGGACCAGGGAAGAACAGTCGCGCTGGGGCCAACCAAGGGTCCCGCCGGCCCAGTGGCTTGTCGCCGCCAGTGGCCAGGGCCCACTGTGTCACGGAGAATGAACAGAACAGGGCGACTGTCGCATGAGCGCCCCCATCGGCCGCTCTCGGCTTCGGGCAGGCAGAGGTTTAGGGACACCCAGAGCCTGGGTTGCCCCCGTGACCACCAGTGCTGGACCCACTCTCGAACCCCGTTCGACTTTCGCCCTTCCCAGCATCCCCCGGCAGGGAGTTCCTCAGGTTGACGGTGCTGCCGTCGGTTTGTTTTCATTTCATCGGCTGAGCCCTGGTTCTCACCTCACGTGAAGGGGTCACTAGCACTTCCCCGTTCCCCGTCTCCATCCCCGTCCCGATTTCACAGCCCTCTCTCACATCCCCCTTCGCCGTCTCTGAACGGTGTCCGTCCTTTTCGTCTCTCCTCAGCAGAAGCTGTTCCACTCCCGCATCATTTCTCTGACCTTCTCCACACCTTTCCCAACGCCAACAGCTCTGTTTGGAGCTGGGGCGACCCGAACCGCCCGCCGTACTCAAGGGGTGGGCGCGCCCTGGGTTGATAGAGCGGCACTAGGGTGTTGTCTGTCCAATTCTTCCCCCGTTTCCTCACGGTTCCTAACCTCCTGTTACCTGCCGTTTGCAGCGAACGATCCCGACTCCGCCATCTCGGTCTCGGGTGGTACCTGCTCATCTAGATCCCTTCCTGGCGTAGGTCCGGCTGGGATGACGGTTTCCAGCGTCATGTTTCTCAACCCCACGTTTCATGGCCCAGTCCCCCTGTTTGAGGAGATCTTTTGGGGGCTCTTCGCCGGGCGCTTTGGACTTAATGAGCCGGAATCAGTTTGTCTCGTCTGCGTTTGCTCAGCGTTCACCCTGTTTGCCTTTCTGAGTACGCTGCCCAGCCCAGACCCTAGGGCCCCCCCCCCCCCCCATCTACCGCTCTCCGGTCTGAAAACTGTCCCTTTCCCCTTTGTCCCCTGTCTTTTAACCACCCCCTTCCCCCTGGGCCCGGCCGGCTTTGCTTCAGAGCCTTGTTCAAGGATGCTAGACCCACCCACCCCCTTGGCCACACGTCGGTTGCCCCCTCGGATTCCAGCCGCTGGGCGAGACAGGGATTTCCCTTCCCCACCGACCCGCCTTCACCCACCTCTGGACGCCTTCTGCTCTGCCCTCGAGTTTCACCCCGTTGGCCTGGCACGGAAGCCGGGCTTAAAAACCGGCCTTCCGTTAGCCACCTGCCCCGGTTACATGCCACCTGCCGTGGGGCAATTCACCCCCCTGGGGAGGGGACGCTCCGGCCGGGAACCCAGCAGGGACAATGGCCCGAGGCAGTGGTGGATGGCGAACCTCTGGGCTCCCCACATCCGGGCAGCGCTACCGGGGGGCCCTGCAGGGGGTGAGGGGCTTCCCCCAGGCGGCTGGCTCTGGCGGGTCGGCTGGGCAGAGCTCCCAGGGGGAAGCAGGGGGGCTGGAGCCCAGGGGGGAAGGGCGGGGCCTCGGGCTCCTCCAAAGGCCTGGTGAAATGCTAGGGCGTAGCAGCCCCCCTGGGGGAGCTGGGACCGATGGGTAGAGGGGTGGGCAGGGGAACGGATGTGTGCACAGGACAGACGGATAGAGGGGGGCCTGGGGGCAGACAGAGGAGTGCGGAGGGGATGGATGTGTGTAGGGAGATGACAGAGGGGTGCAAGGGGGGACGGACAGATACACACGTAACCCATAGCAGAGCCCTCAGGAGGCATTTCTATCTCGGGGGGCAGCCTCTCCCCCTCCTTTCCCCCACCCTGTGGCTCCCCGGGGCCCAGCTCCATTCCTGCTCCCCCCACTCCAGGCATCGCCGGCAGGATTCGAACCCCGAACCCTCCCGCTGCGTGATACGGCCCGAGCCCGGCTGTTGAGATGCTCTTCTGCAAAGCAGCCACTAGACGGAGCTGCGGGCTGCATAGGGGGGAGGCCCCCCGCCAGTTCCCCAGTCCTTCCCGAGCGGGGGGCTCCTGGCATCTCTCCCCCAGGGGGCGATCGGCGGGTGCCCGGGGCCTCACTGGATCAGCGGGGCCGAGCGGTCGTTGGTCACCGTCCGTTTCAGCCTGACGTGAGCGAAGGGGTTAGACCTGGAGGGGGGGGGGAGAGAGAGGGCACGGGTCATGGGGCCTCAGTGGGAGCTGAAGGGGGGCGGGGACATATATCTGGGTGCTAGTGCCCGGGGGGGAGGTTATCCTGATAGGTGGGGGGTTGGGGGGGGTGAATGTGGCACTAGGGCCATTGAGAGGGGAGAATCCTAGGTTTAGAGCCCCGGGGTGGGAGCCCCAGGGCGCGGACCTCGCTGCTCTCACCTGGATGGGGAGGAGTTCGGGGGGCTCCCAAATTCGTTCGCTAACTGGGAAGAGGAAGGAGAGAATCACATTAGCCGGAGGGTGAGACGGGGGGGGGGGGGGCACAGGGGGTGGGGCACGTGGCAATCACCAGGCTGGCCCTGCAATGCCCACACTTGCCGCCAGGTGGCAGCTGGTGGTGGGGATTGCAGGAGGACGGGGTGTGGAGTTCCTCAGTGGGGCCCCCTTGGTGGTAATTTGGGGGCACTGGACAACCGACCAATTCGCTCCCTGTCTCCGTGCCATGCTGCTGGCCCCCTGTGCCCCCGGCCAGCCTGGCACCCCGGGGGTGGGCAGGCAAAGCACCACCAACAGAGGGTCATCGACGTGAAGTGCCCGGCCATTGCAACGGAACGGCTCCCGAGGCTACGGGCCCCCGGCTGGGCTAGCACCCTGGAGGCGTGGCTGGGTGCCGGGCGGTGGGTGGGGAGTCTCGAGGGTTGGGGTGCGCCCAGGGCTGGGCAGCAGGCTCCAGGCCTCAGGAGGAGAGACGGTGGGGGGGGGAGGAGCTGTGCCCCGAGAAGTGGGGAGGGGCTCGCCTGGAAGCTCCTCCCCCAACTCACCTGTGACAGATCAGGGTTCATCATGCTATAGGGGCGCTGGCGGAAGGTGCTGGAGCGGGGGGAGGGGGCATAGCGCAAGGTGGCCCCCCCGTGACCCCCCTCCGGGCTGGGGGCCATGCACCCCACTTTGTCCAGGGTCCCCGTGCTGCTGCTGTTGAGTTTGCTCAGGGGAAAACTGGGGGGGGGAGAGATGGGGTTAAAACGAGGCCCTGGAGCTAAACAGTGCCCCCCCATACTCCCTCTACCCTGGCCCCAATCTCCCCCTCTCTGTGCCCCGCATCCTGCCACCAGCTCAGCACCCCCGCAGCCCACTCTGCTCCCCTCCCTCTACCTTGCCCCATTCCCCCACCCCTTCCCCGCAACTCAGTACCACTGCCTGGCCCCCACACCCTCTCCCAGCCCCCTCCCTCCCCAGTCCCAGCCCCGCCTCCTCCATCTGTCACCCCCTATTCCTCCTCCCCCATCCCACCATGTGGCACGCCCAGCCCCCAGCTCACCTGCCGTGGGGTTTCTCGGGGCTCTCGGCAGGGGGGACGGGACGGGTGTACGAGAAAGGGAACCAGCCTTTCCTGGGGGTGGGGGGAGCAGAGGTCAGGCAGGATGGAGACACGCCCGGACCCTCCTCCCAGGGGGCGGCTAAGTTCACAGCCCCACAGAGCCCAGCGAGGGCCCTGCCGGGACCCAGATCTGGACCGGGGACTTGGAACCCAGGAGCCCCGATTCATCATGCCCGGCTCTGAGAGGGGAGGGGGGGGGGGTCTAGTGGGGGAGTGAGCCTGGAAGCCAGGACTCCTGGGTTCTTTCCCCGGCTGGGGGAGGGGGACGGGAGCCAGGACTCCTGGGTTCTCTCCCTGGCTGTGGGAGAGGAGGGGAGGGGGGGCTGAGAGCCAGGACTCCTGGGTTCTCTCCCCGGCTGTGGAAGGGGAGAGGAGAGGGGGTGGGAGCCAGGACTCCTGGGTTCTCTCCCAGCTGTGGGAGAGAAGGGGGGGCTAGTGGTTAGCACAAGCGGGAGGGGCTCACATGCAGGTGGCCTCATTCTCCCCGTAGTGCCAGCCGTCCCGGGCCTCGGCCACCAGCAGCGCGATGACGTCGCCCTCCTGGAAGGTGAGCAGGGTGCTGCTGTCGCCGGCCGCGTGGGAGAACACGGCCTGGACCCGGCGCCGCTCGGCCAGCGCCCCGACCCGCGGCAGGGTCCTGTTCTCTGCTGGGGGGGGGGAAAGAAGGGAGAGTCAGGCTGCGGATTGCCCCCCCTTCCTGCCCCTGGAGAGGGGCCAAGAGACTGAGAAAGGGGCACATGGGGGATATGTGGGGGGGGTGTCTTAGAGGAGGGCATTGGGGGGGCTTGGGGTGTCCCGGGGGTACACACGAGAGTGCCTGCAGGAGCTCAGAGGAGGGGAACCAGGGGTAGAGATAAAAGCTGGATTGGGGGGGAGAGGAGATCTCAGGAGGGGGGGATTCTGTCTGGCCAGGAACTCGCAGAGCCCCCCCCAATCCCGTCCCAGCCCCGGCCGGGTCAGTCCAGGATACGAAATCGGAACAAGCCGCTCAGCGCTGGACTCTTAATTGGCTTAGGCTGGGCAAGTCGCCCAGACTGGGGTCACCCTCCCCCCCCAAATATCCCCCACAGAGCCTGCATCATGTGCCAGGGAGGCTGGAAAGTAGTGAGGGCTGGGACGCCCCCATCTGGGGTCACATGTGGGATGAGCCAGTTAGGCTCAGCTCCAGCAGCAGACATGGCGGAGCTGGCCAGCACAGACCAGGACCGGGCTAACGGGGGCTGCGGGTCGGGAGTGAGGGGCACCGGCAGGGCTGGGGGAGCCCAGGGCCGGGCTGGCAGGGGCTGCAGGTCAGGAGTGAGGGGCACCAGCAGAGCTGGGGGGAGTCCAGGGCCGGGCTAGCAGGGGCTGCAGGTCAGGAGTGAGGGGCACCAGCAGAGCTGGGGGGAGTCCAGGGCCGGGCTAGCAGGGGCTGCGGGTCGGGAGTGAGGGGCACCGGCAGGGCTGAGGGGAGCCCAGGGCTGGGCTGGCAGGGGCTGCGGGTCGGGAGTGAGAGGCACCGGCAGGGCTGGGGGGAGCCCAGGGCTGGGCTAGCAGGGGCTGCGGGTCGGGAGTGAGAGGCACCGGCAGGGCTGGGGGGAGCCCAGGGCTGGGCTAGCAGGGGCTGCGGGTCGGGAGTGAGGGGCACCGGCAGGGCTGGGGGAGCCCAGGGCTGGGCTAGCAGGGGGCTGCGGGTCGGGAGTGAGGGGCACCAGCAGGGCTGGGGGAACCCAGGGCTGGGCTAGCAGTGGGCTGCGGGTCGGGAGTGAGGGGCACCGGCAGGGCTGGGGGAGCCCAGGGCTGGGCTAGCAGGGGCTGCGGGTAGGGAGTGAGGGGCACCGGCAAGGCTGCGGGGGGCAGGGCTGGGCTAGCAGGGGCTGCGGGTCGGGAGTGAGGGGCACCGGCGGGCACTTACTGAGCGTGGCGAGGCGGGTCTCCGCAGAGGCTTTGCGGGGGATGGGCAGGGTACAGGAGTAGCCATCGCTGGCCCTGGGCGGAGGGGGGGTCTGCATGGCTGGTGCGGGCTGCAGGGCCGGCAGGCCTAGCGGGACGGTGAGGGGCTCGCTGGCGGGCGGGTGCCCCAGGTCACGGGAGCCCCGGGTGCGGTGAGAGTCGCCGTTGGGGAGCGGAGTCGCTTCCTGCAGTGAGACGCGCTGCGGAGGGAGAGACGGGGGGAGGGGGGAGGGGCTCTGCTCACTGGGGATCAGCATCACCCTCCCAGTTGGGTTTGGGGACCCAGGTGTCTGGGTGACCCTCCCAGGGGCTCTGCCCTTGGAAAATGGACCCAGGTGTCTGAGTCGCCGTTCCAGGGGCTCTGCCCTTCGGGATTGGACCCAGGAGTCCGGGTCAGTGCCAGGGGGACCCTACCCCTCTCCCGTAGTGCCCAAGTCACCATCCCCGTTGGAAAAGGGACCCAGGAGTCCGGGTCTTTCCCGAGGAGCCCCACCCTCTGGCAATGGCGCCCCTCCCCATCCCCCGTGGGCAGAGACATACGTGGTTGAGGGCCAGCCCCCCGCCCCCCAGCAGGGGTGCCAGCTCGGGGGGCACCTCCAGGGGCTGGGGGGCGGGTAGCGGGTCGGAGATGGCGGGCGCGGCAGGGCTGTTGGCCGTCTGCTTCACCAGGGCCAGAGCGCGGTCAGGCAGGCGGGTGGGCTGGACGCAGGACTGCTGCCAGCCGGGCAGCTTGGCCCCCAGCAGCTCCTTCACCTGCGGGGCAGGGGGCAGAGATGGGTGAGGGGGGCACTAGACTGCACCACATGCCCAGCCAGGGGAGCCCCCACCCTCCACGGGGCTCCCACTCCCCCCGCACCCAGTCCACAGCGTGACCCCCAACCAGGGCCCCATAGGAACGACACCACTCCCCCACATCCCCCTAACATGGGGCCTGTGCTGCCCTCTGGGGACTCATCCACACTGCCCCCCCACCAGGTACCCCCCCGCTCTGATGGGGCCCACAAGATGGAAGGATGCAGGTGACGTCCCACTAGGGGGCTCTTTGTGCGGGCAGAGGGATACAGGATGGAAGGATACGGGAAGTGCGTGACCTCTACCCAGCAGGCGGAGGGATATGGGGTGGAAGGATACGGGGTGTGCAGCCCCTTCCCCAATGGATGGAAGGATACAGGGCGGAGGGATATGGGGTGGAAGGATATGGGGCGTACGGCCCCCTCCCCAGCGGATGGAAGGATATAGGGCGGAGGGATATGGGGTGGAAGGATACGGGGTGGAAGGATATGGGGTGTGCAGCCCCTTCCCCAATGGATGGAAGGATACAGGGCGGAGGGATATGGGGTGGAAGGATACGGGGTGTGCAGCCCCTTCCCCAAAGGATGGAAGGATACGGGACGGATGGATATGGGGTGGAAGGATACGGGGCGTGCGGCCCCCTCCCCAGCAGGTGGAAGGATTCAGGGCAGAGGGATACGGGTGTGCGTGCCCCCTCCCCAGGGGATGGAGGGATCCCACGGGGGCGGAGGGATATGGGGCGGGCAGTTCACCTTGGCATAATAGGCACTGAAGTGCTTGGACACAGCGCACTGGCGATCCACCAGGAATGAGTATCGCCGACGCTCCTCGGTCAGAGCAGCCTTGTATCCCTCCGCCACAAAACGGTCCAGCTCGCTCTGCTTGGCACTCATCACCTCTACGTACTGGTGGGGGGGGGGGAGAAAAGAGTCCCAAGGGGGCATCAGAGCATGGGGGGGGGAATCACCCCAATATCAGACCTCACCACTTCAGAGCTGAGCCTAGATACCAACCCTGCATCTGACCACAGATAATCCCCCCATATTGGCCTGACACCCCATATCAAACCCCAAATAGCCCCCCACATCAGACCCTGACACGCCCCATTGGACCCCAACACCCCCACATCAGACCCTGACATTCCACATTGGATTTGGCGGGGGAAGGGTTAACACCCCCCCACACACTCTCCTTCCCCCCTCCCCATAGCAGGCCCTGGTGGGGGGAAGGGTTACCACCACCACCACCCCTTGCCAACCCCACTTCCCCCCTTCCCCCTGGCAGCCTGTAGAATGGGGGCCGTGACCCCGAAGTAATGGTTCCCCAGGCAATGGGTGCCGACAAAGGGGGGCCTTCCAGAGCCAAGGCGGGGAGCGGGCGGGGGGGAGGGGAAGGAGCAGGCGCCTGACATGCTAATGAGGGGCGAGGGGAGGCAGTGCGGGGGGGGGGGGAGACCCTTGAGCAGAGGCGGGGGGGGCAGAGAACTACGTGGGGAGGGGCAGGAGACACCTGCCAGAAACTATTCCACTCCGCATCCCCCAATTGTGTCTCCCCCTGCACCCCGTGTGGGTGCCCCCCCAGCGTATGTCCCCGCCCCCCCCCCCCCCAATCCATCCATCCAAAGCCCCTTATGGAGATTAGGGTCCCAGGCACCAGCTGGCCAAAGAATGTTAAAAACCCTTCAGAGCTGCGAGCCCCTCGGGGCCCCGATCCCGCCCACGCCCCGAGCTACCGTTCCCAAGACAGCAACGCCCGCCTCTACCCGCCGGGGGCGCCACAGGGAGTGGGGCGGGGGAGTTCCCAAGCTGCCCCGGCCTCCCCCCGCCTCCAGCGCTGAAATCCTGCTGCGGTTTCCGGCCGGACGTGACGGCCCGGTGTCTCCTGCGGGAGCCTGGCCGATCCCATTGTTTTCCCAAGCTCTGCCCCTCGTTGCCAGGGGCCCCTTGGGGGGGCTGAGGAGACGGGGGGGTTGTGGCCTGGGGTCCTTTCGGCCCCCCTCTCTCCCCGGTCGGCCAGCCCTGGAGGTATAGAGGCTTTTCCCAGTGCCTGTGTGCCCACGCATGTGCCTGGGTGTGGCTGTCTGTCACGTATGTACTGCGCATTGGCGTGTACATTACACGCCTACCCCATTCCAGCCCGGGAACACCGTGTGCGCCATACGTGTTAGCGTTTCCCCGTGTTTTAGCGTGTTGGGCTCATGTGCGGGCATGTTCGGGGCGGCTCTATTCCAGACCCCTATTCCAGACCTTGCTCCCAGATTAAGTGCCCCCCACCAGATTTACCCTCCCCAGCACCTCCTAGTCCCCACCCCCGGGGAGACCCTCCCCCTGCAGCCCTCCTGTCCCCTGCACCTCATGCCCCCCCCAGCCCCACTCCCCCTCACCTGCACCTCGCGGTCCCCGTATTTCTGGGGGTTCTTGCTGTTCTGACATTTCTTGCGCAGTTTCTTCAGCTCGGCCTGGCACTTCTCAATGGCCTCCGCCTTGGCCCGGTGCTCACTCTGGTACTTCTTCAGGGTGGCCTGCGGGGGCGCGGGAAAGCGGTGGGGGGGGGTCAGCTCGCCCCGGGGACGGGGCTGGGGGGAGAGAGAACGGGACTCCCCAGGACCCTAAGCAGGACCAGCTCGGTCTGTGCAGCGTCCAGTACGACAGGGACCACCAGATCTCAGTCAGAGGGGGTTCTGTGCAACGTGACGGGGACCCCCCCACATCTCAGTCATGGTGTGTGTTTGTGTGTGCGCGCGTGCACGCAACACCCAGTGTGACAGGGACCTCAATCTGTGTCTGAACTTATGAATGGTGCAATTGGAGAAACTGAGGCAGGGAGCTGGCAAACCCGTTTCCCAGCCACAATGGGCCAAAGACTTTGGTGGGGGCGGGAAATTGGAAAGGGGAAAATGGGGGGTCCATGGGGAGTCTGGAGGGGAGTCAGGGGCGCTGGGTTGGGTGCAGGGGGGCTGGTGGGCACAGGGGGGCAGCAGGCACCGGACCGGGGCCCCCCCGCAGGGCTGGAGGGAACCGCACGGGGGCCTCTCACCAGCAGGTACTTCACATCTAGCTCCAGTTTCTGCTCCAGCTGGGCCAGCAGCTCCGAGTGGAAAAGCTTCAGCTACGGGGGGGGGGGGGGGGGGGAGGGGGAACAGAGTAGGGGGGTGAGAGGGGGACAGTGAACAAGGGATCCCCTCCCCCCAGTACACCTCCCCCATGATATCCCCCCCTCATGTCACCCCAACCCCCGCGGTATCCCCTCTCCCCTTGTGCCCCCCATGGTATCCCATCCCCCCCCCCAGCTAAGAACCCAGGGTCCCATCCCCCCCCCCCACAACTGTTCTCCATGAATGAGCAGTTCTGGGTGTGTGGGGGGGGTCCTGTGGGGGGGGCTGAGAAGGCGGGTGGGAGGCGCCCCATGGCTTTGGGGAGGTGGGGAGCTAGCTGGGGAGGGTAACCCGGGGGGGGGGAGGGATAACGTGATGCCGGGGGGGGGGGAGATACTCACCGTTTCCTCCAGCTGCACCTGGATCTGGCGATGCACCTCGGCCATCTGGAACAGGGTGTCCCCTGGGGGACGGGGAAACGACAGGTGTGTGTGTGGGGGGGCATTAATCCATCCCATAATCCCCTGGTCCCATCTGCCCCCCTCACCCGGGGCCAGGCTCACCTTTCACACACGCGTGTGAGCAGGGCCCCCCACCCGTTAACACACATCGCCCACACACGCCCGGCACTATCACATTAGCCGTGGCGAGCGGGGCCGGCTCCCCCCCACAGCCAGTCACACAATGTGGGGGCTCCCCGCGGTCACCCTCACACTGCCCTACAACTCGCACTCTGCCTGTCTGCGCACACCCACCTTCCGGTTCCCACCATCTGCACCCCCCACACACACACACCCCTCCCACAACCTGCACACACCTGCCACAATTTGCACACCCACAATCCCCTCTCCAAATTCCCAGACACCCACCACCTGCTACACGCCCCCACCCCGGTTCATCACCCCTGCATGCACCGCCCCACATGCACACAACCCCAATGTGCACCATGGTCCCCTCCCCCAGAGGCAGAGGGACACAATCCCCCCTTCAGCCCCCCTCACTCCACCCCCACCGCCTCTTTGAGCCCCCCTAGCCTCTCAACTCCCCCTTCCCACCCCCCAGACAGGTCACACCCTGGGGGAGGGGACATTTAGGCCCTGGTAGCAGAGTGGGGGGGGGAGCTGGCCCCCCAGGCCGTGAAGGGTTAAAGCTGGAACCTGGGGGTGGGGGTTGCTAGGCAAGGCGAAGGGGGACGGCTGGGCCTTGAGCTATGGTAGTGGCGGGGTGGGGGGGAGGGGGGAATTCTCAGGACACGGATACACTCCCCTGCCCCCACACAGTCCAAGGCCGGCCCAGCCCCGGATGGGGGAGTGGAGATGGGAGGAAATCCTGGCTTCCAGCAGGAAAACAACATCTTCCTGCAGCAGGAACCCCCCAGCACGGAGATCTGGGGTGTGGGGTGGGGTGCGGGATGCCAGGGGCCCTGGGCCCATAGCTCTGATCCGGGGGCAAGGAGGAGGCAGGATACCGGGGTAGATGGGCCCGTGGATCTGCCCTGGAGCAGATGGCCCAGCCCCCTCCCCGCACCCAGCCCTCTGTCCCAGGCATCACCTACCCAGTTCCTTGGACCCTTGGCTGTCGCTGGCCAATTCCCCCAGCTTCACCAGGGCGTCGAAATAACCCTTGGCCGCTACGGTCACCCCTGCCGGGAGAGAGAGCGCAGGAGGGAGTGATTGACATGGGGCCTTTCCCCTCTAGGGGGTGCCGGCTCCCATCCGTCCCCAGGGCAGGGACTGGCTGGCTCAGGGGGGCAGGGAATGGGACATGGGGCCTTTCCCCTCTAGGGGGCGCCGGCTCCCATCCGGCCCCAGGGCAGGGACTGGCTGGCTCAGGGGGGCGGGAAATGGGGCACAGGGCTGTGACGCAAGTGGGACTGTTCTTAATGTTTCCTCTGAATACTGTGTGGGTGCCTCAGTTTCCCCTATGCATTTCTTAAGTCTCCAGTGTGCATAAATGGCCGACACTCTGTATCGTGGCAACAAATGGCTGGGGCCCTTGCCCCCTGCAAGGGAATAGCTAAAGGTGAACAAAGAGATCAGGTGACCTCCTGGCCTGGGACAGGAACTCAGCAGAGAAGGAGGGGCTGGAGGGGGTTTCAGTTTGGAGCTGGCTGGGGACAGGAAGTTAGTGCAGACGCGGGTGTCTGGCTCGCTGGGCCCCAGAATGGACCTGGCTGAGGGGTCCCGTTCGCCGCTGTACCTACAAGCTCTGTTTTAGACCATGTTCCTGTCATCTAATAAACCTCTGTGTTACTGGCTGGCTGAGAGTCACGTCTGACTGCGAAGTGGGGGTGCAGAACCCTCTGGCTTCCCCAGGACCCCGCCTGGGCGGACTCGCTGTGGGAAGCGCACGGAGGGGCAGATGCTGAATGCTCCAAGGTCAGACCCAGGAGGTGAAGCCGTGTGAGCTTCTTGCCCTGAAGACGGTCTGCTCCATGGGAGAGGAGGCTCCCCAAAGTCCTGACTGGCTTTGTGGGGAGCGGTTCCAGAGCATCGCCCGGGGACTCCGTGACAGGGGCCTTTCCCCTCTAGGGGGCGCTGGCTCCCATCCGGCCCCAGGGCTGGGATGGGCTGGGGGGTCCGTGGGGAAATCACGGTTTACCTGAGAGTGCTCGTTGGTAACTCTTCCCCATCGTGACAAAACTCCTCAGGCTGGGGTTGAACTGGTCCAGAATCACCTGCACCAAACAGGGGGGTGATCACAGCTCCACAGTGCTCGTGCTGGGACGGGGCCCCAACCCCCCTGGGACAGGGGGGACAGGATACCATGGGGAGGCACAAGGGGAAGGCGGATACCAGGGGGGTTGGGGCAGGGGGCGGGTTATCCGGTGCCCCTCGCCTAGCATTGGGACGCAGCCCCTCTGGGGTGGGGTGCAGGGTATATCCCTCGTCCCATGCTGGGACCCGGCCCCTCTGGGGTGGGGCAGGGGGGCTGGGTATAAGGGGACCCCTCGCCCAGCACTTGGACATGGCCTCTCTTGGGTGGGGCATGGGGTTGGATATACACAAACCCATTGGCTGGTGCCGGGATACAGCCCCTCTAGGGTGGGGTGCGTGGGTTGGGTTTACGGGGACCCCTCACCCGACACCAGGATGCGACCCCTCTGTGGTGGGGCATGGGGGCTGGGTATCCTGGGTTGGGGGTGGCAGGATTTACATTGCATTTGCATTTGAAGAAGTGGGTTTTTCACACACGAAAGCTTATGCCCAAATAAATTGGTTAGTCTTTAAGGTGCCACCAGACTCCTTGTTTTTGAAGATTTACATTGTAGGACACCAAGATATTTTATTCCTAAGCAAAGTGACACTTGGAGGGGTGACTGGGGTGCTAGGAGGGGGAGCGAGGGACGGATCCAGGGAGTGTGTGGAGCGGGATGGATGGGAATGGGGATGGACGGACGGACGGAGCACATATGGGGATGGTCAGACAGAGCAGTGGGTGGAGGGGGTGAGTATGGGGATGGACAGACAGGTGGATGGACGGAGAGAGGGACAAATGAGGAGGTGCGTGGGGATGGATGGCTAGAGGGGTGGGGGGTGGACGTACGGATGGACAGAGGGGTGGGGGGACGGACAGAGGGGTGGGGGGACGGACGGACAGATGGAAGTGTGTGAAGATGGATGGACAGATGATGGGGGGTGGGGGAGAGGGATGGACGGACAGCTGGATAGAGGGGTGGACGTACGGATGGACAGAGGGGTGGGGGGTGTGAAGATGGATGGACAGATGACGGTGGGTGGGGGGGAGGGACGGACGGAGAGGGGAAGGACAGACACTATACTGAGCCCCGGGGCTCTGCCACCTGCTGGGGATTAGGGGCGCCAGACGGGGCCGGCTGAGGGCCTATCAGTGCCAGGCCCGGCCCGGCTGCCCCAGCAGGAGGGCGCCTGGCTGGAGCGGAGGCCCCGGGTGCTGGGCTGCGGCCGGCTGCCAGCCCTTCCCCGCCCGACACACGGGAGCCCAGCGCCGGCTCAGCCTGGATCAGTCGGCTCAGCCCGATGGCTTTGGGGACAGCGGGTCGGGCGCAAAGACTGTCCCCGTGGGGGAGGGGGAGCCAGGACTCCTGGGTTCTCTCCCTGGCTCTGGGAGGGGAAGGGAGTCTAGTGATTGGGGGGGCTGGAAGCCAGGACTCCTGGGTTCCCAAGCAACCCTACAATGGCAAAGCAGCCTACGTAGGCCCTACAATAACAAACTAGGACATGTAGCTATCCCTAGACATGTAGACGCAGGGGTGAGGACGGACAGATGGACTGATCCGCCTCATGGAAACAGTGGAGCCAGAGGGGGTGTAGCGGGGGGGCCCTGAGCAGGGGCTGTTTCCTGGCCCCCAGGCTCGGGGGGGGGGGAGCGGATCCGAGAGGCGTCTGGAGCCCAGCCCGATTTCTCTCAGCTCCCACAGGCCGTTTCCCCGGGAACGAATTAGCCTTTTGAAAGAATCTGATCCAGCCAGAAATTGCAGCGCCCCCCCCCCCATCTAATCCCCCAGGCTCCTGGTCAGCTGGGACAGGGGCCACACACAGTGCACAGCACACCAGCCCTTTGGGGATCAGATCCCGTCCTGGGGGGGACCCGTCCTGGGGGCTGCATGGAGGGGGAGGGAAGGAGGGGTCCCAGGGCCAGCGCCGTGGCTGGCGTAACTGGGGGAGGACGGAGAGATTAGATTGGGGATGGCGGGGTGCAGATGGGGATGGCGGGGTGTGTGGGAGGATGGCTGGATGGATAGAAGGGAGCCGAGACCCCAGTGCCTGATGCTCCTCGTGGACTCCAAATGAACCCGCCAGTGACATAGGCAGGAAACCATCTCCCCGGCCCCGACCCTCTCCCTCACCCCAGCGTTTGTGGGTTCGTTTTTCCCCTTCCTTCCCTGCCGAACAGGAACGGGTCAAAGCGCCAGGGGGAATCCTGATCTCCACAGTGAAAAGCCTTTGGATGGAGCTGGGGGGCTGAGGTCAGAACCCGGCCCCGCTGCAATCAGGGGTGACTCCGGATTGACCCCGGGGGGAACTGGGATCAGAACCTGGCCCCGCTGCAAACAAGGGTGACTCTGGATTGAACCCAGGGGGCGCTGAGATCAGAACCCAGCCCCCCATATGCACCCGCCACCGTCACCCCCCCCCCGCCCCAAAACACTTCCCCAAACTCTTCCCTGCCAGGCTAACAAAGGGGCTCCGGACTCCAGCGGGGGGAAACCGAGAAAAGCTCCGGGCGAGAGAGATGGAGGGAGCCGGGGGGGGGGGGGGGGGAAGCGCGGCCGGGGCCAACTGCGCAGGCAAGGGGGGCCGGAGGGGGGGCAGAGAAGGAGGCGGGGGGGCAAGGAAGGGACCGGTGGGGGGGGTGGGAGCCGTCCGGGGGGGCAGGGAAGGGACCGGCGCGGGGGAGCCGGAGGGGGGAACAGGGAAAAGACCGGCGGGGGGGGGGGGGGAGCCGGCGGGGCTCACCCTATAGACACTCTCCGTGAGCCGGTTGACCTCGTCGGAGCGGGACATGCTGGCGCCGGGGACCGGCCGGAGCTGGGACGCAGCGAGCCCCGAGGCAGGGACCGGAGGGCTGGGGGGGAGGGAAGGGGCGGAGGGCGGGGTCGGCAGCACCAGCGGGTGGGAGGGCGGAGTTGGGGGGGCAGGAAGGGAGGGGGCAGGGGAGCGGGGTTGGGGGGGCTGGGGAAAGAGGGGGTGGGTGAGGGTTGGGGGTCAGAGTTTATGGGGAGGGATGTGGGGGGCGCAGAAAGCGGGGGGATTCCAGGAGGGGAAGAAGGAGTTGCGGAGGGGGGGGGGGGCTTCTGGGGGCGGGGTGCTGCGAGGGAGGGGTTATGGGAGGTTCGGGGAGGGGTGCGCGGGGGGGGGGGGCGCGATAGGACCCAGTGAGAGAGACAGACACAGAAAGGTCCTGCCAAAACTCCAGCCTGAAAAGAAACTTTCCAGCCAATCAGGAGTCGCCCGCGACCGCCCCGCCCCTCCCAATCTGGGCCAGTTTAGCATGAAATGGGCGCGGCCTCTTTGGCTCATTTACATATTTAAAGAGACAGACTAACCCCCCCCCCCTTCCCCGACGGAACGTGTTGGCTCAGCTGGAACCAGCCCGATGGATGGACCCGGGGACTGGTCTTACGGGGGCGCCCTCCCCTGGCTGTCAGGGCGGGGCAGGGGGCGCTAGAGGGCGCTGGGCTGCGGGGCTCAGCAGGGGGCGCCGGGGAGCGGAGCGGGGCGGGGGCCCCAGCGGGGGGCGCTGGGCTGTGGGGGGCCCGGCGTGGGGCGCCTGGCTGGGGGAAGCGGGGTGGGGGGCACTCTCCCTTCTAAGTACTAAAGTCAGTGGCCAAATATGAACAGTCATTGTAATATAACAGTCTTAGATGTGCAATGGGGACTGCGGGTCGGGAGTGAGGGGCACCGGCAGAGCTGGGGGGGGCAGAGCTGGGCTAGCAGGGGCTGCGGGTCGGGAATGAGGGGCACGGGGAGAGCTGGGGGGGGCAGAGCTGGGCTAGGAGGGGCTGCGGGTCGGGAGTGAGGGGCACGGGCAGGGCTGGGGGGGCAGAGCTGGGCTAGCAGGGGCTGCGGGTCGGGAGTGAAGGGGCACGGGCAGGGCTGGGGGGGCAGAGCTGGGCTAGCAGGGGCTGCGGGTCGGGAGTGAGGGGCACGGGCAGGGCTGGGGGGGCAGAGCTGGGCTAGCAGGGGCTGCGGGTCGGGAGTGAGGGGCATGGGCAGGGCTGGGGGGAGCCCAGGGCCAGGCTGGCAGGGGCTGCGGGTCGGGAGTGAGGGGCACGGGCAGAGCTGGGGGGGGGCAGAGCTGGGCTAGGAGGGGCTGCGGGTCGGGAGTGAGGGGCACGGGCAGGGCTGGGGGGAGCCCAGGGCCAGGCTGGCAGGGGCTGCGGGTCGGGAGTGAGGGGCACCGGCAGGGCTGGGGGGGGGTCAGGGCTGGGTTAGCAGGGGGCTGCGGGTCGGGAGTGAGGGGCACCGGCAGGGCTGGGGGGGCAGAGCTGGGCTAGGAGGGGCTGCGGGTCGGGAGTGAGGGGCACCGGCAGGGCTGGGGGGGCAGAGCTGGGCTAGCAGGGGGCTGCGGGTCGGGAGTGAGGGGCACGGGCAGGGCTCTGCCCTCACCCTCTCTTCCCCCATCTCCACTCTCTGGGTTCCCCGACCCGGTTCCAGACGCAAAGACGTGTCTGTTGCAGCCTCCACTTCCCCGGATTCCTGGCGCCCGCCCCACCCCCGGGTCTGCGTGACCCCTTCCCCCCCCGGGGCGTTAGCCGCAGCTCCCCCGCAGGGCTGGCTGGGCTCCCAGGCACGTCCCTGGTGCTCTGGGCTCCCTGTTCACATGGGACCGCGGCCAGCGTCTCCCCCGCCCCAGCAATCTCCCAGCCCGGGGTTGGCTCGTCTCCGGCTCAGCCTGGGGTCAGACTGCCCCCTGCTGCCCGCCCCCTGCCACTGCAGCTCCCCAGCAGGCAGGGCTGCGCCAATGCCCCAGCACGCCGCTAGGGGGCGCTGGGCTGCAGGCAGCGGGCTGGGGGCTCGGCGGGGGGCGCTGGGCTGCAGGGGGCCGGGAGGCTCAGTGGGGGTCAATGACCCCTGTGGGGGAGGGCGCCCCCTGGTGCACACCCTGCGCATTGACCCGGGTGCTGTAATTTCCGCAGCAGGTTTCCGACGGCGTTGCCGAGTTGCACAATGAGGAAGTGGCGGCCAGTAACGCCCAGGGGACAAGTTTTGACTCATCCCAGGAGTTGGGGACGGATGGTGCCAAAGTCTGAGCTCTGAGGTAGCAGGTGAGAGAGAGCGATGGTGCCAAAGTCTGAGCTGGGCTAGCAGGGGGCTGCGGGTCGGGAGTGAGGGGCACCTGCGGGGCTGTGGGGAGCCCAGGGCTGGGCTAGCAGGGGGCTGCGGGTCGGGAGTGAGGAGCACCGGCAGGGCTGGGGGGGTCCTGGGTTGGACTAGCAGGGGGCTGCGGGTCGGGAGTGAGGGGCACTGGCAGGGCTGGGGGGGCCCAGGGCTGGGCTAGCAGGGGGCTGTGGGTCGGGAGTGAGGGGCACTGGCAGAGCTGGGGGGGCCCAGGGTTGGACTAGCAGGGGGCTGTGGGTCGGGAGTGAGGGGCACTGGCAGAGCTGGGGGGGCCCAGGGTTGGACTAGCAGGGGGCTGTGGGTCGGGAGTGAGGGGCACCGGCAGAGCTGGGGGAGCCCAGGGCTGGGCTAGCAGGGGCTGTGGGTCGGGAGTGAGGGGCACCTGCGGGGCTGTGGGGAGCCCAGGGCTGGGCTAGCAGGGGGCTGCGGGTCGGGAGTGAGGGGCACCGGCAGGGCTGGGGGGGCCCAGGGCTGGGCTAGCAGGGGGATGTGGGTCGGGAGTGAGGGGCACTGGCAGAGCTGGGGGGGCCCAGGGTTGGACTAGCAGGGGGCTGTGGGTCGGGAGTGAGGGGCACTGGCAGAGCTGGGGGGGCCCAGGGTTGGACTAGCAGGGGGCTGTGGGTCGGGAGTGAGGGGCACTGGCAGAGCTGGGGGGCCCAGGGCTGGGCTAGCAGGGGCTGTGGGTCGGGAGTGAGGGGCACCTGCGGGGCTGTGGGGAGCCCAGGGCTGGGCTAGCAGGGGGCTGCGGGTCGGGAGTGAGGGGCACCGGCAGGGCTGGGGGGGCCCAGGGCTGGGCTAGCAGGGGGCTGTGGGTCGGGAGTGAGGGGCACTGGCAGAGCTGGGGGGGCCCAGGGCTGGGCTAGCAGGGGGCTGTGGGTCGGGAGTGAGGGGCACTGGCAGAGCTGGGGGAGCCCAGGGCTGGGCTAGCAGGGGCTGTGGGTCGGGAGTGAGGGGCACCTGCGGGGCTGTGGGGAGCCCAGGGCTGGGCTAGCAGGGGGCTGCGGGTCGGGAGTGAGGGGCACTGGCAGGGCTGGGGGGGCCCAGGGCTGGGCTAGCAGGGGGCTGCGGGTCGGGAGTGAGGGGCACCAGCCAAGTTGGGGGTCTGGTCACATAGACATACCCCTCCCCCCATGCACTTGCTGCAGGCCCCCAGCTGCCCCCAATCGCCTCCCCCCTCCGCCGTGGGCAAGGATGGGACAGCTCCAAACCAGACCATGAAGGTCCCTGGGGAGCCCATCCCTCAGCTGAGAGCCCCCCCCGAGACTCACTGTCCCCTGGGGTGCTGGCGGGGGGGTCCCTCTTCCCCGAGATGGTTTCATTCGCTCTACCACAAGAAAGGTGGAGCAAAGAGTGGGGGGGAGGGGGGAGGCAGAAGCTGCAATTTCCTGCCACTAGGGGCCACAACTGCATCCAAAGACAGCCCCCCCTCCAAGAGACAGCCATTATCTACCCCGCCCCCCCCCCATAGACCCCTTCCCCCCAGTCCATAGCTCCCCCTAGTCCTTCCCCAGGGGCACAAGGGGCTCTGTATCAAAGGCCCATGCGGACCTTGGCCTCTCTCCCGGTGTGTGTAGGGGGGGATCATGCCCCAGGGGCACCTGGGAGCAGGGCTGAGACCCAACAAACTCGGCATGCGTAGAAACGATGTAGGGCACCTGCTGCCAGGTGGGAGCCAGCGCCCCCTGGAGGGGACAGGCCCCGGGCCCCATTCCCTGACCCCCTGAGCCAGCCAGCCCCTGCCCTGGGGCTGGATGGGAGCCAGTGCCCCCTAGAGGGGAGAGGCCCCATGCCCCATTCCCCATCCCGGAGCCAGCCAGTCCCTGCCCTGGGGCCGGCGCCAACACTGCCCCTGCTTAGCCCGGATTTAAGCCCTTTCCGATCATTAGCTCTGATTCCACAGACCTCCGGGCTGCAGAGGAAACTTCCTTAGCCCGGCTTTGCAGAAGGGGAAGTGAAGCAGAGAAATGAGGTCTGGCCCCGGGAGGTCACCGACAGTTGCTGTTAGCTGTCCAGCCCCCCTCTAACCACTAGCCCCACTGCTCTCCCAGAGCTGGGCAGAGAACCCAGGAGTCTGGGCTCCCCGCCCCCCCGGCTCTAACCACTAGTGACCGGAGTGCAATTTACATTCTTGTTGCAGTGTCTGTGCCGGGCCGCTCAGCTCAGCCCCAGCCGGGAGCGGGAAACTGAGGCTCTTTTAAGGCACCTGCCATCGGATTGGGGAGTGGGGGAGCTGTCAATCACGGTGAGAGGGCGGGATGTAGCTAGATGCCCCGCCCCAGGTCACTCATTGCCGGGAGTGGGTGGAGGTCACTGCGTGCGGGGGTCAGTGGGTGGGGTAGGGGATGTAAGCAGGGCGTGTTCTGAGCTGTGCCAGCGGGGGGCAGTGCCAGACCCACACGCACACACACAACTAGCAGGGAGCAGCACACACACAGACCAGCACACCCACACACACACCCCGCCATGCCCCAGCCCCTGGCCCTGCCCCTCTGGCTCCTTGCAGCCGCCGCCTGTGCCCGCTATGCCGGCGCCTTCGGCTTCACCTGGTGCCTGCTGCCCTACGAGCTGCCAGGCTACGCCAGCTGCGCCGGGCGCGGCATCACCCAGCTGGGCCCGGCCATCGCCCCGCTGCCCAACTCCACCCTCAGGCTCAACGCCTCCCAGAACGCCCTGCAGGGCCTGGTGCCCGCCACCTTCGCCCACCTGCCCCGCCTGCGGGAGCTGCGGCTCGACCGCAACCACATCCGCGCCCTGCAGACCGGCGCCTTCCGGGGCCTGCGGGAGCTGGAGCTGCTGGACCTCAGTCAGAACCGGCTGGCGGCCCTGGGCCCCACGGCGCTGGCGGAGCTGACGGGCCTGCGGGTGCTGCTTCTGGGGGGCAACGCCCTGGCCGCCCTCCACCCCACCGCCCTGGCGGCCCAGCCCGGCCTGCAGGAGCTCCACCTGCCCCACAACCAGCTCTCCCGGCTCCAGGAGGTGGCCACGGCCGCCGGGAAATTGGCCAACCTCTCCGTCCTCGACCTGGACTCCAACCGGATCTCCGCCCCGTGCCCTGGCCCCGGCCTGCTCTCCATGCCCTTCCTGCGGGACCTCAACCTGCGGAACAACAGCATCGCCTGGCTGGATCTCGCCCGCTGCTCCCTGCCCGGCCTGCGCTCGCTTAACCTGACCCGCAACAACATGAGCCGACTGGCGGCCGGTTCCTTCCGCGCCGTGCCCGGCCTGGAGAAGCTGAGTTTGGACGAAAACCCCCTCAACATCTCCCATCTTCTGGGCCTGCCATTGCCCAACCTTACAGCCCTGCACTGGTCCAGCATGCGCCCGGCGCTGGACTCGGACCTGGGGCTGGCCTGCCAGGTCCTGGAGAGCTTGCCGGCGCTGACCAGCCTGGACATCAAACACTCCAAAGTCCCGCCGTCCCGGCTGGCCCAACTGGGCGCCTGCACCAACCTAACCTGGCTGGACCTGTCCACCACCCCGCTGAGCCGGCTCCAGGGGGGCGTCTTCCGCTTGTTCCCCCACCTGGAGTCCCTCTCGCTGGACAAGTGCAAGGTCCAGGAGCTGAAGCAGAGCGCCTGGGGCGGGTCGCTGCCCCGGCTCCGGGTCCTTGTCCTGCGGCGCAACCACCTCACCAAGCTGGAAGACGGCGTCTTCCGGCCCCTCAGCGCCTTGACCCACCTGGACCTGTCCAGGAACCGCCTGACCTACCTCTACAAGGGGACCTTTCTGGGCATGGCCTCCCTGAGGACCCTGCTGCTGCAGGGCTGCCAGTTGGCATCTGTCACCCGTGACACCTTGGTCTACGCCCGCAAGGTGGAGACCCTGGACCTGAGCGACAACAACCTCCGGTACATCAAGACGTCCGCCTTCCAGAGCCTCCACCATCTCCACACCTTGCTGCTCTCCAGCAACCGCATCCTCACCCTCCAGAAATGGGCCTTCAAGGGGCTCACCTCCCTCCGCCACCTCTCGCTGGCCCAGAACGGGCTCTACAAACTCTCCCAGGGCTCCTTCTTGGGCCTGAAGGCCCTGGAGACCCTGGACCTCAGCCGCAACCGCCTCCTGGCCTACAGCAAGTACGACTCGCCCGCCCCCTTCGCCGGCCTGCCGGCCCTGCGGTGCCTGGATCTCAGCTCGCAGGAGGCCCGGCCCCCCGTTCGGCTGCCCTCCCAACTCTTCCAAGGGCTGGGGAACCTCCAGGAGCTCAACCTAAGGGACAACCCTGGCGGCGTCTTCCTCAACCTCTCGCTGGCTCCCTTGGCTGGCCTCCTCTCCCTGGATCTCTCCGACATTTACCCCAGCCGGGAAGGGCCCTTCAGCCTCCGCCCGGGGCTCTTCCAAGGCCTGGGCAGCCTCCGGCGGCTCGGGCTGGACGGCAGCTCCCTCCGGGACCTGCCCGGCGAGGTCTTCTCCAGCCTGGCCTCCCTGGAGTCGCTCTCGCTGCGGGAGAACGGGCTGCGCAACGTGAGCTGGGCCCCGCTGGCTGGCCTGCCCGCGCTGCGCTTCCTGGACGTGGCCGGGAACCCCTTGGCCTGCTCCTGCGAGAACGCCTGGTTCCAGAACTGGTCGGCGGCGGAGCCGAGGGTCCAGGTGGCCCTGCTGGGCTCCTACCTCTGCCTGGGGCCTGGCGTGAGCGAGGGGCTCTTCCAAGCCCACGATCTCTCCTTCTGCTGGGCGGACCTGGGCATCATCTTCTTTGCGTGGTCGTTCACCGCCACCTTCCTGATGCTGGCGGGGTCCCTGGCCGGGGCCAAGCTGGGCTGGACCCTGCGCTACGGCTACTACCTGCTGCGGGCCTGGGGCCGGGGCCGGCTGCGGCGGGACCGGCGGGGCTACCAGTACGACGCCTACGTCTCCTGCTGCGCCGAGGACGAGGCCTGGGTGGTGCGGATGCTGCTGGCCAAGCTGGAGGAGGAAGGGCAGCCCCGGTTCCGGCTCTGCTTCGGGCCCCGCGACTTCGCCCCCGGGGCCTATTACCTGGACAACGTGCAGCGCGGGGTGAGCAGCAGCCGCAAGGCCCTGTGTCTGCTGAGCGCCCGCGCCCTGGAGAGCGAGTGGTGCTCGCTGGAGATCCAGCTGGCCTGCTCCCGCACCTACTACCAGGGCCACGACCCGCTGGTCGTCGTCTTCCTCCAGGACATCCCCAGCTACCGGTGAGGCTGTGGGTAGCGGGGCGGGGGGCACTGCCTGAGGGGGGGAGATCCCAGGGGTGCTGTGGGGGGAGCTCCCGGGGGTGCTGTGTTGAGCAGCGGGGGGGGCATTGGCTGTGGGGGGCACTCCCGGGGGCGCTGTGGGGAGCAGGGGGTGGTGCTGGTTGTGGGGGGCGCTCCCAGGGGCACTGTGGGAAGCAGGGGGGCACTGGCTGCAGGGGAGCTCCCGGGGCACTGTGGGGCATGTGGGGGGGGTTCTGGCTCTGGGGGAGCTCCCGGGGCGCTGTGGGGAGCAGGGGGTGGTGCTGGCTCTGGGGGGCACTCCTGGGGGTGCTGTGGGGAGCAGGGGGTGGTGCTGGCTCTGGGGGAGCTCCCGGGGCACTGTGGGGAGTGTGTGTGTGTGTGTGGGGGGGTTCTGGTTGTGGGGCGAGCTCCTGGGGGTGCTGTGGGGAGCAGGGAGGGGGTGGCGCTGGGTCTGGGGGGCACTCCTGGGGGTGCTGTGGGGCGTGGTTGCCCTGTGCCGTGAGTACTGGGGCTCAGATCTCGGCCTCTCCCCCCCGCAGCCTCTCCCCCTACCACCGCCTGCGGAAGCTGGTGAAGCAGCGTAGCTACCTGCACTGGCCGGAGCAGCCCGAGGCCCAGGACGTGTTCTGGACCCAGCTGCGGGAGGCCCTGGGGGACGGCCGGGAAGCCGCGGGGATGGTTCAGTTCAACGTGGTCGAGTAACCCCAGCCTGGGGCTGCAGGGAGAGAACCACACCCCAGCCTCTTCAGACTCCCCCTCCGCCTGGTGCGGTACGAGGACTATGACACAGCGGCGAGCGGGGCTTATTCAGCCAGCAGGGGGCAGTGACACCTGCCGCCGTGTATGTAGGCGCTCTACAGAATAAAGCTGGATTGTTTACTGTGTTCTATCCAACAGCCCATGGCTCGGGGTGGGGGGGCTTAACTGTAAACTCCATGGCCCCCTGGTGCAAATCTGGATTCACTCCCATGCCATCAGGGGTGACTCCAGATTGACCCTGGGATAGCAGAGATCAGAACCCGGCCCTGTCCCCACTGCAGGCAGGGGTGACTCCGGATTGACCCCAGGAGCTTAGATCAGAACCTGGCCCTGGCCCCACTGCAGGGAGGGGTGACTCCGGATTGACCCAGGGAAGATGTCTGGCTCTGGGCGCACACACACCCCCCCGCGCCGTGCGGGGGGCTCATTCCCGGTGGCTGTGGAAAGCCCCCCGGTGTCCCGGTGTGTCATTTCCCCTCCCTAAATCCCTCCCAGTTCCTTAGAATCCTTTCATCTGCCAAACGCCCCTGATCCCTGCCAGCTTGGCTGTAGGACGCCTGGGTCCCGTTGCCAGGGGTGGGTGGGGGAGCTTTGCCACGACTCCTTAAGCCCATTAACCTGCCTGTCTAATTCTCCCGTCTCCTGGGAGATGGGCGCCCTCCGCCCATCACCAGGGGATTTGGGAAATCGAGCCGGACGGGATGGTGCTGGGGGGCGGCGAGAAACAGAAAAGTCCCAGCTGCTCACCGAGCCAACCGGCCACTGGCACAAATCAGCCGGGCGCCTCCGTGGGAGGAAGGCTGGGGCGGTGGCGAGGGGTCCGGCGGGTGCCGGGATGTGGCTGGCCTGGGCTCTCCTCTGGGCCCTCTGCTGGGTGCCCGGCGGCAGGGGGGAGTATGCCCTGCCCAAGTTTGTCTGCAGCCCCATGCCCCTGGAGCTGGAGACGGGCTGCCAGCAGGCCCCGCAGCCGCGGGCCGGGGGGCACTGGGCGGGCACACTGGAGGAGGCCAAAGAGACCATCCTGCACCTGCGGGAGACAGTGGTGCACCAGAAGGAGACCATCCTGGACCAGCGGGAGACGGTGCGGGAGCTGACAGCCAAGCTGAGCCGGTGCGAGGGGCGGGCGGGCGGGGAGCACGGGCCGGGCGGGCACGAGGACAACCTGAGCCACGGGCACCGGGAGGGGGCCGGCCGGGAGAACGAGTACCCCCACTTCGGGCACCGCGAGCACCCCGAGCCCCCGGGCGGCGCCGGGCACGAGGCCGCCTTCCGCAAGGCCAGCGCCGCCCCCAACACCATGGAGGACCCGCCCCGGGAGGCACCTGCCGGCGCCCCCCAGCTGGAGCGCATGCTGGAATCGCTCAAGGAGAGGCTGGAGCACCTCCAGGTAAGGGGTGGGATTGGTCCCCCCCAGCTATCGACTCCCCCCTCCTCACTGACCCACAGCCCTCCCATCAACCACCCTTCTCACTGACCCCCCCCAGCCATCGACTCCTCACTGACCCCCAGCCCCCCCCAGCCATCGACTCCCCCCTCCTCACTGACCCACAGCCCTCCCATCAACCACCCTTCTCACTGACCCCCCCAGCCATCGACTCCCCCCTCCTCACTGACCCACAGCCCTCCCATCAACCACCCTTCTCACTGACCCCCCCAGCCATCGACTCCTCACTGACCCCCAGCCCCCCCAGCCATCGACTCCCCCCTCCTCACTGACCCACAGCCCTCCCATCAACCACCCTTCTCACTGACCCCCCCAGCTATCGACCCCACCCTCCTCACTGACCCACAGCCCCCCTTGCCATCAACCCCCCAGCTATCGACCCCACCCTCCTCACTGACCCCCCCCAGCCATCGACTCCCCCATCTCACTGACCCCCAGCCCTCCCATCAACCCCCCTCCTCACTGACCCCCCCAGCCATCGACTCCCCCCATCTCACTGACCCCCAGCCCTCCCATCAACCCCCCTTCCTCACTGACCCACAGCCCCCCTTGCCATCAACCCCCCTCCTCACAGACCCCCCCAGCCATCGACTCCCCCTTCCTCACTGACCCACAGCCCCCCCTTGCCATCAATCCCCCTCCTCCCTGACCCCCCCAGCCATCGACTCCCCCTCCTCACTGACCCACAGCCCCCCCTTGCCATCAACCCCCCTCCTCACTGACCCCCAGCCCTCCCATCAACCCCCCTCCTCACTGACCCACAGCCCCCTGGCCATACATCCCTCCCATCGACCCCATCCTCAATGACCTCCCCAGCTTCCCCCCCACCCCGACCATTGACCCCTCCCACCAGTGCCCCCCTTCCTCACGCTGGAGTCATTCTAGGAGGGGCTGGAGCATCAACAGATGCTGTGGGGCCCCATTCACCCCCCAGCCGCCCCCTCCCTAAATGCTGAGATGGCTCAAGGAGCAGCCCCTTATAGGCCCCATCCCCTCAACACCCCCCCCACACACCCCATCCTGTCACTCCTCAACTGTCACTCCTCACCCTGGGGCAGGATCACCCCCCATCCCCCTATGCTAGGATCAGGTCAGCTCCCCACGGCCCCCCCATCCCATCCCCCTGCGTCCTTTGCCATTGCTTGCCCCCTAACACCACCAGCCCCACCCCCATTACCTCAGTTTACCCCCTCCCCCTTCCTCCATCATCTCAACCTCTCTCATCACTCACCCAGTTAGGAACCTCATGGCCTGATCCCCCCCCCCAAGCCATTACACCCCACTCCCCTCCCAGAGCCAGGGATAGAACCCAGGAGTCCAGATTCCCAGCCCCCTGCCTCCGGCTTTAACTAATTAAGTAGAAACAGCCCCCAGATCCCAGCCCGGAGGAATTACTGATTGATCCTATTTCAAGACCATCTGCCAAGACCCCAGTTAAGACCCCTTTGCCCTTGAATTACTGGGATGGTTCTGGAAGATGAACGTTTCCCAGGGTCCTGGGACACAGCCAGCCAGTCTCCGCCCTGGGGCTGGATGGGAGTCGGCGCCTCCTAGAGGGGACAGGCCCCATTCCCTGCCCCCCTGAGCCAGCCAGTCCTTGCCCTGGGGCAGATCAGAGCTGGCACCCCCTAGAGGGCAAAGGCCCCGTGCCCCATTCCTCAAAGCACACTCGACGGAAGTGGGGTCTAGTGGTTAGAGTCACAGATCCAAGACCAGCGGGGACTGTGGTGGTCAGGCAATCTGAGCTCCTGGACAGCACAGGCCCGGGGACGGCCCCCAGCTGTTCCCAGGGCCGAGCGTTCAGAGAACTAGCCCCACGTTGCCGGTGAGGGAGAATCCACCGTGCGCCGGGCCCGTTGTTCCACTGGTTAATTGCTCTCCCATGAGAAATGTCCACGCTGTTTCCTGCGGGAATGTGTCTCGCTTCAACTTCCAGCCCCGGGATCGGGCTCGACCGTCCTCTGCTACAGTGGAGAGTCCGTTACTGAGTATTTATTCCCCGCGTACAGGAAGAGCAGCTGAGAGTCGGGACTCCTGGGTTGTCTCTGGCTCTGGGAAGGGAGTGGGGGTTAGAGCTGGGAGCTGGGAGCCAGGACTCCTGGGCAGGAGAGAGATCACTTGATCATTACCTGTTAGATTCACTGCCTCTGGGAGTATCTGGCATTGGCCACTGTCGGCAGACAGAATACTGGGCTGGATGGACCTTTGGTCTGACCCAATATGGCCGTTCTTATGGGTTCTGTCCCTTGTTCTGGGAGGGGAGTGGGGGCTAGTGGTTAGAGCAAGGGGGCTAGGAGCCAGGACTCCTGGGTTCTCTCCCCAGCTCTGGGAGGGGAGTGGGGTCTAGTGGTTAGAGCAGGGGTCTGGGAGCCAGGACTCCTGGGTTCTCTCCCAGCTCTGGGAGGGGAGTGGGGTCTAGTGGTGATATCAGGTGGGTGGGAGCCAGGACTCCTGGGTTCTCTCCCCAGCTCTGGGAGGGGAGTGGGGGCTAGTGGAGGATCAGGCTGCCCCCCCCCTTGCCCTCCAGCACCATACAAAGGCTGCTCCATTGGCATCAGTGGGTTTGTGGCCCTGCCGCTAATGGGCGTTGGCGGCTCTGTGGGAGGAGGGGGATGGATTAGCGGGAGCAGCTCGGGTCCTGGCCGGAGCATTCAGCTAAATATAAACCCCCTTGGCCTCTTCCTTCCTGTTTGTCCCTTCTCAGCACGTCTGGGAAACCTGAACCGCCTGGCCCGGGGGGTCAGATCCCCCCTCCCCCCCATGGGTATGAGGGGAGGAGATCAGGGCCTCAGTAGGGCGCTGGGCCTAAATATCAGGCCAGACAGGCCGGGGGGTCTCAGGAAATGTTGCGTCCGGCTGTGTTAGATCTTGGCTTGATGGCTCCGGCCAACCTGTCCCCAGAACGTGATGGGAGGGGAGTGGGGCGAGTGGAGGAGCAGGCTGAGGGCTTCTCCCCAAATCAGGATTCTGAGGGGAAAAAATGAATCAAGGAAGCAAAGGATGTGAGGGGAGGAAAAGCCTCGCGTTGCCTGTACAGCAAAGCTCGGCGCCCGGGCAACAACCAAGAGGCTTTGGACTTGCTCGCGTGTGAACCTAAGGGTGATCCAGCTGTTATCACTGATACCTGGTGGGTGAAAGGGAAATCCACGCCACACATGGCACGCCCTGTTTCCGCGTCACGGACGAAAATGCTCTACGCTTTGGGATCAATAGCCTAACAGATAAAGAACAAGAAGGGTTATTAGTTGGAGTCTGCTACAGCCCCTTCGAAGCACACTAGGGACCAGAGTGAACAACAATTTATGCCCCCTATAACGTATAGGAACAAAAGCTGCGTGATCCCTGGGGCTTCAATTTGAATAATGTACGCTGGAGGCCATGTGTTGCCGACACTAAATCATTCTGGGAATTTCTAAACTTCCTAGTTGACGAGTTCCTGTCTCAAACGCTGTAGCCACCGACATGGGGGAATTCTACTCATCCTAACAGAATGAGGAACTGATGACGGAGCTAGAAATTAATGGTGGCTCTGGTACAAGGGACCACACCTTGATGGTATTCATAATGTGCAAAGAGAGTAAAGTCCAGAGTGATGAGATTATTTCCTTGGTGCTTTAAAAGGGCCAGTTTCACAAAGATGAAAACAATGATAAGCCAAATCAGCTGGAAGGAAGAATTTAATCAGAAAAATGTGAATGATCATTGGAAATTGCCTAAGAACGCTATACCAGACACCCGAAAACCACAGCTGAGAGAAAAGGCTGCGCTGGTTAACAACACAACCTTAGAGAGGAAGTGAAGGCAGACAACGAGGTATAACAACTAGAAGATAGGGGAAGCTCATAGTAATGAATATAAATCAGAAGCAATGGGGAAGTTGATAGTAATGAATATAAATCAGAAGCTATGATTTGTAGAAAATTGATATGGGAAGCAAAGGGTCAGCAGAGGGTCTATGTCCAGCAGAGCTAGGTACAATAAGAAGGAGGGTTTTTTTAAGTATATTAAAAATAAAAAGAATCCCGACAATGGTATTGGTCCATTGCTAGATGGAAATAGTAGAATTATGAACAATAAAGCAGAAAAGGTAGAATTGTTCAACAAATATTTCTGTTGTGGGGGAAAATAGATGATGGCCTGTCATACGATACCACACTTTCCATTCCCCTAGTGTCTCAGGAGGATGGTAAACAGCAGCAACTACAGTTAGACTTTTAAAATCAGCAGGTCCAGATAACTTGCAACCAAGAGTTTTAAAAGAGCTGGCTGAGGCTCTCACTGGCCCATTAATGTTGATTTCCAATAAGTCTTGGAGCACTGGAAGAAAGCTAATGTGCCACTATTTACAAAGAATAAAGCACATGACCCGGGGCAGTTCCAGGCCTGTCAGTCTGACATCAATCCCTAGCAAGTTAATGGAGTGACTGATACAGGACTCAATAAAGACTTGAAGGAGGGCAATGTACTTAATGCCAATCAGCAGGGGTTTATGGGAAATAGATCCTATCAAACTAACTTGATCTCGCTTTTGGCTGAGATGACAAATTTGGTTGCTAACGCTAAGCGAGTTGATGTAATAAACTGACACTTCTGGGCGGCGTTTCACGTGGTAGCACACGGCATTTCGACCGTTATAAACCAGCACGGCCCATGCGGAAGTTTTTAACTGGCCGACGCCAGGTCTCAAACTGTAACTGCAAACGGGGCGTCGCCGCCGAGCACGCGTGTTTCTCCTGGGGTCCCGCAGGGCTTGGCCCTGGTCCCAAGGCGATGTAACTTTTTCGACCTGGAAGAAAACGAGAAATCGTCACCGGTGACGTTTACAGAGGACACGACAATTGAGGGTGGGGGTAAATAATACAGAGGCCAGGGCGTGGCTATGGAGCTAGCTGGATCACTTGGTAAACTGGACACAAGCATTGTGGGTTTTCATGCGGCTAAATGTACCTGTATCCATCTAGGAACAAATGCTGGCCGGACTCCTAGGATGGGGCAAGGGGGCTGTCTCCTGGGAAGCAGCAACTCTGAAAAAGATTTTTTGGGGGGGGAGGTTTGTAGTGGCCAATCAGTTGAACCCTGAGCTACCCTGTGTGATGCGAAGGTCAAAAAGGCTAACGGGAACCTGGGAAGCGTCACCAGGGGAATCTCGAGTAGGAGCAGAGAGGCGATTTGGCCCTGGGGCAACAATGTGGGGCTCCTGCATCCGGTTCTGGTGCCCCCCATCCAAGGAGGACGTTGCCCGATTGGCGAGGGGGCAGAGAAGAGCCACAGGGGTGATTAGAGGATTAGAAAACCTGCATTAGAGCGAGAGACGCCAGGATCTCCAGCTATTTAGCTCAATAACGAGAAGGTGAAGGCGGGACTTGATCCCAGTACGTAGGGGGAACGAATATTTAATCACGGGCTCTTCCATCTCGCTGAGGAAGGTGGACCCCGAGCTGACAGACTGGAAATAAGATGTAGGTTTGTGACGGTGAGCATCATTAACCACTGGCACCGTTTACCCAGCAGCGTGGGGGTTTCGCCGTCGCTGACGCTTTCTCAGCCGAGCTGGGCAATTTCTCGGAAAGTTCTGCCCTAGGAATTATTGCAGGCCAGGTCTCTGGCCTGTGTAATACAGGAGGTCAGACTAGGTGAGCATACTGGCCCTTCCTGGCCTTGGGATTGATGAATCTATGATCCAGGGACAGGGGGTAGGATGCTGGGCTAGAGGGGCC
The DNA here is from genome assembly GCF_027887155.1 of Malaclemys terrapin pileata. Taxonomy (NCBI): domain Eukaryota; kingdom Metazoa; phylum Chordata; order Testudines; family Emydidae; genus Malaclemys; species Malaclemys terrapin. Next base: position 433,410 of record NC_071524.1, read on the forward strand.
TATGGGTCTAATCCAGGGTGGTACAGATGAGGCAGGATACCAGGGTAGATGGGCCCATGGAGCTGATCCAGGGTAGCAGGGACAGGGTGGAATACCAGGGTAGATGGGCACCGAGAGGATGATGAGGTCTCGCTCACAGTCCCCTCCTCCCACCCCCACCCCCACCCCCCAGCACAGCCACAACAGTTCCCTGTTCTCCATCTCCCTGCGTGACGCCCTGCAGAAGAAAATCAGCATCTTGGAGCATCAGATCCAAGAGAAATTCAACACCAGCGAGCACCACGGCCACGAGGAGCCGCACCACGGCCACGAGGAGCTGCACTGGCACAAGAACAGGGTCCACGGGCCTCATGAGAAGGGTGAGGGGCAGGGGTGCGGGGGTATCGGCAGATGGATAGTTGGTGGGTGTGGGCATCGAAGGATCCAGACTAGAGCTGTGGCTGGATGAATAGGACTCACTGCAGGGATGGACAGGGGGATAACAGAATAGATGGATGGGTGGCATTGTAGCTACAAAGCTAGGTAGTTGCATGGATGGACTTATGTATGGCTGAATTGATAATTGAATGAATGGATGGAATCACTGATGAGCGAAGCTATGGATGGAATGTTGAATGGAGGGATGAAATGGTACATGGATGGATGGATGGAGGAAAGGGATGGACCTATGGATGAAATGGTACATGGATGGATGGATCTATGGATGGATCATTGAATGGATGGATGAAATAGTACCTGGATAGAAGAATGGATGGAGCGTTGAATGGATGGATGAAATGGTACATGGATGGATGGATCATTGAATGGATGGATGAAATGGTACCTGGATAGAAGAATGGATGGAGCGTTGAATGGATGGATGAAATGGTACATGGATAGAAGAATGGATGGAGCGTTGAATGGATGGATGAAATGGTACATGGATGGATGGATCATTGAATGGATGGATGAAATGGTACCTGGATAGAAGAATGGATGGAGCGTTGAATGGAGGGATGAAATGGTACATGGATGGATGGAGCGTTGAATGGAGGGATGAAATGCTACCTGGATAGAAGAATGGATGGAGCATTGAATGGATGGATGAAATGGTACCCGGATTGATGGAGGAAAGGGATGGATCTATGGATGAAATGGTACATGGATGGATGGATCTATGGATGGATGAAATGGTACCTGGATGCATGGATGGAGCATTGGATGGGTGGATGAAATGGTACGTGGCTAGAAGGATGGATGAGGAGATGATGGATGGATCTATGGATGGATGAAATGATACCTGAGGGATGGCTGGCTGAAATGAGGGATGGCTAGTTGAATGAACAGCTGGATGCAATGATGGTTTGATGGCCGTATCAGTGCATGTGGAGATGGCTGACTGGCTACTGGCCAGAATCACATCCCCTTTCCCCTGGGGCTGGTTGTGTCTGGCCGCCCCAGGACTGACCTTGTCCCTCTAGGGCACAAGGTGGAGAAGCCGGACGAGGTTTTCCGTGTGGGCTTCCCCCTTCGCACCAACTACATGTACGTCAAGGTGAAGCGGACGCTGCATCACGAGATCTTCGCTTTCACTGTCTGCCTCTGGCTCAAGTCCAGCTCAGCGCCTGGCGTTGGCACCCCCTTCTCCTACTCCGTGCCTGGCCAGGCCAACGAGCTGGTGCTCATTGAGTGGGGCAACAACCCCATGGAGCTACTCATCAACGACAAGGTGCGGGGCTGGGGACTGCCATGGTCAGCAGAGGATGCGATGCTGCAGGGGGCTCTGTGCTGCGGGGAGCGGGGTGGGGGCCCAGCAGAGGGCGCTGGGCTGCGGGGCAGGGGGGCTCCGATCGTGGGCAAGGTCGGTGGGGGAAGAGGCAAGCACTGCCCTTAACCCTTTCCCCGCCACGCCCCCCCAGGCTGCCACCTTGCCCCTGGCTATCCACGACGCCAAGTGGCACCACATCTGCGTGACCTGGTCGACGCGGGACGGCATCTGGGAGAGCTACCAGGACGGGGTGCGGCGGGGCAGCGGGGAGAACCTGGCCCCCTGGCACCCCATCAAGCCAGGGGGCATCTTCATCCTGGGGCAGGAGCAGGTACGAGCCCCCCCCACACACCCCAGGCTGAGAGCATCTGCTCCAAGGTACCCCCCCCTTCCAGATGGCTAATGCCCTCCCTGGTCTACCCCTGGCCTCTCTGCTCCCCCCCCAGGACACGCTGGGCGGCCGCTTCGACGCCACGCAGGCCTTCATCGGGGAGCTGGCCGACTTCAACGTGTGGAGCCACGTCCTGGCGCCGGGCGAGGTCTACAGGCTGGCCACCTGCGCCGGCCGCGCCCGCGGGGATCTCGTGGCCTGGGCCGAGGGCGCCGTGGAGCTGCACGGGGGCGTGGCCAAGCTGCCCTTCAACGCCTGCCACTGAGCCCTGCACCACAGGGAGGCTGGAGGCCCGGATGCCTGGGTTCTCTCTGGCTCAGGGAAGGGAGCAGGGTCTAGTGGTTAGAGTGGAGGGGAGGGGGGTCTGGGAGCCAGGACTCCTGGGTTCTCTCCGGTTCAGGGAAGGGAGTGGGGTCTAGTGGTTAGAGCAGGGGGGCTGGGAGTCAGGACTCCTGGGTTCTCTTTGGCTCAGGGAGGGGAGTGAGATCTAGTGGTTAAAGCCGGGGGGAGGAGGGGGGCGGGAGCTGGGAGTCAGGACTCCTGGGTTCTCTCCGGCTCTGGGAGGTGGGCAGGGGTGCTGGAAACCAGGACTCCTGGGTTCTATCCCCACTGCTGGGAGGGAGGGCAGTGGGGTCTAGTGCATATGTGTGTGCAAGGTTGGGAGTCAGGACTTCTGGGTTCTCTCTTCAGCTCTGGGAGGGGAGTGGGGTCGAGTGGTTAAAGGGGGTGGGGTGGGGGGGCTGGGAGACCCCCCCCCCCTTCCTCTCTTGTTGTATATATAGCTGTGGCTCTTAGCCTAGGGCTGGGGCGGGCTGTACGTACGCTGTGGCCGATGTCCCGTAGCTCGGCGCTGTTTTACGTAGGATTCGATGCTATTTTTTTCCCTCGGACAGGACAGAATAAACCTGCCAAGGAAGCAGCAGCAGCCCCGGCGCCACCTGTGAGTCAGTGCTTTGTCTGAGCGCGCCAAATACCCAACGCGCCCCACCCCAGAAGTGGCTGCATCCCATCCGTGGGCAAGGGGGCCCCGTGTTCCCTCTAATTTTTTACGTCAATGTGCAGAATGAATTACACAACTCATGTGGCAGGGGTGGGGATGCAGGCTCTGGGGTGGGGCTGGGGATATGGGGCTGAGGCTGTCGGCTCTGGAGTGGGACCAGAGATGAGGGGTTTGGGGTGCAGGCTCTGGGGTGGGGCCAGGGATGAGGGGCTCAGGGCTGGGGTGTGAGGACTCCGCTGGGGGTGTGGGGTTTGGGGTGCAGGAGGCAGCTCCAGGCTGGGGCAGGGAAAGTGTGAGGGCTCAGGCGGGGGGGGGGCAGGCTGTAGGGGGGGGCTAGGGATGAGGAATTTGGGGTGCAGGCTGCCCCAGGGAGAGAGGACTCCCCTCAGCCCTGTCTCACCACAATAGCTTGGGGCCAGGGGAGAGGTGCCTCCCCCGGCCTGCGAGGCCCTTGAGAGCCTGCTGCCCACCCCCGCAGCCTACAGGGAACGTTGGTCCCCGGCTAAAGAGCCCCAGCACCAGGCTGCCGCCGCTGGCTGGAGGCAGTGGGGACAGATGGACGTCAGCTAAGGGCTGAGCAAGGCCCCAGGCCACGGGGTGCTCACATCCTGGGCTGCATCAACCAGCCCCCCGCCCCCCCCCCCAGTTCAGTGTAATAGAACCTAAGAGTCCTGGCTCCCAGCCACCCCCCTGCTGTAGCCACAAGACCCCACTCCCTTCCCAGAGCCAGGCTAGAACCGAAGAGTCTCGGCTTCCAGCTCTAACCCCTGGGACCTACTCCCCTCCCAGAGCCAGGGACAGAACCCAGGAGTCCTGCTTCCTAACCCTCTGCTCTAACCCCTGGGACCCACTCCCCCCCAGAGCAGGGGACAGAACCCAGGAGTCCTGGCTCCCAGCCCCCCTGCTCTATCCACTGGGACCCACTCCCCTCCCAGAGCCAGGGACAGAACCCAGGAGTCCTGCTTCCTAACCCTCTGCTCTAACCACTGGGACCCACTCCCCTCCCCAAGGACAGAACCCAGGAGTCCTGGTTCCTAACCCTCTGCTCTAACCACTGGGACCCACTCCCCTCCTAGAGCCAGGATATGGGACCCACTCCCCTCCTAGAGCTGGGGACAGAACCCAAGAGTCCTGGCTCCCAGCCCCCCTGCTCTAACCACTGGGACCCACTCCCCTCCCAGAGCCCGGGACAGAACCCAGGAGTCCTGGTTCCCAGCCCCAAACAGGGTTTAAGGTGCTGCTGGTTCCAGACCAGTTGGGTGCCCTCTCCGCTAGCTGTCCTGGGTGTTTAACGCCCTGAGTGGATACCCCCCTGATCCACCAGACAGCTGGCACCCCCCTGGTTGTACTCAAGACTGTAGTGTTTTAATTCCATTGAAAGTTGCATCCATTAAATCCTTAAATAATAATTACAAAAACCTGAACCCGCCCTGGAGTCCTGGGGCGGGCACGGGGCTGGCGCCGGTTCCCCTCTGTCCACACCAGCGCCCGGGGTGGGGTGAAATCCCCCTGCGCCGGGAGGAGGCAGCAAGTTCAGGGGTCCCAGGCATGGGAGGAGATGGGTCCCGCTGGCTTGGTCCTGTTGCCACGCGGTTGCTGATGAGCCGGGGGGCTCTCCCAGGCCACCCCGCGATAGCTGAGCCGGAAAGGTGGTGGTGGGGAGGGGCCACAGAGATTGGTCCCGGTGGGGCAGCCCCACATCTGCTCCCGGTGGCGACGGCAGAAGAGTAATCAGAAGGACGAGATTCCACAGCAGGTGAAAGCAAATGGCTTTCGACTTTGGAGGGGGTGCTCCCCATACGCCCCCCGGCTGTAGTGTACGTTCCTAGAGCCCAGGAGGGGTGCATGAAAATGGGGGGGGGGCTCCGGATGGATCCCAAGCTCTAGGACCAATAGCGTGTACTTGGAGGGGGGGGGGGGTCTACCCCCTGTGGGAAGATTTAAAAATTAGCTGGTGAGGGGCAGGCCAGGGGGCTGGCTAAAATCCCCCCTCCCTGGCTGCCCCGAGGAGGGAAGAACTCCCGTTCTCCCTGCTGGCTGCCAGGGGGCACTGCAGAGGGCCAGCTGGCATTGCCGGGGGGGCGGGGCAATGCCACCTGGGAATGCCCTCCCCCCCCCCCATGCCTGGTGCTGCTGGAATTGTGGGGGGGAGGGAGACCCCAAAGGCAGCAGCGCAGCTGCCCCAGTGCACCCTGGGACGCTGCTAGCTCCTGGTGCCCAGCGCCATGGTGGGAGCACAGCATTGTGGGTAAATTCCCAGCCAGCTGGAAGGGGAGGGGAGGGGCCCTTGTCTCAGGGGTTGCCAGGTAAGAGCTTATTGCACCTTGGGGCTGATTAGTGTAGACGGGAGCCTGGTGTCAGCCAGTGAAAATCCAGAGACCCGTGAAGGAAAGTGCTGAGGATATGGAGTCAGGGCCTGGGTCGATCCAGAGTCACTCCTGTTTGCAATGTGGGCAGGGCCGGATTCTAATCTCAGTTCCCCAAAGGTCGATCCAGAGTCACTCCTGTTTGCAATGGAGGCAGGTTTGGATTCTGATCTCTGCTCCCCCAGAGTCAATCTGGAGTCACTCCTGATCAGAATCTGGTGCAAGGTCCTGAGCCGATGGCATGGCAGAGGCCCCAGGCCGCAGCCCCCACAGGCGGGGAGGGGCTTGCTGGCCCACGGTACCCAGTGGCTCCTGGAGAGGGACTGTATCCCAAGTAGTGTGACTGGGAGGATGTCGGAAGACAGATCAGGGTGCACACAGATGCTGGGGGAGGGGAAGTCAATGATGCTCTGTCCATCTGTCTGTCTGTGGCTAGGTCCCCTGGCCCAGGGGGGTGTCAGTTTCAGCGACGCTGAGGGAGGTGGGTTGGGGGGGGCACAGAAAGGCAGCCTGGTGGCTGGCCTGGCTCACGCCTGCTCCTGTTTCTTCTTGACCGAGATGCGCTTCTTGCGAGCGGCCAGCATCTCGTAGAAGGGGTCCACGCTGACAGCAGCCCTGGGGGGAGCGGGAGGTTAGGGGGGCCAGGGGATCTTGCTGCAGCCAAGAGCCCTGGCCTTGGGGCAGTCACCCCCATGGGGGCCCCACGGCCCGTCCACCATTGCTGGGAATGCCCCTGCCCCCCAAATGGGGTGGATCAGACCTCCCTCCCGCCCCCAGCTCCCTAAATCTGTTCTCTCCTTCCCCCTCATGAGCTCGAACCATCCACCCGCAATACCCTGGGAGGGGGCTGGGAGCCAGGACGCCTGGGTTCTATCCCCAGCTCTGGGAAGGGGATGGGGCAGGTGGGGGCGCTCCTCACTTGATGGATTTGATCCACTCGTCCTTCTCCTCCTGCGTGGGGGCCGAGATGCGATAGACCATGTGGTTCCCTTCCACCACTCGCCCGTCGGCCTCCGTCTTGCAGGCCTTGATCAGCTGGCCCTTGTTGTTGGGAATGTAGAGCTCAAAGCAGTTCTGGGGGGGGGGGGGGGAAGAGACAGAATCAGCCACGGGCTTAGGCTGCGTCAATTCCCGCCCCCCCCCCCCCCACCAAGTGACGGGCTCAGGCTCTCAGCAGACTCAGGCTGCGTCGGTCACACCCAGGGCTGATTCCCCCGACCCTGCAGCGATGGGCTCAGGCTCTCGGCAAACTCAGGCAACGTCAAGTCATTTGTGCTCTAAATGAAAGCTCAGAGCTGAGAGCACAATGCTGTGCAGAAGGGTGTAGCCTGAGCTACAAGGGTCAAATGCTGCAGGAATGGATGGAGGAAAGGAGGGGTATGTGGATGGATGCGGGGGGTGCAAGCATGGAGGGAGGGAGAGAGGGAGGGGGGGTGCGCAGATGGAGGGATAGAGGGAAGGTGCGTGGATGGATGGATGGATGGGTGTGTGTGTGTGGATAGATGGAGGAAAGGTGCGTGGATGGATGAATTGATGGAGGGAAGAAAGATGCGTGGATGGATGGATGGAGGGAGGGAGGAAAGGTGCGTGGATGGATGGAGGGAGGGAGGGAGGAAAGGTGCGTGGATGGATGGAGGGAGGGAGGGAGGAAAGATGCGTGGATGGGGGGGGGGGGGGGGGTGAGCAGAGGGATAGACAAGAGGAGGAGGAAGGCCATGAAGGAGAGGATAAGGACAGGCTGAAGAAGGACAGACAAGGCCCACGGTGACCGTCGGGGGCGAGAAGGCCCAGAGGGGTAGGGGCGCTGCCCTCACCGGCTTGCGGGGGTCCTCCACCTCCCGGATGCTTAGGTTCTCCAGTGGGATGATTCCCCGCGGCTCCTTGTCCTGAGTGGGGAACAAAGCCGGAGTCAGGGGAGACGCGGCTCGGCCTGCAGGACTCCCTGCCACTGGCTACGGGGCTAAGTGGGGAGAGCCAGGGAGCCCCAGGCCCAGGAGGGCGAGCGGCAGGACCCCCTGGGTTCCTGCAGGGGCTGTCTGTGGAGCCCAGCCCGACCCCTGAGTGACTGGGGGTAGGGGGCTCACCTAAGGGGCAGGCGATTCCATGACTGACCACTAGGGGGAGCACTTGGGTCCACCTCTGAAGCAGATGGCGCTGGGCAGGCCTGGGGTAGACGGGCCTGGGGGCGGATCTGGGGCTGCTCCGGGGGGCTGGGGGGACTCACCGTGGTGTACTCGAAGTAGTACAGGCAGTTGTCAGTCAGAATGAACCAGCGTCTTTTCCACGTTTTCACGCGCCCGCCTGCAGGGGAAGCAGAGATTGGGGGCTCAGTGATGGGGGCAGCTATTGACCCTGTTGGGCCGGTCCACCCAGGGGCCGCGTGAGAAGAGGACCAGGCCTGCCCCAGGGCATGCTGGGATAGACACGGCACCCTCGCCCGGGCACATGGGGGGGGGTCAATTTCAGGCATAGGACCCCACGCAGCTGCTCCCCCATGGCACTGCCGCAGGGCGGGGTGGGGCCTGACAAACTGGTGTTACTGGCAGAACTCTCCTCCCAGAGCTGGGGAGAGAACCCAGGAGTCCGGGCTTCCTGCCCTAACCACTAGACCCCTATCCCTGGCTCTGGGAGGAGAGTGAACCCAGGAGTCCTGGTTCCTAGCTGCCCCTGCTCTAACCACCAGGTCCCATGGTGGGGGGGTGGGGGAGACCCCGTGTGGCACGACTGTCCCTGAGACAATCCCTGATGCGGGACCTTTAAAACTTTTGTGGAAATTCCGGGGTGCTTCCGGCAACACCCCTTTCCTCAAGGGGCCAGGCCTCCCCTCCCCTCCCCCCCACGTGGCTAGCTCCAATACTCCGGGGGTCTGGCGTCGGGCTCGGGGCACAGCTCTACTGTGTTGATGTGGATTGTGTTGATGTGGATGTAATGGGGCAAGGTGCTATTTGGGTCCCCACCCCCCATTCCAGCAGCGGCTTCCCCCTCCGTTACCTACCTCCTGGGGAGGAACGGTGAGACCCGAGCGCAAGTGGCATCAGCGGCGTGGGGGTGGGGGGGGGCCGTGGGGGGCAGGAGTGGGGAGGGAGGGGAGGAAAACGGGGGAGGGAGAGAAAGAAAGAGGGGAGCGGGGGGAAGAGAAGAGAGAAGAGAGAAAGAGGAAAAATCAGTTATATCAACGTGAGGAGGAAAAACACGGTCAAAATCACACCCCTGCCGCAGGGATCAGCGCGGGGGGAGGGGAGGGAATCTTGGGGAGGGAATATCCTTTTTGCTGCGGGGTGGGGGGGGGGGGGGTGTCACAGAGGTTTGATACACAGAGTGAGGGAGGGGGGTGGCTCTGTCCGGCTTTTCCCTGTGAGCGACCTCACCCATTGTCCTCCATGACCATTCCCTGCCCCAGGGGCTGGGGAGAAGATTAAATAGAACCCAGGAGTCCTGGCACCCGGCATCCACCTCTACCCCTCAGCTCTAACCACTAGCCCCCACTCCTCCCCGCAGAGCCATGATGGAACCCAGGCGTCCTGATTCCCAGCTCCCATCCCGGCTCTTGGGAGCTGATCCCTGCTCACCCCCCGACCCCCAATCTGTGCCTTCCCTAGAGGCAGCAATGGGGTCAGGCCCCAAACAAGGTCAGTACCCACCTCCCTTCCCCATCACCCCCGCACAGATCCCTCCGCCTACCTCCCCCCCAGCGACTTAGGACCCTCCCAGCCTCCTGAACACCCCCACCCAGCTTTCTCCACCTCCCCCCTACCCACCTGTGACCCCAAACCCCAATCCCCCCAAATCCAGCCTGTGTCTCTGACTGAGCTACCGTGGGGTCTGCGTGACCCCCATCCTGATCCCTCATGGCCCCGCTAGTCGGGGGCACCTGCCTCGAAACTAGGGGTGCTGCGAATTGCTGCAAAATGCCTTTGGGGTGGGGGCTCATATTGGGGGGGAGGAGCTCCCCCTGTAGCTGTGTAACCCCGGACGCTCAACCTTGGGGGGGAGGGGCAGTGCCCTCAAAGCCCCTGTGGGGAAGGAATCAGAAGCGGACCCAGGCGAGGCCCAGAGCGCGGGGCAGGGAGAGAAGCAGACAGGGGCCAACTGAAGGCTGGAGGTGGGGGGACGGACCCAGGAGCCGAGCTGAGGCCGGGTGTTGGGGTGGGGGGGCCATGGGGGACCCAGGAGTTCTGGCCAAGGCCAGGGGGGTGTCCCAGGAGCCCTAGCCGAGGGGGGGGGGGGGCACAGACATGGACCCAGGAGCACTAGCCGAGACGGGGGGGGGGGGGGGTCCTAGCTGAGGCCAGGGGGGTAGGGGGATGGACGGACCCAGGCGTCCTAGCCGGGGCTGGGCAGGGGGGAGTTTTCCTGCAGGTGCGGAAGGAAGGTTGGTGCTTTGAGGACACAGTGGGGGGTCGGTGGGACACAGAGAGAGGAGAGTGCAGAGGCATGCAGAGATCGCGGGGGTGGGGATTGGGGGGCATAGGGGTTCGGGGGGTCCCGCTCTCACCTAGCTTGAGCAGCCAGCCCTCCCGGTCCGGGTTGAAGAACGTGTGGGTCAGGTCATTCCCGTCATCCTCCGGGATCTTGAACGGCTCGTTCCGGATGCTGTCGTACAGGTTCTGGAGATGAGGGGCGGAGTCACAACGAGGCCACGCCCCACTCAAGGGGTGGGGTCACAATAAGGCCACGCCCCCAATGACAAGAGTCAGAGACCACAGCCCTTTTCCTGAAGGGTGGAGTCAGACACAAGCCACACCCCCTCCTCACCAGCAGGCCCGACCCATGGGCCCATGGACCCCAGTATCCCGCCCTGCCCCCCAGATCAGACCCCCGCCCTCACCCGCAGCAGCTCCTCGGGCAGGTCGCCTCCGTCGTTGATGCCCCGGTTCATGGTGATGAATCTCTCCACAGTGGGTTTGTCCCGCACGTTGGGGTTGTGGAGACTGGTGTTCAGCATGATGACAGCGAAGGAGAGCACGTAGCAGGTGTCTGGGGTAGGAAGGAAGGGAGGCCGGTAGGAGGAACCCCCCCAATAGACGCCACCCCCATCCCAGAGCCGGGAGAGAACCCAGGGGTCCTGGCTCCCAGCCTCCCCTGCTCTAACCACTAGGCCCCGCTCCCCTCCCCGAGCCGGCGTCCGGGCCCCGTGGTACCTGTGGACTGGAAGACGCCGGGGTTGCAGAGACAGTAACGCTGGGCAAAGGCCTCCATCATGCGGTCGATCTTCTGGGCCTCCCCGGGCAGGCGGAAGCTCCATAGGAACTGCCTGGGGAGACCGGAGGGGGGTGGGGGGGAGAGTAAGTAGGGGCCCCCTGAGCATCCTCCCACCCCCAAACCTTCCCACCCTCCCCCTCCCCCAGCCCCCCCAATCCCACTCTGCCCCCAAACCTTCCCACCCTCCCCCCCCCACATCTCCCTCCTCCAGCCCACCGATCCCCCTCTGCCCCCAAACCTTCCCACCCTCCCCCCGATCCCCATCTGCCCTCCAAACCTTCCCACCCTCCCCCTCCACAACCCCCTCCCCCAGCCCACCGATCCCCCTCTGCCCCCAAACCTTCCCACCCTCCCCCTTCCCCAGCCCCCCCGATCCCCATCTGCCCCCCAAACCTTCCCACCCTCCCCCTCCATATCCCCTTCCCCCAGCCCCCCCATGCCCCCAAACCTTCCCACCCTCCCCTTCCCCCAGCCCCCCCCATGCCCCCAAACCTTCCCACCCTCCACTTCCCCCAGCCCCCCCCATGCCCCCAAACCTTCCCACCCTCCACATCTCTCAGCCCCCCGATCCTCCCTGCCACCCAAACCTTCCCACCCTCCACATCCCTCAGCCCCCCAATTGCCCTCTGCCCCCAAACCTTCCCACTCTCCCCCTCCATATCCCCTCCCCCAGCCCCCGCCTCTGCCACCCAAACCTGCCCACCCGCCACATCTCTCAGCTCCCCGATCTCCCTCTGCCACCCAAACCTTCCCGTCCTCCCCCACCACACCCCCCGCTCACCGCAGTGCCTGCACCAGGTTGAGGTCAGTGAACTCGTGCAGGTCGACGAAGGCATGCAGCACGGCGATGTTGAAGTCCTCCCTGCGGGGGGTGAGGGGTTGGTGGTGTCAGAGCTGAAATACCCCCCCTCCCCATCTGTTTCCCCCCACCCAATCAGACAAAACTTCCAGAGCTCCCCTCCCTATCAGAGCCCAATGGCCGCGCCCCTCCCCACAGCTCCCTCCCCTCTCCCCCAGCTCGCCCCTGATGGCCCCGCCCCCTCCCCCAGGTAGTCCCCGATGGCCCCGTCCCCTCACCTCTCCCCCAGGTAGTCCCCGATGGCCGTCTTGTTGAGCCCCTCCCCCTTGTAGAGGAACCGGGCGATCTCCTCGGGCGTGTTGTGTAGCAGCTCGTTCTCCACCAGGAACTGGATGCCCTGTGCCGAAGACAGAACGGAGTCAGGCACTGGGGACCCGACCGCACCCCGCTCGGCTCCCAGGCCCCTGCCCCAGGCGTCACCTCCCCTTCCACCGGGGAAACTGAGGCACACATAGGGACTGGAGATAGAACCCAGGCGTCCTGGCTCCCAGCCCCCCCTCCCAACTCTAACCACTCGCCCCCACTCCCCTCCCAGAGCTGGGGAGAGAACCCAGGCGTCCTGGCTCCCAGCCCCCTCCCCTCTTACCTTTTTAGGATCCATGTTGAATTTCTTGCGGCCCATCCCTATCTTCCGGTTCCTCTGAAGGGTTTTGCTGCGGGTGGGATGGAGAAAAACCTCAAGATTCAGCACTGGGAACAGCCCCAACAGCATCCAAGCCTATGGTGGGGCAGGGGCTGGGTATACGGGGACCCCTCACCCAGCGCTGGGGAATGGCCCCTCTGGGGATCAGCACGTTCGTTACCTGCCCTCATTTGCCTCCAGACCCTCCACCTCGTTCATGGCCTCGCTCAGCTCATCCCGCAGCCGCTGGATTTCCACCAGCAGCTCTTGTTTCCGCCGCCGGATGTTCTCCAGCTCCAGCCGCTCCTCGGGGGTCAGGTCCGGGGGCACTAGGATGGAGACCAGAGGTTAGCCTGACGCAGGAAACCCCTGCTCCAGGAGCGAGGGAGGAAGTGGGGCGCATGTGAGTGTTTCTTGACTTTCGGGTGACACCTGCAGGGGGAGGTGGGCACAGGGGCTGTTTGTACAGGGATCCCCTGCCCAGTGCAGAGACGCAGCTGCCATAAGGGGCAGATGGGGGGCATGGCCAGGGTGCCCTGCACTGTAGCTATGTCCTGCCCCTGCAGGGCCCATAGGGTTAGACCACCGCAAAATCTGTGCACGTTCCAGGCCTTAGCCGTGGCATGAAACTGGGAGCTTGGGTTCGGTTGCCTGCCGATGCGACATCCCAGGGCTTTCCGGCTCAGTCCTATTGTTTATTTGCAGTGCAGGACCACGGCACCAGGGACTGTACGTGGGTATGTATTATTTGGATCCTGTCGGCCCCTGGGAGACCCAGTGCCGGGTCAGGCCCCACGGCGCCAGGGGCTGTACGTGGGTATGTATTATTTGGATCCTGTCGACATAGTGTACTTAGATTTCCAGAAAGCCTTTGACAAGGTCCCTTGGGATAAAAGGGAAGGTCCTTTCATGGATTGAGAACTGGTTAAAAGACAGGGAACAAAGGATAGGAATTAATGGTAAATTCTCAGAATGGAGAGGGGTAACTAGTGGTGTTCCCCAAAGGTCAGTCCTTGGACCAATCCTATTCAACTTATTCATAAATGATCTGGAGAAAGGGGTAAACAGTGAGGTGGCAAAGTTTCCAGACAATACTAAACTGCTCAAGATAGTTAAGAGCAAAGCAGACTGTGACGAACTTCAAAAAGATCTCACAAAACTGAGTGATTGGTCAACAAAATGGCAAATGAAATTTAATGTGGATAAATGTAAAGAAATGCACACTGGAAAAAATAACCCCAACTATACATACAATATGATGGGGGCTAATTTAGCTACAACAAGTCAGGAAAAAGATCTTGGAGTCATCGTGGATAGTTCTCTGAAGACATCCACGCAGTGTGTAGAGGCAGTCAAAAAAGCAAACAGGATGTTAGGAATCATTAAAAAGGGGATAGAGAATAAGACTGAGAATATATTATTGCCCTTATATAAATCGATGGTACTCCCTCATCTCGAATACTGCGTACAGATGTGGTCTCTTCATCTCAAAAAAGATACACTGGCATTAGAAAAGGTTCAGAGAAGGGCAACTAAAATGATTAGGGGTTTGGAACGGGTCCCATATGAGGAGAGATTAAAGAGGCTAGGACTCTTCAGCTTGGAAAAGAGGAGACTAAGGGGGGATATGATAGAGGTCTATAAAATCATGAGTGATGTGGAGAAAGTGGATAAGCAAAAGTTATTTACTTATTCCCATAATACAAGAACTAGGAGTCACCAAATGAAATTAATGGGCAGCAGGTTTAAAACAAATACAACGAAGTTCTTCACACAGCCCACAGTCAACTTGTGGAACTCCTTGCCTGAGGAGGCGGTGAAGGCTAGGACTATAACAGCGTTTAAAAGAGAACTGGATAAATTCATGGTGGTTAAGTCCATTAATGGCTATTAGCCAGGACGGGTAAGGAATGGTGTCCCTAGCCTCTGTCTGTCAGAGGATGGAGATGCATGGCAGGAGAGAGATCACTTGATCATTGCCTGTTAGGTCCACTCCCTCTGGGGCACCTGGCATTGGCCACTGTCGGTAGACAGGATACTGGGCTAGATGGACCTTTGGTCTGACCCGGTACGGCCGTTCTTATGACCCCTGGGAGACCCAGCCCCAGGTAAGGCCCCACGGCGCCAGGGGCTGAACACAGGTATGTATTATTTGCATCCTGTCGGTCCCTAGGAGACCCAGCCCTGGCTCAGGCCCCAAGGCGCTAGGGGCTGTACGTGGGTATGTATTATTTGGATCCTGTCGGTCCCTAGGAAACCCAGTCCCGGGTCCGGGGGCGCCAGGGGCTGTACAAACACAGAACAAAGCTCCCTGCCCCCAGGCGCTTCCAATTCATAAACGCTGCGGACAATGCGGGGGGCGGGCGAAGGACAATGCCAGGGGGCGGGGCAGGGAGTCAATGGAGAGGTGTGGGTGGGTGGGGGGTAGGGGAAACCATGGTAATGGTTCAGTCCAACAGCACCCTCCCCTTAGGGGAATAAATGGTTCAGCCCAACCCTTTCCTCCCACCCTCTCCCAAGAAGGGATCCCACTCTCCATTATGGGAAGCAATAGTACAACCCAACTCCCCCATACGCAAGAGAATGGTATAGCCCAAACACCCCAATAAAGGAAGGAATGGTTGAGCCCAATCCCCCCCCCCACTCCCTCTAATGGCACAACCGAACCCTCTCCTGATTCCCCCTCTGGGAGGGAATGGTTGAGCCCAACCCCCTCCACAATCCCTCCCTAAGGGAGCTCACTCTCCATTATAGGAAGCAATGGTACATCCCACGCCCCATAAAAAAAAAAGAATGGTACAGCCCAACCCTACACCATAAGGGGGCAATCTACTCATTCGGGGTGGGAATGGTTCAGACCAGCCTCCCCCATTAACGGGAGGAATGGTACAGCCCTGCCACCTCCCCATCAGCAAGAGAATGGTGCAGCCCAAACACCCCCCAAAAGGAGGGAATGGTTCAGTTCAGCCCAACCCAGCCCCGCCCCCCCCGGCAGCCAGCACTGAATGGGCGGGGCCCCGCAATAGTACGGTCGGCCCCCTAGAGTGGTACAGTCCCAGGCCCCTACCATAGACTCCGTCCTCCATGGCGCCCGCACCGGCCGCCGGGGCTGCTCCGGCCCCTGGGCTCGTCCCTTCTGTCCTGCCGCGGCGGCGGCTGCTTCCTCCTCCCGCAGCCGCCCGGCCCGGCACTGAGGGGAACGTCCCGCCTCCTTCCCCAGAACCAACCAATGGGAGAGCAGAATGCCCAAAAAACCGACCCCTTCCCGCTGGGGACAACCAATGGGAGGAGGCGACTCCCGTCTGAACCCGTCAGTTTGTAAGAATGATGGAGAGAGAAACCAATGGGCGTCAGAGGTTTGCTTAAACTCCGCCCCGCTGCTGAGATTGAGCTCTAGGTCGACCAATGAAGACCCCGCAATGGGTTCAACAGCCTGCCATACTAGTTATTGACATTCAGACTGGCCAATCAGTGCCTAAGAATCTAACACACGCTCCTCCTTGATTAGATCGACAGCTCAAGCAGCGAATGGGAGTCCGAATAGTCTTAAATCACACTTTGGTCGTCAATCACTATAAATGATAGACAAGCCAGCCAATAGGAGACCGAACCTGCCATTCACTGCGCTCCGCCCCTAACTGTGCCCAGAGGACGGACTTGAAAGAGAACAGGCTGTTGCCAAGGGCCTAGTGGGGCCTTGTCCGTTGCTAAGGGCCTATCGCTATGGATAATTAATCAGCCCATCGTGAATATTAATGAGACCCTTATTAATATTCAGCCCACAGGTGGCATGGGCCCTGCCCCCCCCCCCGGTCAATCCAGGGGGCCCGTCACCAGGGCAACCAGACAGAGACAGACAGACCGACCAATCAACACCCCCATAGCCAGCCCCATAACCACCCCCCTCCTCCACCCCGTCTGCCCCACAGATACCCCCCAGCCACCCCTCCCTCCTCCACCCCATAGACAGCCCCATAACCACCCCCCTCCTCCACCCCGTCTGCCCCACAGATACCCCCCAGCCACCCCTCCCTCCTCCACCCCATAGACAGCCCCATAACCCCCCCTCCTCCACCCCGTCTGTCCCATAGCCACCCCCATAGTCACCCCCTCCCTCCTCCACCCCGTCTGCCCCACAGATACCCCCCAGCCACCCGTCCCTCCTCCGCCCCATAGACAGCCCCATAGCCACCCCTCCTCCACCCCCTCTGTCCCATAGCCACCCCCATAGTCACCCCCTCCCTCCTCCACCCCGTCTGCCCCACAGATACCCCCCCAGCCACCCGTCCCTCCTCCGCCCCATAGACAGCCCCATAGCCACCCCCTCCTCCACCCCCTCTGTCCCATAGGCACCCCCATAGCCACCCCCTCCCTCCTCCACCCCGTCTGCCCCACAGATACCCCCCAGCCACCCCTCCCTCCTCCGCCCCATAGACAGCCCCATAACCACCCCCTCCCTCCTCCACCCCCTCTGTCCCATAGCCACCCCCTCCTTCCTCCACCTCCTCCACCCCATAGACCACGCCACAGAAACCCCCTCCCTTCTCCACACCATAGCCACCCCTCCCTCCTCCACCCCCTCTGTCCCATAGCCACCCCCATAGCCACCCCCTCCCTCCTCCACCCCGTCTGCCCCACAGATACCCCCCAGCCACCCGTCCCTCCTCCGCCCCATAGACAGCCCCATAACCACCCCCTCCCTCCTCCACCCCCTCTGTCCCATAGCCACTCCCATAACCACCCCTGTAGACACCCCTCCCTCCTCCACCCCATAGACCACGCCACAGACACCCCCTCCCTTCTCCACACCATAGACACCACCTCCTCCACCCCCTCTCTCCATAGACACCCCCATGGTCACCACCTCCCTCTTCCACCCCATCTTTCCCATAGACACCCCCAGAGAAAACCCTATAGACACCCCTCCCTCCTCTGCTCCATAGACACCCCCTCCCTCCTCCACCTCATAGACAGCCCCATAGACACTCCCTCCTCCAACCTCTCTGCCCCATAGACACCCCCATGGCCTCCCCAATACCCACCCCCATAGACAGCCCTGCCATGTGCCCATGAAGCCACCAGGGTTTGGGAGTGAAGGGCACCGGCTGGGCTGGGGGGTGAGGCTAGCGGGAAGCTGTGGGTCGGGATTGAGGGGCACTGTCAGGGCTGGGGGTGGACTAGCGGGGGGCTGTGGATTGGGAGTGAGGGGCACCGGCAGAGCTGGAGGGAGGGGCTGGGGGAGCTGCGGGTCGGGAGGGAGGGGCACTGGCAGGGCTGGGGGGGCTGCGGGTCGGGAGTGAGGAGCACTGGCAGGGCTGGAGGGAGGGGCTGGGGGGGCTGCGGGTCGGGAGTGAGGGGCACCGGCAGGGCTCGAGGGAGGGGCTGGGGGGGCTGCGGGTCGGGAGTGAGGGGCACTGGCAGGGCTGGGGGGTGGGGCTAGTGGGGGGCTGCCGGTCAGGATAGAGGGGCACAGGCAGGGGCAGCTGGCAGTGTCTGGCTGGCACCCTGTGCCCCCATTGCCCTGCCAAACCCCGTGTCCCTGATGACGAGGGAAGGACCAGGCTGGATGCCCAGGGATGGAATTAGCCGCTGGGGCGGGGTGGGGGGGAGCTGGGCCAGCGGGGTCCTGCTGAGGGAACAGCTGGCCATGTCTCCCCCCTTTCCCCCCCCGCTAATCCCCATCTCTAATTTCCTGCCCTTGGGCTCAGGATGGTGGGGGAGGGGGGAAGGGCTGGATTTGGACCTGGCCCCCCCTCCCTGGGGTCACCCCTTGGTGCGGGAAGAGCCTGATCAGACAGCGCCACCCCTCCCCCCATCCCGGCCAACCCCCCATCCCATGACCCAAGATTAGGGGCACTTGAGGGGTTATTCTGGGCCTCCCCCTTATCGTCCAAACAAGGTGTGAGAGAGACGCTGCGGCAGCGCCAGGCCGTGAGCGCGTCAGGGGCTGGAGTGGGTGCTGAGCACCGAGGTCCCCACACCCTGCCCCATGACAGCCTGGGCTGCAGGAGGGGGGCC
Source organism: Malaclemys terrapin pileata (assembly GCF_027887155.1). NCBI lineage: Eukaryota > Metazoa > Chordata > Testudines > Emydidae > Malaclemys > Malaclemys terrapin. The sequence goes on from NC_071524.1 coordinate 451,615, forward strand.
TGCGGGGGGGAGGAGCCGGGCTGGGCGGCGTTAGTAGGGTGCACTCTCCCTGGCCCTGGCTGTGGTTCAGGGGCCGGGATTAGTGATAGAAACTGTCAGATTTATCCGAGCTCTCAGCCCTCCTGCAGCTCTCCCCAAACCCTCCGTCATCGCTCTATCATCCCTGCATCCCTCCATCCCACCCTGCATCCCTCCATCATTCTCCCTCCCTCCCTCCATCATCCCTGCATCCCTCCATCATCACTCCTCCATCCAACTCTCCCCAAACCCTCCGTCATCCCTCTATCATCCCTCCCTCCATCCCTCCATCATCCCTGCATCCCTCCATCATCCTCCTTCCCTCCCTCCATCATCCCTGCATCCCTCCATCCCACCCTGCATCCCTCCATCCTCCTCCTTCCCTCCCTCCATCATCGCTGCATCCCTCCATCCCACCCTGCATCCCTCCATCATCCTCCCTCCCTCCCTCCATCATCCCTGCATCCCTCCATCATCCCTCCATGCATCTATCATTCCTCCTCCATCCAGCTCTCCCCAAACCCTCCGTCATCCCTCTATCATCCCTCCCTCCCTTCCTCCATCCCTCCATCATCCCTGCATCCCTCCATCCCACCCTGCATCCCTCCATCATCCTCCCTCCCTCCCTCCCTCCATCATCCCTGCATCCCTCCATTCATCTATCATCCCTCCTCCATCCAGCTCTCCCCAAACCCTCCGTCATCCCTCTATCATCCCTCCCTCCCTTCCTCCATCCCTCCATCATCCCTGCATCCCTCCATCCCACCCTGCATCCCTCCATCATCCTCCCTCCCTCCTTCCATCATCCCTGCATCCCTCCATCCATCATCTCTCCTCCATCCAGCTCTCCCTAAACCCTCCGTCATCCCTCCCTCCCTTCCTCCATCCCTCCATCAACCCTGCATCACTCCATCCCACCCTGCATCCCTCCATCATCCTCCCTCCCTCCCTCCATCATCCCTGCATCCCTCCATCATCCCTCCATGCATCTATCATCCCTCCTCCATCCAGCTCTCCCCAAACCCTCCGTCATCCCTCTATCATCCCTCCCTTCCCTCCATCATCCCTGCATCCCTCCATCATCCCTCCATCCATCTATCATCCCTCCTCCATCCAGCTCTCCTCAAACCCTCTGTCATCCCTCTATCATCCCTCCCTTCCCTCCATCATCCCTGCATCCCTCCATCATCCCTCCATCCATCTATCATCCCTGCTCCATCCAGCTCTCCTCAAACCCTTCATCATCCCTCCCTCCCTTCCTTCCCTCCTCCCTCCCTCCATCATCCCTGCATCCCTCCATCCCACCCTGCATCCCTCCATCATCCTCCCTCCCTCCCTCCCTCCATCATCCCTGCATCCCTCCATCCCACCCTGCATCCCTCCATCATCCATCCATCCCTCCATCATCCCTAAATCTCTCCCTCCATCCCTCTATAATCCCTCCTTCATCCAGCTCTCCTCAAACCTTCCATCACCCCCCCCCACTCTCCCCCGGGAATCTCTCTCTAGTTCTAGGAAATGGATTCTGCTGCTGGTTATTTTGGGCATCTGAGCCCTGGCCAGGAACCACCTGTACAGACCCCGCCTGCCCGCTGCAGGGCTGGGGAGAGAGGGGTCCCTGGGGGGGATTTTTTTTGGGGGGCAGCGTTAGCTGATGGGGTGGGGAGGGTCGGGGGGGGCAGTGACACCCACCAAACCCCGTTCACCACCCAATAATCAGAAGGAGCCGATTTCCCTCTCCAAATCCTCTTTATTTCTGTGCCATCAGGCATTGCTTTGGGGCCATTTGAGGGGGACAGACGGACGCACGGACAGACAGGTGGAGTCAGGATCTGCCCAGTCAAGCTGGGTCTGCTCCTTCCATCCCAGCCCCACAACCAGCCCCCAACAACTGCCCCCCATTCCCCCAGGAATGGACCTCCCCCAACAACCACCCCCTGGGAACTGACCTCCCCACGCCCCCAGGAATGGACCTTCCCAAAACCCAGCCCCCCAGGAACTGCCCCCTAACACCGAGCCCCCCAGGAACAGCCCCCAGCCCCCCAGGAATTGACCGCCCCAAAACCCAGCCCCCAGGAACAGCCCCCCAGCCCCCCAGGAATTGACCCCCCCAAAACCCAGACCCCAGGAACAGCCCCCTAACAACCAGCCCCCCAGGAACAGCCCCAAGCCCCCAGGAATGGACCCCCCAAAACCCAGCCCACAGGAACTGCCCCCCAACACCCAGCCCCCAGGAATTGACCCCCCCAAAACCCAGCCCCCCAGAAACTGCCTCCCTACCCTCCCAAGAACTGACGCCCTCAACAACCAGCCCCCCCGAAACTTCCTCCCTACCCCCCCCAAGAACTGACCCCCAACAGCACCCAGGAGCCAAACCTCCAACCCCCAAGGGAACTGCCCCACAATCCTTCCAACACCCAGAAACGGACTCTCCCAAACTCACCTCCCCCCAGGAACTGACCCCCAACCCTTCCCCATCCGCCCCCACCCACCCCGGCCCAGCACCCTACGAGCCCCCTTCCCCACTGGCGCCGTCCCATCACGTCTCCGTGGCCCCGTGGCCGCCTGTGGCCCCGTCCTCCTCCTCCTCCTCCTCCTGCTCGCGCAGGGCCAGCTCATTAACGTAGCAGAAGGAGGCGCGTGGGGCACTGGGCGGGCTGGGGCTGGGGCGTTGCTGGCCCAGCTCCCGGGCGCTGCAGCGGGGGGTGCCGGGCACCGGGTAGGTGCGGTGGAAGTGGCGGAAGTCGACCCGGTAGCGCCCGCGGCGGCAGCGGGCCAGGACGGGGGCGAAGCGGTGGCCCCAGCGCAGCTCGCCTGGCAGGTAGGAGGTGCGGCACTGCGTGGTCATGGCCGTGGCCTCCACCATGCCTTCCAGGATGGCCACCAGCTCGAAGTCGGCCCGGGCCAGCTGGGCCGGCCCCAGCCCGTAGAAGGGGCTGGCGTCGTCGATCTCGTGCACCACGGTGAGGGGCGAGACCAGGAAGAGGCGGTCGGAGCCGCTGTCGAAGCCCACGTCCACGTCCCGCTGGTCCAGGGGCAGGAACTCGCCCTCGGGGGTCACGCGGGGCTGCGGGGGGAGGGACGGGGCGGGGGGGGGGTTAGTGATGGGACGGAAGCTGGGAGACCCACCCCATCAGCCCCCCCTCCTCAGCCACTGAATCCGTGGCCCTGCCCGCTTCGGCCCCCTGACCCTACTCCCCACCCAGAGCTGGGGAGAGAACCCAGGAGTCTTGCTTGATTCCCAGCCCCTCCCTGCTCTAACCACTAGGCCCCACTCCCCTACCAGAGCCAGGGAGAGAACTCAGGAGTCCTGGCTCCCAGCCCCTCTGCTCTAACCACTAGGCCCCACTCCCCTCCCACAGCCCCCGCCGGGCCCCACCTGCAGCAGCTGGGCGCGGACGTGGGCCTCCACCAGGTGGCTGTGGCGCAGGTTGGCCACGCGCCACATTAGGCAGAGCTTGCCGTCCCGCAGGGCCACCACGGCGCAGCGGCTGAAGAGCAGCGTCTGGTTGCGCTTCTTGGGCTTGGCCATCTTGGCCATGACGGCCCCCAGCAGGAAGGCGTCCAGCAGGCAGCCGGCCACGCACTGCAGCACCACGGCCAGCACGGCGGCCGGGCACTCCTCGGTCACGCTGCGCGAGCCGTAGCCGATGGAGGTCTGGGTCTCCAGCGAGAGCAGGAAGGCGCCCAGCAGGCCGGTGACCTGGGTGAAGCAGGGCGGGCGCGGGGCGGGCGCGGGGCCCAGGTCGCCGTGCAGGGCGGCCACCAGCCAGAAGGCCAGGCCGAAGAGCAACCAGGAGAGCACGAAGGCCAGCGAGAAGAGCAGGGCCAGCCAGCGCCAGCGGGCGTCCACGCAGGTGGTGAACAGGTCGCCCAGGTACCGCTGGCTTTTCTCGCCCAGGTTGACGAACTCCACGTTGCAGTGCCCGTCCTTCTTCACGAAGCGGCTGTGGCGGGGCGGGGCCCCGTCCTCCTCCTCCTCGTCCTGCAGCGGCTCTGGCCCCATGGCCCGGGACACCCCCCGGCTCAGAGCCTCGGCGGGCGTGGGGCGGTTAGCGGGAGACAGCGACCTGGAACAGCCCCGGGGCCCTGCCCAGCCTGCAGAGCGGGAGAGAGAGACAGAGGGGCAGGGTTGAGGAGAGGAGGTCATGGGGCTTTGGGGCAGATGGCAGGTGGCCAGGGCAGAGATGTGGCATGGGGCAGGGTGTCCTGCTCCCCCGGATCAGCCCCACGAGCCCATCTACTCCGGTATCCTGCCCTCTCTGTGCCCCCTGGATCAGCCCCTCGGGCCCATCTATCCCGGTGTCCCGCCCTTCCCTTGTCTAAGAGGGAATCACCAGACAAAGTCAGGGAGGGAGGTCTGAGATGCGGGGGTTAAACAGGAGTTTGCGGGTGCACAGAATAGTCCCATGGGGTTCTGGGAGCTGTGGAGGGAAAGAGGCCCTGGAAAAGGGAGGAGTTTTGAGAGACACCCCCCCCCCACCCCAAGACCCCACACTCAGGTCTGGCTTCCTAGGGTGTCTCTTCCCCCAAAAGGCAAATTAATCCCCACCACCAAGCAGGGACACAGTTCAGTATCCCGTCCCCATTCTCCACAAGGGGAAACTGAGGCAGGGATTTGCCCAACACCATACAGCAAGGGAGCCAGAAATGGAACCCAGAAGTCCTGGCTCCCAGCACCGCCCCCCAATCCCTCAACCCCACTCCCCTCCCCGAGCCAGAGGTCAGGCCCAGGGGCTATGACTCTGCAATGAGAATTTGGCAAGGGATAGGGGCAGGCAGATGTCTAGAGCCCCCCCACACACACACTGCAGGGACCTGGGATTGCCCTGAGCGCCCAGCCCCTGTAGCCGCCACCAGCCTCCCCGTGCCCCGCTGCAGCTTATGTTGCTCCGTGCAGCGGGGGGGGGGTGGGGGGGAGGGAGGAGGGTTGTAAGTGGCATTTCACGACAAAGTCAGTATCTAATCTCTAGTAAGGGATCCAGCCCCTGCCAGCCCCCCTCCCCCAGTCAGTCAGTCCCCTGCCCTGGGGTCAGTGCCCCCTAGAGGGGAAAGGCCCATGCCCAATTCCCTGCCCCCTGAGCCAGCCAGTTCCTGCCCTGGGGCCAGTACCCCCATAAGAACATAAGAACGGCCACACTGGGTCAGACCAAAGGTCCATCTAGCCTGGTGTCCTGTCTACCAACTGTGGCCAATGCCGGGTGCCCCAGAGGGAATGAACAGAACCGGGAATCAACAAGTGATCCATCCCCAGTTGCCCATTCCCAGCTTCTGGCAAACCCCAGAGGTAGGGACCCATCCCTGCCCATCCTGGCTAATAGCCATTGATGGACCTATCCTCCAGGAAATTATCTAGTTCTTTTTTGAACCCTGTTGTAGTCTTGGCCTTCACAACATCCTCTGGCAAGGAGTTCCACAGGTTGACTGTGCGTCGTGTGAAGAAATACTTCCTTTGTGTTTGTTCTAAACCTGCTGCCTTGTAATTTCATTGCATGACCCCTAGTTCTTGTGTTATGAGAAGGAGTAAATAACACTTCCTGATTTACTTTCTCCACTCCAGTCATGGTTTTATAGACCTCTATCCTATCCCCCCTTAGTGGTCTCTTTTCCAAGCTGAAAAGTCCCAGTCTTATTAATCTCTCCTCATACGGAAGCCGTTCCAGGCCCCCAAGCGTTTTTGTTGCCCTTTTCTGAACCTTTTCCAATTATGATCTATCCCTTTCTTAATGTTTCCAGCCTTCTGTTCGCTTTTTTGCTGCCGCTGCACATTGAGTGGATGTTTTCAGAGAACTCCCCACAATGACTCCAAGATCTCTTTCTTGAGTGGGAACAGCTGATTTAGACGCCATCGTTGTATATGTAGAGCTGGGACGATGCTTTCCAATGTGCATTACTTTGCCTTGATCAACATCGAATTTCATCTGCCAGTTTGTTGCCCAGTCACCCAGTTTGGGGAGATCCCTTCGTAGCTCTTCGCAGTCTGCCTGGGACTTGACTATCTCGAAAAGTTTACCCCTTTTTCCATGGGGTCCCCTGTCCCGTTCCCCACCCCTCTGAGCCAGCTGGTCCCCTCCTTGGCCCCCGCATCGAGTTTAATCTAGCTAAGCTTCCTCCATCCCGCACTGCGTCACAGTCCGTCGCCCCCCCCCCCCCGGCTTCCAGGCCAGGGTTGAGCACCCCATTGGTGGGGGGAGGGCAGGATGGATGGAGCAGGGGCCTGTCTATGTCCGCCCCCCCACTGCAGGGCACCTCCCCCCGGCCAGCCCATATCTGATGGGTGAGCTAGAGGGGAGCCCTGAGGTTGGCACAGCTGAGGAAGGGTGTGTGTGTGCAGAGCCCCTGGCGTGGGGAAGGGGGAGAGGATTTGGGGGGCTGGGAATGGGGAGCACCAGCCTCACAGGCCCATCTACCTGGTACCCTGCCCCCCATCCTGGCCCCCTGGGATCAGCCCCATTGGCCCATCTACCCTGGTACTCCGCCTCCCAGAGACCACTCTAGCCTGGGATCCCTGCCACTGTCCCGTCCCCGCTGGGCCCCATAACCCCCGCAGTGCTGGGGAACTGGTTACGTGAGCAGTGCCCAGATAAACCGGGCGAGCGCCCCGTGCCGCACAGCGAATGGGAACCCCCCAGGGTGCCTGCCGGTCAGAGCTGGAGGGAACCCTTCCCTGCCCCACACATGGTGGCTGCTGAGACTGAGGGGGGAGCAGCCGGCACTGCCATGCCCCCTCACAGCCCCCCCGCCCCTCTCTCGTTCCGCCAGTGCCCCCCAGAACCGCCACGAGGCAGTGCCAGGAGGGGCCTCCAGGCTCCGTCCTTGAGCTGCCGGCTGAAGGACATTGAGCTAAACCAGGCTGGTCCCTGCCGGATCTGGGAGACGCTGCCTGGTGCAGTGGTGGTGGGGGGGCTGCCCCCCCGGGTCACGCCAAGGGCTGGGGGGCAGGCAAGGGAGGGAGGCCCCAGGCCACTGCCTCATCTTGAGGCTGGGGGCAGCAGCATTTTGGGGGCAACCTTAAATCAGGGGTTGTACCCCCTTCCCTTGCCCCCCCTGCTGGCACCCCATTGGCGTCCTGTTTCCTTGCCCCCACAGAGCTCCCTCCTATTGGCCCCCATCCCCAGCCTGTCCAATGGATCCCTCTTCACCCCTCCACCCCCATTGGCTCCCGATCCCTGGCCCCTCATTGTCCATCCACCCCACTGCCTCAGCCATCTATCTCCCCCCACCCCTCAGCCATCTATCTCCACACACCCCTTATCCATCTATCTCCCCCCACCCCTCAGCCATCTATCTCCACACACCCCTTATCCATCTATCTCCATCCACCCCTCAGCCATCTATCTCCACACACCCCTTATCCATCTATCTCCATCCACCCCTCAGCCATCTATCTCCCCCCACTCCCTAGCCATCTCTCTCCACACAGCCCTTACCCATCTCTCTCTCCACCCCTCAGCCATCTATCTCCATACACCCCTCAGCCATCTATCTCCCCCCACCCCTCAGCCATCTATCTCCATCCACCCCTCAGCCATCGAGCCCCACACTCCTCTGTCTAGCTAGCTATAGATGCATCATCCATCCATCCCCCACGTCGCCCATATCCATCCACCCTCCCTACACACCTCTCCATCCATCCCCACACACCTCATCCAAAGATCCATCCACACCTCTCTAGCTCTCCATCCATCCTTCCCCCACATCTTCCGTATCCATCCATCCCCACACACACCTCATCTGCCTATCCATCCCCTTACACCCCTCCCTCTATCCATCCATCCCCACACACACCTCATACAAAGAGCCATCCACCCTCCCCACATACCTCTCTAGCTCTCCATCCATCCTTCCCCCACATCTTCCGTATCCATCCATCCCCACACACACCTCATCTGTCCATCCATCCCCCCACCCCTCCCTTTATCCATGCACACACACCTCATCTGTCCATCCATCCCCCACACCCCTCCCTCTATCCATCCATCCATCCCCACACACACCTCATCTGTCCATCCATCCCCCCCACCCTTCCCTCTATCCATCCATCCCCACACACACCTCATCTGTCCATCCATCCCCCCCACCCTTCCCTCTATCCATCCATCCCCACACACACCTCATCTGTCCATCCATCCCCCCACACTCCTCCCTCTATCCATCCATCCCCACACACACTTCATCTGTCCATCCATCCCCACACACACTTCACCTGTCTATCCATCCCCCACACCCCTCCGTCTAGCCATCCATCGCCCCACACACCATCCATAGATCTATCCACCCTCCCCACACACCTCTCTAGCTCTCCATCCATCCTTCCCCCAGCCCTGATCCATCCATCCTCCCACACCTGATCTGTCCATCCACCCCCACCCCTCCCTCTAGCCACCCATCCACACACACCTCATCTGTCCATCTCTCTTGGGCATTTATACCTGCGTGGTCTCCTCGTCATCCCCAGTGGGGACAGCTCCGATACCGCCCCCACCCCGGGGGAGCGACGGACCTGGCAGCGGTACTGGGGGGCAGGACGCCCGATGGAGTGGAACCAGCCCCCACATCCCTGGCTCTACCCCAGGATCCCCTGCCCCACGTCCCTGCCATGGCCCAGCCAGGATCCCCGTACCTGTTCGAGATCAGACTTCTCTTCATCTCTCCGCTGGCACTGATCCCTTCCCTTCTCTTTCACTCTATCGCCTTCCCCCCTTTCCCCTTCCCTCACTTTTCTCTCGCGCCTTCCAGAGACTTTCTCGCTCCCTTCTTCTTGTGGACGTTGGAGGGTCTGGCTGGGTCTCGCTCTCTATCGCTGTGTGTGTCACACTCACTCGTTCCTCCCCCCCCAACACACACACGTGGGAGTTGCAGACACTTGGCCCCTGGCCCAGCCCTGGGATGAGCTCTCTAAGCTGGGGGTGGAAGGGTGCGGGGGGGGGGGGGGGGGAACGCTGCCAGGTCCCACCCCCAGCTTGAGTAGAATTGGCCGCGCCGGCCACCAGTCTGCAGCTGGAATCTGGTTCTAGGGCCACTGGAGCAAGTGAATGTGTCAGAGGAAAGAAAGAAAGAAAGAAAGAAAGAAAGAAAGAAATTTCTCCTTCCTTTCTTACCTTTATCACTTCTTTCTCTCCATCCCTAGCTCTTTTTTTGTTGTTTGCCTCTCCCCAGTTTCTCTTTTTCTCTCACTCCTTCTTTCTTTCTTTCTTTCTTTCTTTCTTTCTTTCTTTCTTTCTTTCTTTCTTTCTTTCTTTTCTCCTCCCCCATTCTCTCGCTCGCTCTGTGCCGTTGCTGCTCTGACTGCCCGGCTGAGAGCAAAAGGCGAATCAATGGATGGAAAATGCTCCCAGGGGATGGGCTGCGTCCTGCGTCTGCTAATCATCCCAGGCCCCGCTCACCCCTCGGATCAATGAACCGCGTCCCACGGCCTCGCTGTTACCAGAGCCCCATGCCTCTCCCGGCGCCGAGAGGCCTCTGGGGTGGGGTGCGGGGGCTGGGTATATGGGACCCCTCACCCGGCACTGGGATGCAGCCCCTCTGGGGTAGGGTGCGGGGGCTGGGTATATGGGGACCCCTCACCAGATGGTGGGGCGCGGGGTGGGTGCAGGGGCTGGGTATACAGGGACCCCTCGCCTGATGCTGGGACACGGCCCCTCTGGGGTGGGGTGCGGGGGCTGGGTATCTGGGACCCCCTTGCCCGGCACTGGGATCTAGACCCAGGCGGTACAAGGCCCTAGATCTCTGCCTTGGGTTGTGCCCGGAGCCCTCTGCAGGCTGCTGTCTCCCTCCTGTGGGCAGATGGGGGATTGGCAGCCACCCGGGGGGGGCAGCTTCCCCTTTCCCCTCCCTGTGCCCCATTTCCTAAGGGGAGGGGGGCGGGAGTTAATTTCCCCCCTTGAAGAGTGGGGGCTCATGGGAGTTGTAGTTTTAGTCTGAAAGGGGTGGGGGGTTGAATTGGAGCCCAGCCCATGCAACCCCCCCCACCTGTACACCCCCCACACACACCCATAGAGCCCCCCCCCCCATGCCCATACATCTTCCCAGGGAGTGGAGCTGGACAGGCTGCTAGGAGATGGCTGGGGGGACCCTACAATAACAAACCAGCGTGTGTATCTCCCTGCCTCCAAGAGACCCTACAATAACAAAACAGTCTGTGCAAATCCTTGCTCCCAAGAGAACCTGCAATAACAAAGCAGCGTGTGGGAGACCCTACAATAACAAACCATTGTTTACGCAACCCAAAAGCTTGAGACATCCCCCCCCACGTAATAAGAAACCATTCTGTACGCAAACCTAGGCTCCTGAAAGACCCTACAATAACACACCAGTCTGGGAGGAACTCCTGTGCTTCTGAGCAACCCTACAATAACACACCAATCTGGGAGCAAGTCCAGTGTCTCTGAGCAACCCTACAATAACAAACCAGTCTGGGACAAGTCCTGAGCTTCTGAGCGACCCTACAATAACAAACCAGTCTGGGAGCAAGTCCAGTGTCTCTGAGAGACCCTAATATATGGAAATATACCTATCTCATAGAGCTGGAAGGGACCCCGAAAGGTCATCGAGTCCAGCCCCCTGCCTTCACTAGCAGGACCCTACAATAACAAACCAGTCTGGGAGCAAGTCCAGTGTCTCTGAGAGACCCTACAATAACAAACCAGTCTGGGAGCAAGTCCAGTGTCTCTGAGAGACCCTACAATAACACACCAGTCTGGGAGCAAGTCCAGTGTCTCTGAGAGACCCTACAATAACACACCAGAGTGCGCAACCAAGAGCCCATGGGAACTCCTGCCAAAATAATGTTTCAATGCAACCCAGCGACTCGGTTTGGTTTCAAGCAGTCAACCATTTTATTATGAGCACAACAGATGAGCATTGCAATGGCACCGTATTCTGCAGCCGTACAGTCACGTGCAGACGAGGATAATGCTTGCGAAGCGCTGGCCGAGAAAGGGTGAACTACATCGCTGGGCGGCCATGGGGGGGCGTCAGAGGTGCCCCAGTTAATCGTTATTTACCCTCCCCCCAACAGGAGGACAGGGGCGGCATTCCAGGAACTCAGAAGGCGGCAGGTTTCAAGCTGAGCAGCTGTGTCGTGGCATGTGGCTGACCTGCGGAACTCCCCGCCACATGATCTGGCAGAGGCTCAAGAGCTTAGCGGGATTCCGGCGAGGAGCAGACATTTATTACCAGTATCATTTAGTCCCCGTGTTGCCATAGCGCCCGGGAGACCCCAGCCACAGAGCGGGCCCCCCCTTGTGTCAGGTGCTATATAGCCACCGAGTATTTATACGGGCCCCGAACACATCCCGAGTTCTACCCATCGGAGCTGCGAGGCAGCTATAAGTGATGGGAGAGGGGACCACACTCCCCCCCCAGGGCAGGTAACTAGTTGTGGGTGGCCTCCCCTGAAGGAGCGGCCCCTTGGCACTGTCAGAGACGGGATACCGGACTCGATGGGCCCCCGGGCCAGCTAGACTTACTGGCGTTCCAGCACCGGGGTAGGGTTTATACCCGGGTTTGGGGGGGTCCTGTTCTGCGGGGTGCTGCACACACCATCACCAGAACTGGGAACCCCATCACACCGGGTGCTGCATGAGAACAGCACCCCCCCATCGTGCACAGACCCCTCGACCGAGAGCAGGCCCCCAACATGCAGAGACCCCCCAGTGAGAGACGGGCCCTGCCTGAGGAGCTCCCGGACGATTCTCCCCATTGTACAGAGGGGGAAACTGAGGCACGGCGGGATGAAGCAACTTTCCCACGGTCACACGGGGAATCTGTGGCCCAGCGAGGAAGGGCAGAGCCGACCCCGCCTTGCCCAGGGACGGCTCGACGCCATCCCCAAAATACCAGGGTATCAGGGTCACACCCGGATCCAAGATCACGGGGCAACCCTATCATTAGTCATAATTATTATTAATTATTTATTAATTCATTAACCTAGGGGTCCATAGCCAGGGCCTGAGGCTACACAGTGCTGGGGGCTGAGACGCGGCTGCCTTTGGGGACTGGGTCTACAGGGACCCCTTGCCCAGCGCTGAGATGCGTCCACCTCTGTGGTGGGGCATCGGGGCTGTTTATACCCACTTTCACCCCGACCTTCCAGTAGGATTAGAATCCACAACTCCCCCTCTGCTGCCAAAGAACCTCCAGGAGAATCCCCGCCCACTCCTGGCAGTGCGGGGCCAATGACACACAACAGGCAGTGCCGAGGGTGTCCAGCAGGGGGCATCCACGCCCCTCCGGCTGGTCCCCCCTTATGGCACTCCAGTGCATCACAGGGCAATAGGGCCAGGTCTAGCACAGCGTGTGGGGGTCGCCCCCTAGTGGTGAGTGAGGGTAGGGCTGTTCCCACACTGACAGACGCAGCTGCTGTTGCTTCTGGCTCACAAGTTTGGGGGGTGGGGTGGTCAGCTCCTGCTGCTGGTACATCTGGGATGTGTTCATTGGGGGGGGGGGGAACAAGCCGCCCCCTTTTCATCCCCCCGGCAGACCAGGGGTTTAAACTGTTTTAATATATGCATTAAAATGGATATAAAATAATATTAAAATTCCTTCTAAAGGGCTGCAGGGACTCAGGGTGGGCCAGAGAGTCACACAGCAGGTTGAGTGGCAGAGCTCCAGAGGGGACCCAGGAGTCCTGGATCCCACCTCTGCCCTGCTCTAACCATTGGACCCTACTCCCCTCCTAGAGCTGGGGAGAGAACCCAGGAGTCCTGGCTCCCAGCCCCATGTACTATCCACAGGACCACTCTGCTCCTCTATTAATGAAACTTACGTGTGTCTGATCCTCCCTTCAAATCTCCAGCTCTTTGCCTCGACCCCATCCAGTAGCAGGGAGTTCCGCAGGTTAATTCCATGTTGCCATGAAATGCGAATTAGCGGCGCTGGGCCCAGCCACCCACCTGCTCCGGCAGTTACAGCTCAGCAGGGAAAAGGCCAGCCAGACGCCTGGGTTCTGCACCGGGGCAGGGGGTTCGTAGATCCCCATCTGCAGCCTCCACGCTGCACGGGGAGGGAGGGGGGGAGGTGAATAAGCACATGTGGCAGTGACAAGGGTGCGTGGGTGTCATGCCACGGGGGCCGATGCTCCACGTCCTGGCACCTTCACTGGGCCGGGGCCCAGAGCTGGGGGAAGGGAGAGAGGAAAGGGTGGGTTCAGAACATGCCTGAGACATGCCAACATGCTTAGAACACGCCTAAAACGTGCAAACATCTCCCCCTTCCTCCCCCCAACCATTCCAGACAGGCCATCGACCCAGCAACATCTTTGGCTGCGTCCCCACAGCCCCGGGGGTCAGGGCTTGGGCTCGGTCCAGCCATCCTGGGCTCTGCACCATCAGACAATCAGCACAGCTGGGGGTGTGGGGGCAGGCAGGGCTGGGCTAGCAGGAGCTGTGGGTCGGGAGTGAGGGGCACCGGTGGGGCTGGGCGGGGGGCACAGGGCTAGCAGGGGCTGCGGGTTGGGAGTGAGGGGCACCGGTGGGGCTGGGCAGGGGGCACAGGGCTAGTAGGGGGCTGCAGGTAGGGAGTGAGGGGCACCGGTGGGGCTGGGCAGGGGGCACAGGGCTAGCAGGGGCTGCGGGTCGGGAGGGAGGGACCGGTGGGTCTGTGTTTTGTTTATCAGACTCACCTAGAAGAGGAGATAACTGATTAGCAGAGAAATCAGGAGGGTTGCTCCGAGTCCACCTGCAACACAAAGAAACCATGGGAGAGGAAAACGTTACTGCTCTAACCTTCTACACCCCTCTCCCCTACCCTCCCCGAGCTGTGGCAAGAACCCAGGAGTCCTGACTCCCAGCCCCCACTGACCTCCCAGAGCCACGGATTGAACCCAGGAGTCCTGGCTCCTAGCTCCCAGCCCCCCCCCCGCGCTCTAACCACTAGACCCCACTCCCCTCCCGGAGCCACGGATTGAACCCAGGAGTCCTGGCTCCTAGCTCCCAGCCCCCCCGCCGCGCTCTAACCACTAGACCCCACTCCCCTCCCAGAGCCACGGATTGAACCCAGGAGTCCTGGCTCCCAGCCTCCTCCTGCTCTAACCACTGGACCCCACTCCCCTCCCAGAGCCAGGGAGAGAACCCAGGAGTCCTGGCTCCCAGCCCCCCCACTCTAACCACCAGCCCCCACTGGCTCCGGGCTCCAAGCTGCACTGAGCCCCCTACCTGAGTTTCCAGGGGGGTGTCTCCAGGCACCGCTGGGGGCAGAGCGCTGCCCGTCACTCTGCTTCCTGACCAGGAGGCTCCCAGGACTGGCTTTAGGTACAAAGCAAAGGTGACAGGCTCAATTCTCTGGCAGTTGGGCGGGGGGCGCTCTCCCCCGGCAGTCAGGGCTGGCCCAATGCCCCAGGGTGGTGCTAGGGGCGCTGGGCTACAGAGGGCGGAAACAACCAGGAACCACTGGGACAAATTCAAAGAGTGAACCCAGGGGTTCTCAACCTGGGGGTCGGGACCCCTCAGGGGGTCACGAGGTTATTACATGGCAGTGGCGAGCTGTCAACCTCCGACCCAAACCCCACTTTGTCTCCAGTATTTGTAATGGTGTTAAATATACAAAAAAGAGGCTTGCTATGTGAAAGGGGGCACCAGGATAAAAGTTTGAGAGCCCCTGCGCTAAACCAAGGGAGGCTCACCTGTGTAGTGCGTCCTTCTCTCCTTACCCTGGGAACAAGGAGAATATCATCAGGATAGATGCCCCCTGCTCTAACCACTAGTCCCCACTCCCCTCCCAGAGCCAGGTGAGAACCCAGGAGTCCTGGCTCCCAGCCCCCCCACTCTAACCATTAGACCCCACTCCCCTCTCAGAGCTGGGGAGAGAACCCAGGAGTCCTGGCTGCCAGCTCCCTGCTCTAACCACCAGCCCCCACTCCCCTCCCAGAGCCAGGGAGAGAAACCAGGAGTCCTGGCTCCCAGCTCTAACCACTAGACCCCACTCCCCTCCCAGAGCCAGGGAGAGAACCCAGGAGTCCTGGCTCCCAGCCCCCTGCTCTAACCCACTACAGCTTCCCCATTTTCTATCTGCTCCCCCCCATCCCCCCTCACCGTTGCGTCGAACACAAGCAGGGTGAGATTCATGCAGCTGCTCAGGGTGATTCCCCATTCGCCCACGTCCAGCACGGAGGGGTGGTGCCCGCTGGGCGGGTAGGTGGCGATCGCCGTGTTCTGGGGGGCAGAGATGGACCCAGTCAGTGGTCAGGGACCTGCCTCCCTCTACATGTCGTGGCCACGTGACCAGGGACAACGGGCTGCAATTCGTGACCTCTCCCTGGAGCCAACGGGGAATCGCTCTCCTCTGGTTGAGGTCTGGGGGGTTCTGACACATAGCCGGGCAGTTCTGGATTCATCCAGTAGGGGGCAGCAGGGACACACACACACACACACACACTGGGGCGGGGACTTTGGGGAAGGGGTTGGAATGGGGGCAGGAAAGGGGCGGGGCCTCATGGAAGGGGTGGTGTGGAGGCGGGGCCAAGGGGAGAGGCAGGGTCGAGCACCCACGTGAAAGAGGGGAAGTCGGTGCCTATGCACACACACACTCTTTTGTACCGTGTTAGATGCTGCTGCCCCGCGCTCCACCCCAGAGGCAGCTGCATCTCAGTGCTGGGCGAAGGGTTCCCGTATAACCCACCCCTGCCACACCCCAGAGAGGCCGCGTCTCATCAGCTCTGTGTTCTGGAAAAGCTCACCCCATGCATCCATTGCATTTTCTTTTCTCCTTCCCCGGCGTCCAGCGGGAGGTCGATCCGGTGCAAGGAGGTGCTGGCCTCGCATGGGTAGCTGAGCGTCTCCTCCTGCACCACGGCCACTGCAAGGGGGAACAAGCCCAGGGGTCGCTGGGGGGGACCTCAAAAGCGCTCGTGCAGCAGGGAACAGGTTAAGCAAGGCAGGCCAGGGCCCCCCCCAGGGACGAGCAGCCAATGGGCCTCTCTCCTGATGACACACCCCCAGCTCAGCTGGCATCTCATTGGCTGCGTGCTCGGTCACAGGGCAAGCGACGGGAGGGGGTGGGAGTGAGTGTGCACCAGGCCCGTGCAAAACCTTGTGTACAAGAGAGAATGTGTGCAAAGGCTGAGGGAGAGGCTGGACAGAGTGTCCCTCCCAGCTCTGCCAGTGCCCCTCACCCCCGACTCGCAGGCCCCTGCTAGCCCAGCCCTGGGCTCCCCCAGCTCTGCCGGTGCCCCTCACTCCCGACTCGCAGCCCCCTGCTAGCCCAGCCCTGGGCTCCCCCAGCTCTGCCGGTGCCCCTCACTCCCGACTCGCAGCCCCCTGCTAGCCCAGCCCTGGGCTCCCCCAGCTCTGCCGGTGCCCCTCACTCCCGACCCGCAGCCCCCCACTAGCCCAGGCCTGGGCCCCCCCAGCTCTGCCGGTGCCCTCACTCCCGACCCGCAGGCCCCCACTAGCCCAGGCCTGGGCTCCCCGGTGGAGTGTGCGGAGGTGCGTGTGGACGCATGCGGGTACCGAGCTCTGCAGGCCCTGGCCCGACATCCGGGTGCCGAGGCCGGGGAAGGGGGAGAAGCAGCCGGGTGGCTGCAGGCTGGCTGGGTGCAGGGTGGGACTCAGCCCGGCTAAGCCGAGGCCCTCATGTGTGTTTCCGTTGAACAGACACGCCTGGGCCCCATGGCTTCGCTCCGGGGCTCTGCTCCGAGCCGCACTTTCAAACCGCCCGCAGGATTTGCATGAGGTGATGCAGAATGAATCACTTTCCTCTGCCAGGCCAGCCTTGGGCCCCCCAGAACGGGGCCAGGGAGGGAGAGCTCCTCGAAACACCCCCCTGAGCCAGCCAGTCTCCCCCCACCAGGGCCGGATGGGAGTCGGCGCCCCCTAGAGGGGAAAGGCCGGTGCCCCATTCCCCACCCCCCCGAGCCAGCCAGTCCCCGCCCAGGGCCGGATGGGAGCCAGCACCCCCTAGAGGAGACAGGCCCTGGGCCCCATTCCCCGCTCCCCTGAGAAAACCAGTCCCTGCCCTGGGGCCGGGTGGGAGCCAGAAAGGCCCCGGGTCCCATTCGCCAGAGGCTCCTTCAGCCCCTAGGATGGGGGTCGGCAAAAGATCCTCCCACACACCTGGGGTTGTGGGGGGGAAGGAGCTGTCTGCAGAGGGGCAGGTTGCGAGTCCCGCAGCAGGAAGGGTGGAGCTGCACCCATGTCTGGGGTGGAGCGCCGAGCTGGCTGCAAGGGGCTGAGGCCGAGTGGTGCACAGCCGGGTGCCAGCAACAGGCAAGGCCCTGGGACATGTTCGGGCTTGAACTGATCATGACCCTGACGTCGCCCCACCCACCCTGCAACAGAGCTGGGGTGAGAACCCTGGAGTCCTGGCTCCAGCCCTCCATTCTCCTCTACCCACTAGACCCCACTCCCGCCCCAGAGCCGGGGATAGGACCCAGGCATCCTGGACCCCACCCCACCCCCCAATCTAACCACTAGACCCCACTCCCTCCCCAGAGCTGGGGATAGGACCCAGGCATCCTGGACCCCACCGCACCCCCCAATCTAACCACTAGACCCAACTCCCGCCCCAGAGCCGGGGATAGAACCCAGGCGTCCTGGCTCCCTGGGACTTCACCCAGCCTCCTCTTTGAGGGGACCCCACATCCATTGGGGGCTGCACCCCCCCCCCACAGGTCCGGCAGGGCTGGTGCTTACCCCCGGTCACGTCTGAGCAACCTAGAGCCACCAGCCACAACAGCATCATGTGCCCCATGGTCCCCACTGCGGCGGGGCCTGGGGCTGGATTTTGGGGGAGCTCAGGGGGTTTCCTGCTCTGCTCGCAGGAGCTGGGAATGAATGCGAGGCGCGACCTCTCGCAGCTGGGCACAGACTAGACTCACTTCCCGTTCCGTGATGACTTACAGTACATACATAGGCTGGAAATTGCATCACTTTCCCCTGGCGGGGCGGGGGGGGGGGAGTCCAGCCCTGCCTAGAGGAGCGGGCGGGGCCGTCTCGGTTCCTGGCACTTACAAAACAAAAATCACAGTCCAGGAAATCCCCCTTTGGGAAAAGGGGAAACTGAGGCACAGGGGAGAGCTATTTATTCACTTCCAGAGCTGGGAATAGAACCCAGGAGTCCTGGCTCCCAGCCCCCTGCTTTCACCACTAGACCCCACTCCCCTCCCAGAGCTGGGGAGAGAACCCAGGAGTCCTGGCGTCCAGCCCCTCCCTGCTCTAACCACTAGACCCCACTCCCCTCCCAGAGCTGGGGAGAGAACCCAGGAGTCCTGGCTCCCAGCCCCCATTGCTCTAACCACTAGACCCCACTCGCCTCCCAGAGCTGGGGAGAGAACCCAGGAGTCCGGCAGAAGCGCTCCCTCATCCGTCAGTTCTGTTTATTGGTGAGGCTGAAGAGGCGGGAGACAGAGCCCAGTGACTGACGCGGGGTCGTTGCCAGGGCCCGCCGGGCAGTGGGTTTAACGGAGGCTGCTCCGTATTAATGTCCCCTCCTGTCAAGAGACCCCAGGGAGAGCCACTCCCGGCTGGAGACAAGTACTGGAGCTGGGTGGGCCCGTGGGTCTGACCTGGAGGGCAGGGAGAGGATGGGATACCGGGCTAGATGGGCACGGGCCCCATGCATTTCATCTCAGGGGCAGGGAGGGGGCGTTAGACCGGGATAGAAGGGATCATTATTCTGCCGTGGGTGGACGATGGTGCGGGTGAGGAGGGGGCCGGGGGGGATACCAAGTTGGACTGGGGGCGGGGATAGCAGGCTTGATGGACCCATGGATCTGACTTAAGGGGGCGGGGGTGGGGGCGGGGAGTGAGGTGGGGATAGCAGGCTGGATGGGCCCATGGATCTGATCTGGGGGGGCTGGGGTGGTGGTGGTGGTGGGGAGTGGGGCGGGGATACCGATGTGGACGGGCCCATGGATGTGATCTGGGGGGGCGGGGGTGGGGGTGGGGAGCGGGGTGGGGATAGCAGGCTGGATGGGCCCATGGATCTGATCTGGGGGGGCTGAGGTGGGGGTGGGGGTGGGGAGTGGGGCGGGGATACCGATGTGGACGGGCCCATGGATCTAAGCTGGGGGGGCTGGGGTGGGGAGTGGGGCGGGGATACTGATGTGGACGGGCCCATGGATCTGATCTGGGGGGGCTGGGGTGGGGAGTGGGGCGGGGATACCGATGTGGACGGGCCCATGGGTCCGATAACTGCTCCCCGTTCCCCCTGGTGTGTGTGTCCTGCTGTCCCTATCCCCAGGGACCGGGCAGGAATTTGGGGGGGCTGCAGTTCCCACGCTGGGGTCTCCGTCTGTCCCTCGGGTTGCCGGCCCCGCTCCCCGCCGGGCCGTGGGGGGGTCAGCGAGTGGGGGGTCCTGGGGACGAAGCAGAGACGTCTCCTCAGCAACTGGGGTCTTTAGCCACCTCCCCCATCACCCCCTCCCCCCAGGGTCCTGCCTGCCCCCCACCCCCTCCCTCGACTCCCCCAGGTCACCCACCAGACACCCCCCACTGCATTCCAGCCCCTCTCCTCCAGCTGCAGGTGCGGGGAAGGCCTGGCTCCATGGCCTGGGGGTTCCCCGCAGGACACCTGGGTTCAATCCCCGTTTCTCACCATCTGGGGGATCAGTGGGGTTGCCCGCTCCCCCGGGGACACGGCAGTGGGGTGAGGGGAGCCCCCCATATGCAAGGTCACCTCGTCTCGAGTCCTCACCTCCTCCAGCTGTACGCGGCTTCGGCCAGGACCAGCACCAGGGCCAGCAGGACCCCGGCGGCCAGGGACAGACGGACGATGGCAAACGGGGGGTAATCCTGCTTCGGGGGGGGCCCTAGAGGGAGGATAGGGGCAGGAGGTGAATGCACCATGCTGGGGGGGGCAGTGTTCCCCCAACTCCCTATGGGAAAAATGGGCCAGTCCCACCTCCCCACAGTAAAGTCTTCCTCCCCCCGCAAATCTAGAGAGAGCCAATTTGATCCGCCAGCCCAGAGACCCCTGTACCTGGCCGTGTGCTGCCCGGGCGGGTGGGAGCCGGCACTGCTCCAGGCTGAGTCGGGTCGGTTCGCCCTGCGGGACCAGAGCCAGTGTCTGTCGGGGCGGGGGGAGGGTAAAGGGGAGAAACAGCGACTCAGCAACCCCCCCTCGCCCCGTCACTGTCATTCTCAGTGGGGGAAAGTCCGAGGAGAGGGGGATTTTAGTGGCTGGCGACGGTGCCGGCTGGGCAGCCCCTGGACCCCGACTGCTCTGTGCATCCCTAGAGCTGGGCGTCCCCCTGCTCTGCAGCTCTCCCGGGGGCAGGGATCTGAGCGCCCCATTGGTGCAGAGCCCCCCTGAGGGTCGGGCTGGGGGTGGGGCTGGGAGCGGGGATGCCAAGCCGGGCCCCTCACCTGCTATCACCAGCTGCACGGGGTCGCTGTGGGGGGAGCTGACAGGCGGCTCCCTCAGGCTCTCATAGCTGCAGGTGTAGATGCCCCCATCCTCCCGCCGGGCGTTGGGGATGCGGAATTCGGCCGTCAAGCCGGGCGGCTCCGTGTGCCACCGTGCGACGCTGGCCCGGTACATCTTGAACCGCACGCCCTGCCGCGGCCCGCGGCAGGAGATGGTGACGTCCGTCCCCGGCGCGATCTCCCCGCTGGGGCTGAGGGAGATGGAGGGCTTGGAGTAGTGCGCTGTGTTCGGGGAAAGAGAGAGAATCGGCATCAGACCTGACGTTAGCGGGGATTCTGTGGCCTTGTCCCAGTACGTCTGACGAAATGTAGGGCAGGAAGCGGTCATCTCGTCCAGCTCCCTACGCTGGGCCTAGATCAGGCACCTGCCCAACCTGGCCTTAAAAATCCCCCCAGACGGGGACTCCACCGCCTCTCTCAGGGGCCATTCCAGAGCTCAACTTCCCCCGGAGATAGAAAGTTTCCCCTAATATATCTCTAGCCGTAAACTACGCTAATTTCGTCTTCTCTGGCCCCTGATGGACGGGGAGAACAATAGATCACCGTCCTCTGTACCAGATCAGAAGATTTATCAGGTCCCCTCTCGGTCTTCTTGTCTCCAGACTAAACGTGGTCGATTTTTTCAACCTTTCCTCGCAGGTCATGGTTCCTAACCCTTTCGTCTTTGTTCCTCTCCCCTGGACTCGCTCACGTTGGGGCCCAGAACTGGGCGCAACACTCCCGCTGAGACCCGACCCCCAACTTAACGACGGGTACATTAACGTTAAGACTGGACTAGTATTTTGAAATGTAACTGAATAATAATAAAATAAATACCAATTCAATATGCCGATAGAGACTGTTCTCCAGTGTCCCCCTTCCCGGCTCTGACACTGCAGAGCCTTGCCTGTGTCCCCGTTCCTGTTCCCTATTCCCGTTCCCCCCTCTTAGCAAACATGAGTCCAATTTCCCTTCCCTTTCCTGTTTGACCCCAATTCATATAGCGATATTCTCAGCTATACCTTAACCAACCATTTTACTGAAATTTAACTAACCAATCCTAACCTATAGTAACATGATTCTCTAACCAATTATATCCCACTACTCTCATTAACTTACACCTAGCCAAATTAATTATACAGACACAGAAACAATTAGAGAACCAGACAGATTAACAATAGCCAAGTGGGGGCCAGAAAGATAAAACACAGAAATGAGGGTTTCACAACCACAACCACTGATAAGTGATTTCTTGCAGACAGGATGCTGTCAAACTAAGTTTTCTTTAACCATCTGAAGATCTGTTTCTTTCTCTGGTGGGGATGGGCACTATCAGGACGGGATCGTCTTCCTAACAGCCCAATGCCACCTTATTTCAGTGTGACGGGTTTGGGATGTGATAGGGTTACCACCCGTCCGTATTTCTCCGGACATGTCCGGCTTTTGCGTCTTTAAATAGCCATCCGGGAGGAATTGGTAACAAGGTTAAAAGGTCCGGGATTTTTCCCCCTCCCTCCCTCCCTTCCATGCAAAGTGCGGTGTGGTGATTGGGCGGCTGGGCCTGATTGCGCTGTTCCCATTGGCCTCCAACAGCCAAAGCCCCTCCCCTGTCCGTCCCCCCCCGCCGCCTGCAGCCAGGTGTAACAACACAAACCGCCCCACTGGCAGCGTGTTTTGCCTACACGTGGAGCCAGCATCTGACCGGCCTGGGCATGGTAAGGGGAGTCCCGGGGGGCAGTCAGGGAGCAGGGGGAGGGTTGGATGGGTCCCCGGCCTCCACCTGCCACCCCCCCCCGCGGGTCCCCCCCGCCTCTCCCGTGCCTGCTTGTGCTGCCCACATTCCTACGCCCTCCTGGCAGCAACTGCTGTCTGCTGCCCCAGGGTCCTGCTGCCCCCCATCCACTAATGGCAAGGCAGGCTGCCCTTACCCTGCCCTTCCACCCTAGCCCTGAGCCTCTCCAATGCCCCAAACCCCTCATCCCCAGCCCTCATCCCCCCGCACCCTAATCCTCTGCTCCATCCCTGAGCCCCCTCCTGCATCATGAACCCCTCATCCTCAGACCCACAACCCTCACCCCTGCATCCCCTCCTATCCCCAAACTCCCTCCCAAACCCCCTCCCCTTCCCACACACCCCCTCCTGCCTTCAAACTCCCTCCCAAAGCCTAAACCCCCTCCCTTTGCACTGCCTCCCACCCCCAAACTCCATCCCAGAGCCTGCACCCCTCACCCCCTCCTACACCCCCAGCCCGGAGCCTGCACCCAGCACCCAAACTCTATCCCAGAGCCTGCACCCTGCACCCCTCCTGCACCCTAATCCCCAGCCCAGGACCTGCACCCCAGACCTCCTCCCCCCACCCAACCCCCCTCCCAGAGCCATAGGCAGGTGGGGGGGGGGGGGTTCTGGGCACCACCAAAATTTCTACAACCCTGCCACCCATGCGAGTGGATAAGGGTCGGGGCAGTCGGGACAGGTAGGGTCCTAGGAGGGCAGTTAGGGTGGGGGGTTCTCAGCAGGGGGCAGTCAGGAGACAAGAAGCAGGGGGGGTTGGGGGTTCTGAGGGGGGCAGTCAGGGGCTGGGAAGTGGGAGGGAGTGGATGGGGGCAGGGCTCCCCCCCCCCAAGTGTCTTCTTTTTTGATTGTGGAAATATGGTCACCCTAGATGTGAGGATGTGACATTCGCTTCCCAGTTTATGGCTGGCCCCTGCTGCTTAGCCAAAGGCCGTTAGCCTAAGAACCAGGCCTCAGGCTGTCACAGTGAGCGAAGGCCCAGACACAGGCGGACTGTGGTTTTGATTCTTTGTTTTTATACCCCTGTAACTAGCTAAGTGATAAAAATACATCTAAGTTCTTAAAGTCTAGGCCTTTGCAGGCAGGCCTGAATATCTCTATCCTCACACCCATGTCCATTCAGTTAAATGTAATTTGGAATAAAATATGGAAATAAAATAAAATAATAAAAAAAATATACATTCGCGTCAATCCATTTTACATTAAAGGTTTCATATGTTTTTGAAATAAAATGTGACTCTCCTAAATTAAAGTCGGGTTTAACAACATTCGGAAATGAAATGAATGGTTTTGAGATACAATTTTCCCCAGGCTTTACCAAAACTTTGAAACAGAAGAAATAATTCTACTAAAAGCGCCGATAAAGCCTTCTTGTTACAAACAAGTGCACGTTTTATTTGAAAATATTACGCCAGAAGTGTAATATGGGAATTGGGGCTGGTGGTTAGAGCAGGGGGGCCTGGGCGCCAGGACTCCTGGGTTCTTTCCCCGGCTCTGGGAAGGGAGTGGGGTCTAGTGGTTAGAGCAGGGGGGCTGGGAGCCAGGACTCCTGGGTTCTATCCCTGGATTTGGGAGGGGAGTGGGGTCTAGTGGTTAGAGCAGGGGGCTGGGAGCCAGGACTCCTGGGTTCTATCCCTGGATTTGGGAGGGGAGTGGGGGCTAGTGGTTAGAGCAGGAGGGGGGTGGGGCATGGACCCAGGACTCCTGAGTTCTGGAACTAGGCTATAGCAGATACCCCCTCACCTTCTACCACCAGCTGCACGGGGTCGCTGTGCGGGGAGCTGACAGGCGGCTCTGTCAGGCTCTCGTAGCTACAGGTGTAGATGCCCCCGTCCTCCCGCCGGGCGTTGGGGATGCGGAATTCGGCTATCGAGCCGGCCGGTTCCGTGTGCCACCGTGCGACCCCGGCCCGGTACATCTTGAACCGCACGCCCTGCTGCGGCCCGTGGCAGGAGATGGTGACGTCCGTCCCCGGTGCGATCTCCCCGCTGGGGCTGAGGGAGATGGAGGGCTTGGAGTAGGGGGATGCTGCAGAGGGATGGACACAGGCTGTGAGGCACAGCACCCCCTATACGTGCCCCATTCCCCACCCCCTGACCCAGCCAGTCCCTGCCCTGGGGCCGGATGGGAGCCGGCGCCCTCTAGAGGGGAAAGGCCCCTTGTCCCATTCCCTGCCCCGTTCCTTGCTCTCCTAACTCAGCCAGTCCCTGCCCTGGGGCCCACTGTCCCCTATCCTTGAATCTACCCCTCCATCCTGCTCCCCTGCTGCCCCTTTCTTCTGAGGCAGGGTGTCCCACCCCCCCCCATCATATCTCCCAGACCCCTCCTTGGACAAAGCTGGTTTCTGCAGGTGACTCACAAGCAGCAGCGAATGGGAGGCGAGTCCAGATGATGCCTGTAATGAGAAGTGGGTGTTTGATACGGGGGAATGTGAGACCACATCCTGCCCACACCCCCGTGCTACATCATCGGGGCCACAGTCCTGTGCCAGCCCATGGGCGTTTGCAGCCATTGTAGGCCAAAGTTTGCAGCCAGCCTGCATCAGATGTGGGGTGCGATCATATGTGTTAACCCTGAACCCTAATGATAATGCACCAAATGCTGTTGCTGGCAGCTATTTCCCTGGGGAAATGAAGAGTTTGAACCCTGGCTCCACAGCACACCTGCAGCGTGAGGGGGATGCAGAATCTGGCCCCGGACGCCGGGGTCCGTGCACGAGCCAGGGCCCTCGCTGGGGAATTTGCACCCCACTAGCTGAGGAATCAGGGGTCCGGCTGTTGCCTGGGGGTTGCTGTGCCTAGCCCAGAATTCACAGGGCTTTGGGTGTGGGCCGGAAAGGGGATGGGGGTCACCGTGGGAAGAGTTGCCCGGCTTGTGGGGAGGTGGCGCTGGGAGGCAGATTCCAACCTGGAGGCACAGAATAGGCCGGAGGGGGTGTGTGTGGGGGGGAAGCGGGGGCGGGACACTGCTTGTGCAATGGGTAGCCACTGCCAGTCTCATGCTGCCAACTTCCCCAAAGCGCTGGGGGAGGGGACGGTTCAGCACGCCCCCCATGTCTCCCTTATCCAGGCACCATCCCATGGGGGCACCCAATACAAGCTACTTCCAGGGACCTCAGTTTTGGGGTCCAGGCCAAATTCAGCCCCACACACATCCCCACCACACCCCCACCCCCAGCCCAGTCCTGGTCTAACCCGCTTAGGAAGAGCTCCCGGACGCGGGTTAGGGGAGGGGGGTTGTGGGGTGGGGCTAGGCAGAGGGCTGTGTGTGGGAGTGAGGGGGAGATGGTGGGCAGGGGGGGAGCTGTGGGGTGGATAACCAAGGGGCTGTACGGGGGAGGACCAAGGCTGGTTGTGGGGCCAGGGTGTGGGGGAGGACCGGGGCTGTGTGTGGGTTAGGGGGCTCTCCCTGGGTCCCCCCTCGCAATGGGGACCCACCAAGGACTCAGGTATCAGGGGGTAGCCGTGTTAGTCTGTATCTACAAAAACAACAAGGAGTCTGGAGGCACCTTAAAGACTAACAGATTTATTCGGGCATAAGCTTTCGTGGGTAAAAACCTCACTTCTTCAGATGCATAGAGTGAAAGTTACAGAAGCAGGCATTATATATAAGAAGTGAGGTTTTTACCCACGAACGCTTATGCCCGAATAAATCTGTTAGTCTTTAAGGTGCCACCAGACACCAAGGACTCAGGGATGCTGAGCCAGCCCCGTCCCACCCCGTTGGGGAGGGGAGAAGACCCCCGAGGGGGGCGCAGGGACACACTCACCCAGGGCGAGGAGCAGGGCAGGAGAGGGACCCATGGTGCTGGGGCCCCAGAGGAGGAAGCGGCACCTGGGGAGCAACGGATGGTGCGACTGGCT
The DNA here is from genome assembly GCF_027887155.1 of Malaclemys terrapin pileata. Taxonomy (NCBI): domain Eukaryota; kingdom Metazoa; phylum Chordata; order Testudines; family Emydidae; genus Malaclemys; species Malaclemys terrapin. Next base: position 477,629 of record NC_071524.1, read on the forward strand.
CTGGGGAGGAAGCGTCCAGCTCGGTGTCTCAACAGGAAATTCTTTTCCTGGGGCCTCCCACCACCCACAGTCTGGGTTTCACAACAGCCTGTGGGCAACGGCCTCACAGCAGGGACCGGCTGGCTCAAGGGGGTGGGGGAAGGGGGCACGGGCTCTTTCCCGTATAGGGGGCATCAGTTCCAATCCGGCCCCAGGGCAGGGACTAGCAGGCTCAGGGGGGCTCTTTAGGCAGGAGTTAAGGGAAACTGAGGCAATGGGGAGACGGCCGATGTCTGAGCGCCCAGAGGCAGGTGGATGTGGGTCAGTTGTGTCTCTCCAGGCCGATCTGTGGGTCTGGAGGCTGCAGGGGCCCGGATCTCAGGAAGGGGGGCAACTCATGCAGGGGCCACGATGGTGGAGCTGAGGGGACTCCTCCGCACACGCTGAACGGCAACAAAGCCTTGTTCAATGGAAAACAGCCCCTCCGCCCCCTGCAGGGAGGATTCAGAACTGCCCCGCTCTGTGTCCTAGCCCCCGCACTGCTCCCCGCAAGTGGCGATTCACATGTAACCCCAGAGCCAGGGTCCGGAGCCCTTGTGGGAAGACCCAAGGGGGGATTAACTGTGGGGATCTCCATGTGCCCACGTTGTCCGGCCTGGGATCCCGAGGAGGGGAACTTCACAGGGTGACGAGCCCCAGCACAGTGGGGAAAGGACAGGACGACCCCATGGAGTGGATGTAAACAGCTGGCGCCAATTGGTCACGGGCATCAGACCCTTCTGCAGCTTCGTCCAGAGTCAGGGTGTGAACCCCGGTGCCCTGCCCAACTGATGTCCTTCCCCAGAGGGCTGCAACCCAGCACTGGGTGAGGGGTTCCTGTATAACCAGCGCCTCACCCCAGAGGTGGCCGCATCCCAGTGCTGGGTGAGGGGTCCCTTTATAACCAGCCCCCGTGTCCCACCCCCGAGGTGGCCGCTGTGACGGGTTAGATCACGGAAACCCCCTTGGGAGCTGCCACCTGGTGTGTTATAGGCCCTCAGAGTTATATCTCATATGTCTAGTTCCAGAAACAAGAGCGATACATTTGTAGAAATAGGATGACCACACTCAGTAGATTATAAGCTTTGTAATGATACCTTACAAGAGACCTTTTGTAGATACCTTTACAAGAGACCATATTCCAGTTACATTATATTCACTCATTAGCATATTGTTATAAAACCATGGCACACCCTCCTTCTGCACTTACTGCCGGAGACTTGGACACTGACCATGGCGGAGCCAGTTTACCTAAAATTCGTTTTGGGGCTCCCCTATGGGGCAGATACTCCTGTGTCCCCCAAAGGGGAAAGAGACCCGGATCCAGCTCACAGATACCAGCTATGACGGACCTTTTGCTGGCCAGCAAAATCCCCCCCTTTCACTCAGGTTGGGTTTGCTTCCAGCTAGAGTCCTTGGGGTTTGTTCCCACCGCAGCAGTCACCAGGACCCCAACTTCCAGCTCCAGGATACATGTCTCTGTGCCCCTCTTCCGCTCCATTACAGCCAGTCCCTGCTTCTGGGTCTTAATGGCTTTGTCTCTTAAGTCCAGGCTGGTGGGCAGCCTTTTCCCGGGCAAACTGTACATCAATTTCCATTTCTCTTCCCTTGAGACCGTCACTCCACGAGCTGGGATCACACAGAGAACCCCCTCCTGCCAGAACAGCCCCCCTCCACTCCTGTCTTGCTATGTTAGACACTCCAGTGAGCTTCAGCACAGACACAGAGGTTGGGCCACACCCGTCTGCAGTTCACTGAAACTGGGATGCACTCAGCTCAGGGACTTTCCCAGCGCCCATTGTTCAGCCTTTCTGGGCAATTTGCAACTTGTGTAGTTCTAGCTTCTTCTGATCTTCACTCTTACTTATTTTGCTTCCTTTTCTGTCCCTACTTCTCTTGCCCGAAATAAGCAAACAGAAAATAACAAACCAGTAACCACTTGGTCTGTTCTCCAGCCACCACACTTAAAACTCACTTAAAATCACGACCAGTGTCTCAAAGCAATCAGCTGTGCACAGACCCTGCTCGACTACGCCGCTGTGACGGGTTGGATCACAGAAACCCCCTTGGGAGATGCCACCTGATGTGCCAAGGATACTTCTACCCCTGTTTTCCCTGCCAGCTCAGGACTCCAGCACCCTGTCTTGCTGAGCCAGCCACGCCCGTCTGCTCCAACACAGACCCAGGGTCTGAATTACTTGCCCCAAAGCTGCAGGTTTACCTGAAAACCACTCACAGAAGTGTTCCTGTCTTTAACACTCAGATGCCCAACACCCAATGGGGTCTAAACCCAAATAACTCCGTTTTACCCTGTATACAGCTTATACAGGGTAAACTCATAAATTGTTCGCCCTCTATAACACTGATGGAGAGATATGCATGGCTGTTTGCTCCCCCAGGTATTAATACATACTCTGAGTTAATTAATAAGTAAAAAGTGATTTTATTAAATACCCAAAGTAGGATTTAAGTGGTTCCAAGTAGTAACTGACAGAACAAAGTAAGTCACCAAACAAAATAAAATGCGCAAATCTATGTCTAATCAAACTGAATACAGATAATTTCACCCTCAAAGATGCTTCAGTAAGTTTTTTCTCAGACTGGACACCCTCCAGGCCTGGGCACAATTCTTTCCCCTGGTACAGCTCTTGTTCCAGCTCAGGTGGTAGCTAGGGGATTCTTCATGATGGCTCCTCCCTCCCTTTGTTCTGTTCCACCCATTTATCTATCTTTTGCATAAGGCGGGAACCCTTTGTCCCTCTCTGGGTTCCCACCCTGTCCTTCTCAATGGAAAGACACCAGGTTAAAGATGGATTCCAGTTCAGGTGACATGATCACATGTTACTGCACGACTTCATTGCCCACTTGCCAGCACACACATGTACAGGAAGACTTAGAGGTAAACACAGCCATCTGCAGACTATTGTCCTGGTTGATGGGAGCCATCAAGATTCCAAACCACCATTAATGGCCCACACTTTGCATAATTACAATAGGCCCTCGGAGTTATATTCCATATTTCTAGTTTCAGATACAAGAGGGGTACATTTATACAAATCAGATGATCACACTCAGCAGATTACAAGCTTTATGATGATACCTTACGAGAGACCTTTTGCATGAAGCATATTCCAGTTACATTATATTCACTCATTAGCATATTTTTATAAAACCATGTAACACACCCCAGAGGTGGCGGCATCCCAGTGCCGGGCGAGGGGTCCCTTTATAACCAGCCACTCCACTCCAGAGGTGGCTGCATCCCGGTGCTGGGCGCGGGGTCCCTGTATAACCAATGCCCCACCCCAGAAGTGGCCGCCTCCCAGTGCCAGGTGAGGGGTCCCCGTATAACCAGCCCACGCACCCCACCCCATCTCCCCTTGGTGTTACACACATTCCCGGCATGGGCACAGAGGGGCTGTGGGGTGTCCAGGTGGGGCTGGTTTGTGGGTCTGTGTTTATTATAAATCTGGAGATTAACAGGATGCAAAATAACATAAACAGCCACCTCGGCGCATCCCTCCCCTTCCCACACCTGCCCCTACACGTGGGCCTAGGCGGGGCAGGGGGACAGCAGCTCGATGAGACAGGACTGCAGTGGGGGCAGGGCAGCCCCCCCCCCCCCATCTTCCCTAGAAGCAGAGTTCTCTGGGGCTGGTGGTGCAGGGGGCTGAGTCTGTTGCCCCCTGGGGGCCGGCGCCCCATGGCTGCGGGGGGCTCTCACTGTGGGGTCCCCCGGCTCACGTTGATCACGGCGTACACGCTGGGCTGGGCGGGCTCGGGGGCTGGGTCACGGCCCCCCAGCTTAGCCTGCAGCTCCTGGCCGTCCAGCTCGGCATAGGTGAATCTATCGGCGCCGGGGTCAGGCTCCTGGGGCTGGGAGGGGAGAGAGTCACTGATGTGTGTGTGTGTGTGAATCCACCAACACCCCAACACACACAGAGCACAAGGTACACACACACACACACACACAGCTGGTGATCCCGTAAGCCCACCCCCTCCCAGCAGCCCGACCTCCACCCCAAACCACTGAGTGTGCCAGGAAAGGCTGGCGGGAGGTGTGAGAGGGCTGCTGGAGCCCATGTGGGTCAAGGATGGGGTCAGGCCCCATGGGGGAACAGGGGACACTTACCAGGGTCTGCGTCTGTTTCCCTTCGTCAATGGACGTGTCTGCGGAACAGAGACACCCGCTGAGCTGCACCCCCGGCCGGCCCAGAGCAGAACCCCACACCCAGCTCTGACCCCTCTGTCCAGCCAGGGGGCTCAGAGCCTGGCACAGCCACCCCTCCCCCGCCCCACAGCATGGGCCAGGGTCATTATCCCCATGTTAGAGAGGTAAACTGAGGCACAGAGATGTCTGGGGGTTACAGTGGGGAGGGGGGCTGGGAGTCCGAACACCTGTGTTCTCACTCTGGCTCGGGAGAAGAGTGGGGTCTAGACGAGTGGTTAGAGCAGGGGGCTGGGAGCCAGGAGTGGGTGGGGAACTAGAGCGGGAAGGGAGGGTGGCCGCAGGGAGCTCCTGGGAGTCCAACACTCTCAGCTGACACCAGCTACCTCTGGGGCCCTCTCCTTAGTCCCGCCCAGCAGCAGCTGTAAATCAGGCCCCGCCCCATATGGGTGGAGCCCCCACAAGCCCCTCCCCTTCCCAGGGGTCCTTCCCCACCCTGGTATCCTCTTGGGTGAGTTACTCACAGATAGGTCTTGCTGAGACGGCGCCTTTAATGCCTCCATAGGGCTGGTGCTAAAAGAGAGAAAATCCTCTTATAAATGTCATATCCCCCCCACCCGCAGGGAGATTCCCCAACACACCCAGAGAGCCTCCCATCCTGCCTCACACTGAACCCAGATCCCTGAGCCCCCCTTGTCCCAACCACCAGACCACCTCCCCACCCTAACTACTAGACCCCACTCCCCTCCCCGAGCTGGGACAGAGCCCAGGAGTCCTGTGACCCACGCAGGTCGATCGGGAGGGGGGAGGAGCCGGGTTCCTACCTGCTCGGTCTCGGTGCGGCTCCTTTTCCTGCAGAGGGACACAAACCAGAATCCCCCATGAGCCAATCGGGATCCCCCGGTCCCAGCGCCCGGCCACTCACCCCCCACAGGGCAGCAGGGATGGGGGGGTCTGGGGGGTCCCCTCTGCTGCTGGTGCTGAGCCTGGATTCCGGCTGGGGTGGGCCGGGCTGTTCCCAGAACAGACCAGCAGGGGGCAGCACAACACCATAGTATGGGTCAGGGGGAGGGGCTGATTAACTCGGGGGGCTTTTCCTGTCCCCAAACCTCCCTCGTTAGTAACTCGTTATAACAGCCCCCCCCCTTGCAGGGAATGTGAGATCACATCCTGCCCACCCCCGTGCTATATCATCGGGGCCACAGTCACGTGCCAGCCCATGGGCATTTGCAGCCGTTGTAGGCAAGAGTTTGCGGCCAGCCTGCATCAGATGTGGGGTGCGATCATATGTGTTAACCCTGAACCCTAATGATGATGCTCCAAATGCTGCTACTGGGAGCTATTTCCCTGGGGAAGTCAAGAGTTTTAACCCTGGCTCCACCATGCACCTGCAGCGTGAGGGGGATGCAGAATCTGGAAATCTGGCCCAGGATGCCGGGGTCCGTGCATGAGCCAGGGCCCTTGCTGGGGAATTTGCACCCCACTAGCTGAGGAATCAGGGGTCCGGCTGTTGACTGGGGGTTGCTGTGCCTAGCCCAGAATCCACAGGGCTTTGGGTGTGGGCTGGAGTGGGGTTGGGGGTCACTGTGGGAAGAGTTGCCCGGCTTGTGGGGAGGCAGTGCTGGGAGGCAGATTCCAAGCTGGAGGCACCTGGGGAGCAACGGACGGTGCGACTGGCTCTGTGGAGGAAGCCTCCGGCTCAGTGTCTCAACAGGAAATTCTTTTCCTGGGGCCTCCCACCACCCACAATCTGGGTTTCACAACAGCCTGCGGGTGACGGCCGCATGGCAGGGACTGGCTGGCTCAAGGGGGTGAGGGAAGGGGGGACGGGGCCTTTCCCATATAGGGGGCATCAGTTCCGATCTGATCCCAGGGCAGGGACTAGAAGGCTCAGGGGGGCTCTTTATTCAAGAGTTAAGGGAAACTGAGGCAATGGGGAGACGGCCAATGTCTGAGCACCCAGGGACTGGCGGACGTGGGTCAGTTGTATCTCTCCAGGCTGATCTGTCGGTCCAGAGGCTGCAGGGGCCAGGATCTCAGGGGGTGGGGGGGGTGGGGGGAGTGTCACGGACTTACAGGTTGTGCCCACTCCTGGTGCCATACAGTCTGTGGGGGGAACCTCCTTCAGTGTGACAGCCCTTCTCGGGGGTCCACTCTCTCTCGGGGTTACGTCCCTCCACCTCCTGGAACCGCACCTCTCTGAGCCTTAGCACATCTGTCTCTCGCCGTGGGTCCCCTCAAGGAGTCCACTCACTCTGGACCCCTGGGGCCTCCACTCCGAGAGGGAATAATGCAACCCTGTTGTCTAGCCCGGAGTGACTCTCGGCCAGCGTAAAACAGGAGGGTTTATTGAGCCTCTGAACACAGCACAGGAAGCTCTCAGGGCCTCAGGCCTGGCCTCCCTCAGCCCAGCACATCCCAGTCCCCCTGCATCCAGGTGGGCTCTGCCTGCTCTCTCTCTCCACCCCAGAGCCCCCCTGCTTCCCAGCTGGACATCTGATACCCCCGGCCCCAAGTCCTGCCTCTGTCCATTGTCTTCTCTCCAGGTAAACAGGGTCACCTGGGTCTCCTCTCCTCTCTTCTGTCCTCTGGGCCCCTCTGGCTGGAACCGGCTGGTCAGGTCACCGGGGTCCTCTCTTTACAGTCCATTGTCCTCCCACTGGCCAGAACCGGCTGTGACTCCTGAGCTGGGCCTCTGGGTCACCAGGTCACCCGTCACTGGGGTGTCCATCCTCCAGGCCATCGGCTGGGGTCCCACGTTCCCTCACTGGTCCTCTGTACCAACAAACTCCCTCTCCCCTCATCTCATTAAACCAGTAACACCCAGGGAAACTGAGTCGCAGCCCCTCTGCATGCAAACCCTTGGAAAAACAAAGAAAAAACAAGACAATCCCCCACTTCGTCACAGGGAGCATTTTGTGCAGGGGCCATGATGGTGGAGCTGAGGGGACACCTCCGCACACCGCTGAATGTCAACAAAGCCTCGTTCAATGTAAAACAGCCCCCCGACCCCCTGCAGGGGGGGATTCAGAACTGCCCCACTCTGTGTCCTAGCCCCCACACTGCTCCCCACAAGTGGCGATTCCCATGTTGCTCCAGAGGCAGGGTCCGGGGGGAAGTCCCAAGGGGAGGATTAGCTGTGGGGCTCTCCCTGTGCCTATGTTGTCTGGCCCAGGGTCTCGAGGAGGGGAACATTGGGGTCACAGGGTGATGCCTCCCTGATCTCTCGTTTGGGTACCTGTGATGAACTGGGCCTGTTCTTACTGTGGTCTTTGAATGCTGACAGGGGAGTGTGGCTAGGATAGTCTGCATTGCTGGATGGGAGACTGGCCGAGGGAGAATACCTGAGCATGTAACCTGAGAACCCAGGAAGGGGTTAGAGGCCAGGTGACACCTTTGCCCGGGAAACTGAACAAAGGCTGGGGAGAGAGGTTCAGAGCTGGCTGGTGACATGGCTGGGAGGCAGATGGGGCTCTGACCTCCCAAGGGGGCTAGGGTGCCCTGGGACCCCAAGATGGACCTAACTTAGGGGGTCCTGTTGTCTGTGCCTGCAAGACCTGTCTTGGACTGTATTCCTGTCATCTAAATAAACCTTCTGCTTTACTGGCTGGCTGAGAGTCATAGTGAATCGCAGGAAGCCGGGGGTGCAGGGCCTTGTGTCCCCGCACACTCCGTGACAACTGGTGGCAGAAGTGGGATGTACTGCACCCCGTGGACGGCACTTCCTGCAGTAAGTGACTGGGGAGCAGTAAAACGAAGGGGGATCGACGGGGACCAGGTGGGCTGAAGAGTCAGAGAGAGTAACCCCTGGGAGTGTGTGACCAGAAAGAAGGACTTTTGCAGTAACAGGATCCCCCGGAGGATCGCAGCGAGCGGTCCCGGGGCGGAGGAGTCTGCAGCTCGACCCTGGCAGAGAGGTGGTGACCTGAAGAAGGGCTGGCACACTAGGGGTCTCCCTGGAACGGTGGAAAGCGGAGAGCACAGGCCGGCGAGTGGCCAGCAGGAGGATGTATGCTAAACGCCTCAAGAGCGACCTGGTGGAGCTGTGCAGGCAGAGGGGGCTGCGCGTTGGGAGGTCCACCAAAGAACAGCTCATTGCCCAGCTGGAGGAGAGGGATCGCTTGGATGAACCGAGCCCTGTCCCTGAGGGAAGCCGCCCGGTAGATGCAGCGTGGGCCTGATATGGCTGGGAGGGGTCAGACTGCTGCCGAGGACATCCCGAGACCCTGCCTACCTATACCTAGGGGAGGGGTTGGGGGAAGCCCAGCGAATACCGAGGGCACCCTGACCCCGGCAGCCAGCAGGGGATCGTCCCGGCAGAGCTCCCCGTCCCGGGAGAGGATGTGACTGGAATATGACAGGGAGCTGAGACTGAAAGAGTTCGAGTTAAGGCAGCAAGAACTGAAGCAGGAGCGGGGAGAGAAGGAGAAACAACGTCAGCATGAGCGGGTCCAACGTCAGCATGAGCTGGAACTGGCCAGGCTGAGGAGCAGTGGGGCCCCAGCTGCGGTGAGTGAGCGGGGACCCAAGACTGCAAAGAGCTTTGATAAGTGCTTCCTGGCCCAGCGTAAGGAGGGGGAGGACATGGATACCTTCCTGACGGCCTTTGAGAATACCTGCGAGCTGCTCCAGGTTGACCCTGCAGACAGGCTCCAGTTTCTCATCCTGTCACTGGACTCCACAGCCAGGGAGGTGTACAGCCGACTGAAAGGGGCAGAGACAGGGGACTACGAACTGTTCAAAAAGGCCCTGCTCCGCGAGGTTGGGCTGACCCCTGAGAGGTGGCCAGAAAAGGTTCCTGTGGGAGAAAGGGTTCCTGTACCGAGAATGGGCTCCCCCAGGGAAAATGGAGTCAGGGGGGATCAGGAGGCAGCTGGTGGTACCCCAGAAGTATCGCCGCCAGCTGCTGTGCCGGGCCCATGACATTCCCCTCTCAGGGCACCAGGGAACCTGGCGTACCCAGCAGAGGCTGCTACGGAGCTTTTACTGGCCTGGGGTCTTTGTTACTGTCCGACAGTACTGCCGATCCTGTGACCCCTGTCAGAGGGGGAGGAAGGCCTGGGACAAGGGGAAAACAGCTTTAGGACCCTTGCCCAGCATAAAGGATCCTTTCCAGAGGGTGGCCAAGGTTCAAAGGGCAGCTCTGAACCAAGAGAGCCCAAAGCACAGACCTCCAGACTGGAGCGCTGGGAGAAGACCCCAGCCCAGTTTGAACCCCAGGGGTATTGGGGTGGGAAAAAGGCACGGGCCGCATAAACGCTCCCACATGCGAACTACGAGTGCCATCGAGCACACCCGACCTAAGGGGGGGCGTGAAACTGGAAGGGCCTGGTGTAATTCTCACCAAGGAACGGGAGGGATGTTGGAGCATCCATGGGAACGTGGGTATGTTCGAACTTCCCCAGGTCACTGGCTAAAGTGACCCTGCTCAGTTCGGTCTCGAAGGGGGGAGAGATGTGACGAACTGGGACTGTTCTTACTGTGGTCTTTGAATGCTGACAGGGGAGTGTGGCTAGGATAGTCTGCATTGGGGGATGGGAGACTGACCAACGGAGAATACCTGAGCATGTAACCTGAGAACCCAGGAAGTGGTTAGAAGCCAGGTGACACCTTTGCCCAGGAAACTGAACAAAGGCTGGAGAGAGAGTTTCAGGAGCTGGCTGGTGGAATGGCTGGGAGGCAGACGGGGCTCTGACCTCCCAAGGGGGCTAGGGTGCCCTGGGACCCCAAGATGGACCTAACTGAGGGGGGTCCTGTTGTCTGTGCCTACAAGACCTGTCTTGGACTGTATTCCTGTCGTCTAAATAAACCTTCTGCTTTACTGGCTGGCTGGGAGTCATGGTGAATCGCAGGAAGCCGGGGGTGCAGGGCCTTGTGTCCCCACACACTCCGTGACAGCACCGCTCAGGGATCACTTCCCCTTTACTCATGGCGATGGATCCCCCAGCACAGCGGGGAAGGGACAGGACGACCCCATGCAGGGGATGTAAACAACCGGTGCCAATTGGTCACGGGCATCAGACCCTTCTGCAGCTTCACCCAGAGTCAGGGTGTGAATCCCGGTGCCCTGCCCAACTAATGCCCTTCCCCAGAGGGGCTGCAACCTGTGCTGGGTGAGGGGTCCCTGTATATTCAGCCCCCACGCCCCACCCCATCTCCCCCAGGTGTTACACATGTAACCCTTCTGCGCCTCTGAGTTGGCGGCAACAAGGGCCGTGTTCAGTATCTAGGGGTTCCGTTTCAACAACGCTAGGGTTACCATATTCAAACATTTAAAAAAAGAGGACACTCCATGGGGTCCCGGTCCTGCCCCCAGCCCCGCCCCAGCCCTGCCCCTTCCCCGTCCCCGTCCCCACCCCCGGCCCACCCAACTCCGCCCCTTCCCCACCCCCATTCCAACCCTTTCCCCAAAGTCCCTGCCCCAACTCTGCCGCTTCCTCTGAGCACCCCACATTCCCCCTCCTCCCTCCCGCTCTGATCTTGGTTGGAGGTTGCTAAGTGCTTCCCTGCTCCCCACTCGCCCTGCAGCCCCTGCACCCTCCCCGCTCCTGCAGCCTCTGTGCCCCCTGCTCCCCACTGGCCCTGCATCCCCTCGCCCCTGCAGCCTCTGCGCCACCCGCCTGCCCTGCTCCCCCGCTCCCCCGGCAGCCTCTGCCTGGCAGGGGCTTTGGATGCTCAGCAGCGACTGGGGCAGTGCGGGTCCCTGCAGCCCCGGCACACGCCGCACTCCCTGCCCGGCGCTGCAACCTCCTTCCTGCCGCGCGGGGTGATGGGGCCGCAGGAAGGGTCCCCCAGTGGCCGGGGAGTCCCAGCCCATGAGGGAAGCCCGAGCTGCTGGCTGAGCCCGGCCTCCCCGTGGTCCTGCGGGCTCGGCTGGGGCGCGCGGTCCGCCCGGCCTCCGGGGGCAGCAGCGCCCCCTCCGCCGCCTTCTGTGGCTGCGCCCCCCCTTCCCCCACCTGAGCTCACTACAACGTAGCCGGGCGGCTGGGACCAGGCGGACCCTGGCTTATGCTGCCTCCCTATTTCCCCGGACATGTTCGGCTTTTTGCCAATTCCCCCCGGATGGGGATTTGAGCACCAAAAAGCCGGACATGTCAGGGGAAATCCGGACGTATGGTAACCCTAAACAACACAATGCAAAACTGGCTTGAGCCCCCACCTTTTAAAAGCCTTTTAATAAAGGAGGGAAACAATGAGGCATTATGTTGGGGAAACACCACAAACAGGATTCATAAGACAAACCATGAGCAAAAAACCCACCTCTGAATAAGTTTGGCAGTGTCCTTTTCCCCTCAAGGTCTTAAGTCCAATCACCCCAAAGTCCAACAACCCCAAAGTCTCTGTCCCTGGTCAGTGCCGCCCCAGAGTTCAAAAGTTTATCTGCAGAGTTTTAACCCCCCAGCCTGGGCAGAAATGGGGGGGGCCACACGGGATGTTAAGGAGCACCTTACGTGGTCCGAGGCCGACTGCCCCGCCTCTCCGTGGAGTTCTGCTGCAGCCTTTACCACGAATGGCTCCGCTCTACCAGCTGCACCACGCCGCGCCGCGTCGCTCCGCTCCTCCAGCCATCCCACAAACTGCTCAGCTCTGCCAGCCGCTCCACTCCACCGGCCGTCCCATGAACCGCTCCAGCTGCCTCCGCAAATGGCCCAGCTCCGCTCTGCTCGCTGTCCCATGGGCTGCTCCAACTGTCCCACAAACTGCTCGGCTCTGCCAGCTGCTTAGCAATATATCTTCAGGCTCCCCCACTGGTTAACACAGCGCTCAGTGATCTCAGCTCAGCAATTTTAGCTCTTTTAGTGATTTCAGCTCTTAGTGATTTCAGTTTGTAGTAGGGGAGCCCCAGTGCCGGTGCACCATTGGCCCAAAGTGAATTCAGTTCAGCAACTTCTAGCTAGACTAATAATGGAAACAAAACTTAGCTCTGCTATTCAACAGTGGAGCGTGGGGGTAGTGCAATTGGTGTTCCAGGCCCTCAAAAGGGGCCCATACCATCAGGTACACATACCTGTCCCCAACCTCTCTCAATTCACTGGGTTTTGTAACCCATGCTCCTTGACTAGGGTGACCAGATCAGCAGTATAAAATATCGGGATGGGGGGGAAGCAAAAAAAAAAGAGTTTAAAAGGGGCCGGGGGCATTAGTAGGCCCCAGCCGTGCGCGCTGCCCTCCCCGCGGAGCCTCCTGCCCCCCGGCCCGCCACGGGCATATGCGGGGGTAGCGTGGAGTGGGCAGGGGCCGGGTGGGCGGCGCAGGCCGAATCCCCGCTGCTGCCAGGGAGCCCCGCGCCTCTCTCTCCCACTCACGGCTGTGGCTCCTTCCCGCCGGGACGCGCTTCCCGCCGCCCCGGCCACATGCGGCGTGCCTAGTCTCCCTCCTGCTGGGAAGGAGCCACTGGACGCGCGCCACATGTGCCCGGGGCGGGCCTGGGGGCACATCCCGCCTGGAAGGAGCTGCAGCTGTGAGCGGGAGGGAGAGGCGCGGGGCTCCCCGGCAGCAGTGGGGATTCGGCCCCCGCCCCCATGCCGCCCACTTGGCCCCTGCCCGGACCCACCACGCTGCCCCGCGGGCTGCAGGGCTGGAGCAGCCTCCAGGCTGTGCTCCTGGCCCCCATGTGCAGCAGCCCGGGGGCTGGTCAGGAGCCCTCTGGCACGGCACTCAGAGCTGAGCCCCCCCATCTCCTTCCTTTACCAGCCCCCCTTTGCCTGCCCACCCGGTGCCCGGAGCTGACTCATTAGCTCCAGGCACCGCCACCACCTCCTCCCTCCAGGCTTGTGCTGCTATGCTGCAAGCCTGGGAGGGAGGAGGAATGCTGCGTGGCTGGGTCAGAGGTAGGACCAGGACAGAGATTTGGGGAGGGAGCCAATGGGGGAAGGAGGAAATAGAGCTGGGGCAGGGGTGTATGAGCACCAGAGGGGATGGCAAAATTTCTTTTTTATCCAGTGTCCTAACAAAACATTGGTCAGGACCCAGAACAAAAAAACAAAAATCAGGCTGTCTGGTCACCCTACCCTTGTCTAGCGAGTGCTACTTAGTTACTGGTGAGTCCCTCTGTCATACAACAGTTCCACTGGCCTTGATTCACAGAATCAGGGTAACAAAACTTTATTCTTCCTGTCCCAATAACAGAGAAACTGGGGATCCCACACCAGCCAAAGTAACCACTTTGAGTTGCTGTTGTCCCAGGCCAGGCGAGTGGGTGTGTCTATGCAAACAAGATCAGCCCCTGGAGTTCTTTTCCACACTCGCCATCATTCCCCACCAGATGTCAGGGTAGAGCTCATCCTGACTCTGCTTACACACACATTCCCGGCACGGGCACAGAGGGGCTGTGGGGTGCCCAGGTGGGGCTGGTTTGTGGGTCTGTGTTTATTACAAATCTGGAGATTAACAGGATGCAAAATAACATAAACAGCCACCTCAGCACATCCCCTCCCAGTGCTGAGCCCCCCCACACCGGCCCCTACATGTGGGGCTGGGCTGGGCAGGGCAGGGGGACAACAGCTCGATGGGACAGGGCTGCAGCGGGGGAAGGGAAGCATTCCCCCTAAATCTTCCCTGGAAGCAGAGTTCTCTGGGGCTGGGGCTGCAGGGGGGTGAGTCAGTCGCCCCCTGGGGGCCGGTGCCCCATGGCTGTGGATGGCCCTCACTGTGGGGGCCCCCGGTTCATGTTGATTGGGGCATACAGGCTGGGCTGGACAGGCTCGGGGGTGGGGGACGGACCCCCCCTCTTTGTGTGCAGCGCCTGGATGTCCAGCTCGGCATAGGTGAGTCCATCGGCGCCGGGGTCGGGCTCCTGGGGGTGGGAGGGGAGAGAGTCACTGGGGTGTGTGTGTGAATCCACCAACACACACAGAGCACAGGGTACACACAGACACACACACTTGGCAATCCCATAAGCCCACCCCTTTCCCAGCAGCCCAACCCCCACTCCAAACCACTGAGTGTGCCAGGAAAGGCGGGGTGGTGGTGAGGGGTCTGCTGGGGCCCATGTGGGTCAGGGTTGGGGGTCAGGCCCCATGGGGGAAAAGGGGAGACTTACCAGGGTCTGCGGCTCTTTCCCTTCATCGATGGAGGTGTCTGCAGAACAGAGACACCTGCTGAGCTGCACCCCCGGCCGGCCCCGAGCAGAACCCCACACCCAGCTCCGACCCCTCTGTCCAGCCAGGGGCTCAGAGCCTGGCACAGCCACCCCTCGCCCGCCCCACAGCATGGGCCAGGGTCATTAGCCCTGTGTTACAGAGAGGTAAACTGAGGCACAAAGATGTCTAGGGAGTTACAGCCGGGGGGGGGGCTGGGAGTCCGAACACCTGTGTTCTCGCCCTGGCTCGGGAGGAGAGTGGGGTCTAGACTAGTGGTTAGAGCAGGGGGCTGGGAGCCAGGAGTGGGTGGGGAACTAGAGCGGGAAGGGAGGGTGGCCCCAGGGAGCTCCTGGGAGTCCAACACTCTCAGCTGACACCAGCTACCTTTGGGACCCTCTCCCTAGTCCCGCCCAGCAGCAGCTGTAAATCAGGCCCCGCCCCATATGGGTGGGGCCCCCACAAGCCCCGCCCCTTCCCAGGGGTCCTGCCCCACCCTGGTACCCCCTTGGGTGTGTTACTCACAGGTGGGGTCTTGCTGAGCTGGCGCCTTTAATGCCCCCATAGGGCTGGTGCTAAAAGAGAAAATCCCCTTGTAAATGTCATATCCCCCCACCCACAGGAGAGATTCCCCAACACACCCGGAGAGCCCCCCATCCTGCCTCACATTGAATCCAGTTCCCTGAGCCTCCTGCCCCAACCACCAGACCCCACCCCACCCCGCTCTAACCACTAGCCCCCACTCTGCTCCCAGAGGCAGAAATAGAACCCAGGACTTCTGGTCACCCCTCCCCCCCCACCTCCCTGCTCTAACCACTACACTCCACTCCCCTCCCGGAGCTGGGAGAGAGCCCAGCAGTCCTGTGACCCAGGCAGGTCGAGCGGGAGGGGGAGGAGCCGGGTTCCTACCTGCTCGGTCTCGGTGCGGTTCCTTTTCCTGCAGAGGGACACAAACCAGAATCCCCCATGAGCCGATCGGGATCCCCCGGTCCCAGCGCCCGGCCACTCACCCCCACAGGGCAGCAGAGATGGGGGAGTCTGGGGGGCTCCCCTCTCTGCTGGTGCTGAGCCTGGATCCCTGCTGGGGTGGGACGGGCTGGGGGCAGCACAACACCATACCATGTACCGGGGGGAGGGGCAGATTAAGTCGGGGGCTTTTCCTGTCCCCAAACCTCCCTCGTTAGTGACTCGTTATAATGAACCTGATCCACAGGCCAGTGGCTCCTCTGTCACCCCAGGTACCCCAGAAGCACGGTGCTGGCATCTTGTTATAGAGGGACCCTTAGCCCGGCACTGAGATGCGGCCACCTCTGGGGCGGCACAGCTGTGTGTGTACAGGGATTTCACATGTAACAGCGCCCTCTGCTGAGCCCCCCGCTCCTTGGCTTTCCCGGTACAGTCCCGCATCCAAGCCGTGACCCCATCCCGCCCTGCTTAGGGGCAGGTTTAACTCTTCCCTCGCTGGGCGGGGCACTCACTGGCTCGGGCTTTTCTGAAGCAGATGAAGGCCACGAGGAGGAGGAGGGCGGCTGCCGCGCTCGCCCCAGTGATGATGGGCCAAGTCATCAAGTCTATTCCTGTGGGAATAGAACCAGCATCCATCAGGGCCGGGGGATGGGCTGAAACAGCAACTCAGCAGTCGCCCCACCCCGCAACGCAGCATCGATTGTCATTCTGTGTGGGGGGAGGGAGATTTTTGTGGCTGGGGCAGGTGCCGGCTGGGCATCCCCTGGGCCCCGACTCCTCTGTGCGTCACCAGAACAGGGGCAGCCCAGGGCAGCATCCCCTGGCAAACCGCCCCTGCTCTGCAGCTCCCCATAGGGGCAGGGATCTCCCCTCCCTCAGCCCTGAATCTCCAGTGGCTGCTTCCCGGCTGGATGTCCCCAACTCTGGGCCCAGGGCAGAGCCTGGCTCTGAGCATGCCATCAGCGTGGAGTCCCCCCGAGGATGTGGCTGGGTGTGGGGCTGGGAGCGGGGACACCGAGCCGGGCCCCTCACCTGCTACCACCAGCTGCACGGGGTCGCTGGGCTGCGAGGAGATGAAGGGCTCTGATTGGAGCCGGTAGCTGCAGCTGTAGCTCCCTCCGTGCTGCCGGCCCACGGTGGGGATGCGGAACTCGGCCCCGGCCCCAGCAGGGTCCATGTGTCGCTGCGGGTTCAGGTCTCCAGCCTTGTGCAGGAAGAACCTCACGTCCCGGCGCTGCCCCTGACACCGGATGGTGACGTCCGCCCCTGGGGTGTTGACCCCAGTGGGGCTCAGCGAGATGGAGGGTTTGGGTAAGCTGGGATCTGCGCACAGGAGACAGGCTGTGAGAGCCAGACCCGGGCACCCACCGAGCCCCGGCCACCCTGGCCGGCCCCAGCCATAGGCAGATCCTGGGGGTGCCAGGCAGATTCTCTCCCAGATCCCACAGTTCCCCCTGACCCAGAAACCTGACCCTGCGAGCTGGACTCCCAGCCCCACAGACACCGAGCTGCGGCTCCCTAGTGCTTGGGCTCCTCATATGCCCGTGTGTGGCCCCAGCCTCCTTCCCGGGGTCCGGCCTGCCCTGGGGGCACGTGGGCATAGCCAGGCTAACTGCAGCAGCACAGGCTGGCCGGCTGAGGAGAAGCTGCCCAGGGCGCCGGGTGCACACGTGAGCGGCTAGTCCTGCCCGGCCATGGCTCCATTGCTATTTTCAGCTCCATCAGAGCTAGCCCGGGTGCCGCACGCCGGCCCCCAGCTGCAGGGCAGACACCCAACAACAGCCCACAGTTCTGGGGTGACCCCGGGGTGACGGCTCCCTGCCTCTGGCCCAGCCACAATCAGGGTCAGGCTCGTCTGGGCAGAGGACAGAACTTCCTCCGGGGCCGGGCCCCGGCTGCAGAACGAGCTCCCCCAGCAGCCAACGGCCCCACAAACCTCCCAACCTCTTGCTCCAAGGCCAGGTGCCCTCCCCCAGCAGGCCTGCTCCATTATCGACCCTGGGGCAGCGCGGCCATTGACCCCCGAAACCGCACCAGACCAGACCCTCCGCTGTGGGCACAGACCTCCCCCAGGGAGAGGACGAAAGACAACGACCCGACCGTGACAGACGGGGCCACGTCGCTTAATGCTCGACTGGCAGGCGCCCGACACCGCGGTGACCAGGGCAGCGTCAGACCATGTGCAGGGTAGAAGGCTGCTACCCCCTGGCTGGGACCCCCCCAGTGACTCCGTACCCGCTCCCCGGCCAGACGTCCCTTCTGCTGGGCCCAGGGCTCAGGGCAAAGCCTGGCTCTGAGCATCCCATCAGTGCAGAGACCCCCGGAGGATCCGGCTGGGTGTGGGGCTGGGAGCGGGGACACCGAGCCAGGACCCTCACCTGCTACCACCAGCTGCAGGGAGTCGCTGGGCTCTGAGGAGACGAAGGGCTCTGATCGGGGCCGGTAGCTGCAGCTGTAGCTCCCTCCGTGCTGCCGGCCCAGGGTGGGGATGCGGAACTCGGCCCCATCCCCAGCAGGGTCCATGTGTCGCGGCGGGTTCTGGTCTCCAGTCTTGTGCAGGAAGAACCTCACGTCCCGGCGCTGCCCCTGACACCGGATGGTGACCCCAGTGGGGCTCAGCGAGATGGAGGGTCTGGGTAAGTTGGGATCTGCGCACAGGAGACAGGTTGTGAGAGCCAGACCCGGGCACCCCCCCAGCCCCGGCCTTCCCGGCCAGTCCCAGCCACAGGCAGATCCTGGGGGTGCCAGGCAGATTCTCTCCCAGATCCCACAGTTCCCCCTGACCCAGAAACCTGACCCTGCGAGCTGGACTCCCAGCCCCACCGACACCGAGCTGCGGCTCCCTAGTGCTTGGGCTCCTCATATGCCCGTGTGTGGCCCCTGCCTCATTCCCAGGGTCCAGCCTGCCCTGGGGGCACGTGGGCATAGCCAGGCTAACTGCAGCAGTACAGGCTGGCCGGCTGAGGAGAAGCTGCCCAGGGCACCGGGTGCACACGCGAGCGGCTAGTCCTGCCCGCCCACGGCTCCATTGCTATTTTCAGCTCCATCGGAGCTGGCCCGGGTGCCGCACGCCGGCCCCCAGCTGCAGGGCAGACACCCGACAACAGCCCCCAGCTCTGGGGGAACCCCGGGGTGACGGCTCCCTGCCTCCATCCCGGCCACAATCAGGGTCAGGCTCGTCTGGGCAGGGAACAGAACTTCCTCCGGGGCCGGGCCCAGGCTGCAGAATGAGCTCCCCCAGCAGCCAAGGGCCCCCCAAACCTCCTCACCTCCGGCTCAAAGGCCAGCGCCCTGCCCCGGCCGGCCTGCTCCGTTATCGACCCGGGGCAGCGCGGCCATTGACCCCCCAAACCGCCCCAGACCAGACCCTCTGCGGTGGGCACAGACCTCTCCCAGGGAGAGGACGAGGGAGAATGACCCGACCGTGACAGACGGGGCCACGTCGCTTAATGCTCGACTGGCAGGCGCCCGACACCGCGGTGACCAGGGCAGTGTCAGACCATGTGCAGGGTAGGAGGCTGCGCCCCCATGGCTGGGACCCCCCCAGTGACTCCGTTCCCGCTCCCCGGTCAGACGTCCCCACTGCTGGGCTCAGGACTCAGGGCAGAGCTGGCTATGAGTGGCCCATCGGGGCTAAGCCCCCACGAGTATCTGGCTAGGGGTGGGGCCAGGAGCAGGGACACTGAGCCGGGCCCCTCACCTGCTCCCACCAGCTCCACGGGGTCGCTGGGCTCCGACCAGGTGTGGGGATCCGAGTCGGGGGGATAATAGCAGGTGTAGCTGCCTCCGTCTGACCGGCTCACTTTGGGGATAGGAAATTTGACCCCAGTCGAGTCCCTGCCCCGCACTGCTGCGTTCCTGCCCCAGCCTTGTACAGAACAAACTCCAGACTCCGGCGCTGAACCCGACACCGGACGGTCGCGGCTCCCCCCAGGACAACCCCCACCGGGTGGGGCTGAGGGAGATGGAGGGTTTGGGGGAGCTGAGCTCTGCAGTGGGAGGGAGACGGGGCGTGAGAGAGACCCCGGCACGGCCACTGCGCCCCATCCCCGGCATGGAGTGTCAGCAACGGGGCACAGACAGGGTCAGGGTCTCCCCTGGGATCCAGGGCACCAAGGCACCAGCCCAAGATCTCCCCCACACACCCAACATTCACTGGCTGGGTGTGGGGCTGGGAGCCGAGGTGCTGGGCTGGGCCCCTCACCTGCTACAATGATCTGCACAGGGTCGCTGCGCTCCGAGTAGGCAGCTGGTCCTGTTCTGTGGCTATAACAACAGGTGTAGCTGCCACCGTGTTCCCGTCTGGCGCTGGTGATGGGAAATTCAGCCTCAGAGCCAGCAGAGTCTGTGTAATTCAGATAGTTCCCATCTCCAGCCTTGTAGAAGAGGAACCTCATGCCCAGGCGCTGATTCCGGCACCGGATGGTGACATTTCCCCCCACGGGGATCACCCCACCGGGGCTGACGGAGATGGAGGGTTTGGGGTAGGACCCCTCTGGATGCACAAACAGGCAGTAAGTGGGGGTCTGATTCAATCATCTGCCAATCTGTCGCTCCAGCGTTTTACCCCCTGCCCGTCCCTGGGGAGACACATCAGGGTGGAAAGGAGATTTCCAGTCTCTGTTTCCTTTAGTTATGCAGGGTCAATTCCGCCCTGCCCCTGCTGCAGTCAGGGGTGACTCCGGATTGACCCCAGGGACTGAGACCAGAGTCACCCTCTTTCTTTTTTTTAACATTGTAGCCGAGCTGCAGCTCTGCTGGAGTTGGGCTGAACGTGGATTATTCTTTAAAATATTCTAAAAACCACATTTACCCCAATTGTCTGGCAATGTGCTGTATGCACAGGAGTGCGGGGTGGGGTTCGCGGGACAAATCTGAGTCCTTTGAGCAAGAGGCTCCCAGGAGAGGGCCCCCCAAAAAAACATGTGTTTGCAAAATCCCCCCGTCATTCTAACGTTTTCCCGCCCACCTCTGGGGCTCAAACTCTGGCTCTGCTCCACCCCAAACCACTCTCAGCCGCTGGGGATTTAGCTCCACTCTGCACGGTGCCGGCGGGCACAGTTCGGGGGCGCTGCGGGGTGGCTGGTGCCTTCACTCTGTATTTCCTGGGGGCAGAGCTTTGAGTGCAGGTGAATTCACCCTGTGTGGTGCCCGTCCCTGTAATGAGTGGGGCGAGGTCTCAGTCCCCACTTCTGGGTGTGGAGAGGAGCAAAAGTCTGACAGGATCATCCCTTTGGGGGATCTGTGTCCCTCACCCCGCACCCACGTCCCTTGTCCTTAATGTGGAAATTCCCCCAGCTGCCCCACTGCCCACAGATACTCACGTCCCGACACCCCGCTCCGCCCGACCAGCCAGCAGCCTGGAAAGGAGACGCATTGTTAGAGACCAGATCCCAGAGCAACTGGATCCTACACCGTGGTCTCAGATCCCGCCAATGGACCCTGGCTGTCTCTGATACTCACCGAGGAGGAGGACGTTGAGAGCAGACACCATGACGGGGCAGTGGGGGGCCCCCTCAGCGCTTCCTCCAACATCCCGGTCTCCAGCTCCACCCAGCCTGAGGCCCGAGTGCGAGCGGAATGAGGAACTGCGCCGGGGGCTGCAGCCCCAGGAAGCCCATGCTGCGCTCGGCCTCTTTCTTCCCCATCAGCTGGTTTCTCTGCAATCTCCAGGCCAAATCTAACACTGTCTGAGCAAAGCCAGATCCCTGCAATGCCCAGCAAACCACATCCCCTCCTGCAGCTGCGTATTCCCCCCACCCCCGATCACCTCCCAGCCCCACCTGGGAGCTGACCAGTCCAGAGACCAGCTGGGAACGGGGGAATCTCAGGACGTGTCAAGAGCTGCCCAGGCTGCCCTGACCTTTTCCAACAAACTCACCTAGCATCCCTGGAGCTGCAGATCAGAGCAGAGGAGGGATTCCCCCCCCCCGACACACACACAGTGCCCCCCACGGATTGACCCTGGAGCGGGGCAGAGATTCCTTCCTGACCCAGCTGGGCCTAGCACCCGCCCTGGAGCATGAGGGTGGAGAGACCTGGCCAACCTCCTTCCCAGGTAGTGTCACTGCAGATGGTGTTCTTAGCCAAGTGGCGTGAGACAGAGACGGGACAGAGGGGTGTGGGACTGGGGGGGGGGTTTCTGGCCCCTGTGAGGTGAGGAGAGGGGAGGGATAAATTTACATCCTAAATTGCTAAAGCAGCAGCCGAAAAATCCATGAGAAGGGGAAGTGTCTCCAGAGCCAGCGCTCGCTTCCTGTTTCTGCTACTGCCAGTGAAACTCAACGTAAACCTGATTCCCCGGCAGTGAGCCTGTAATATACCCCGGCTCTGGGAGGGGACTGGGGTGTAGTAGTTAGAGCAGGAGGGCCCACTGCCCCCTCCCCCCCAGGAGCAATCCCATCTCCCCCAGGTGTGACACACACTCCCAGCGCAGGGAGAGGAGGGCTGGGAGCTGCCCAGCGGGGCTGGTTTCTGGTTCTGTGTTTATTACAAATCTGGAGATTAACAGGATGTAAAATCACATAAAAGCTGCGTCAATGTGTCCCCTCCCCCTCCCGGTGATGAGCCCCCCGCAACTCCCCAAATGTTGGTGTGGGCGGGGCAGGGGGACAGCAGCTCGATGGGATGGGGCTGCAGGGGGGGCAGGGCAGCGTCCCCCCTAAATCTTCCCTAGAAGCAGAGTTCTCTGGGGCTGGCCCTGCAGGTGGGTGAGTCTGTTGCCCCCTGGGGGTCGGTGCCCCATGGCTGTGGGGGGCTCTCACTGCGGGGCCCCCCGGCTCACGTTGATCGCGGCATACACGCTGGGCTGGGCGGGCTCGGGGGCAGGGCCTGGGCCCCACCACTTGGCCTGCAGTGCCTGGCCGTCCAGCTCTGCGTAGGTGAGTCTGGTGCCGGGCTCCTGAGGGTAGGAGGGGAGAGAGTCACTGATATATATATATATATATATATATATATATATATATATGTGTGTGTGTGTGTGTGTGTGTGTGTCCACCAACACCCCCTCTCCCCACAATCATAGAATCATAGAAGATTAAGGTTAGAAGGGACCTCAGGAGGTTCTAGTCCAACCCCCTGCTCAAAGCAGGACCAACCCAAACTACATCATCCCAGCCAGGGCTTTGACATACAAGCCTTAAAAACCTCCAAGGAAGGAGACTCCACCACCTCCCTAGGGAACCCATTCCAGTGCTTCACCACCCTCCTAGTGACATAGTTTTTCCTAATTGCCAACCTGGACCTCCCCCACTGCAACTTGAGACCATTGCTTCTTGTTCTGTCATCTGCCCCCACTGAGAACAGCCGAGCTCCATCCTCTTTGGAACCCCCCTTCAGGTAGTTGAAAGCAGCTATCAAATCCCCCCTCACTCTTCTCTTCTGGAGACTAAACAATCCCAGTTCCCTCAGCCTCTTCTCGTAAGTCATGTGCCCCAAACCCCTGATCATTTTCGTTGCCCTTCGCTGGACTCTGCAATCCCAGCTGGCGATCCTATAAGGCAAACCCCCTCCCGGCAGCCCCACCCCAAATCACTGCGTGTGCCAGGTAAAGGGGGTGGGGTTCGATGTGAGGGGGCTACTGGGGCCCATGTGGGTCAGGGTTGGGGGTCAGAGCCTGCGGGTGGACGGGGGTCAATTATGAGGGTCTGTGGCTCTTTCCCTTCGTCGGTGGAGGCGTCTGCGGAACAGAGACACCCGCTGAGCTGCACCCTCAGCCGGCCCAGAGCAGAACCCCCAAACCCAGCTCCGACCCCTCTCTCCAGCCAGGGGGTCAGAGCCTGACACAGCCACCCCTCCCCTGCCACACAGGGTCATTAGCCCTGTGTTACAGGGAGGGAAGAAAACTGAGGCACAGAGATGGCAGCAGAGTCTGGGGGTTACGGCGGGAGGGGAGCTGGGAGCCAGGACTCCTGGGTTCTGACCCCGGCTCTGGGAGGGAAGGGGAGTCTAGTGGTTAGAGCAGGGGGCTGGGAGCCAGGAGTGGATGGGGATTCCCCACAGGTCACTGTCTGGGAAGGTCTGATGGAGAACTGAAGGGGGGACACACAAAGCCCCAGGCCTGAGATGGGAGAGTGGGGGGCCCACAGAGGGAGACCCTGAACTAGAGGGGGAGGGGAGGGTGGCCACCAGGGAGCAGGTGGGGAGGGAGGCAAGAAGCTCAGCTGACACTGGCTACCTCTGGGACCCTCTCCTTAGTCCCACCCAGCAGCAGCTGTAAATCAGACCCTGCCCTGCATGGGTGGAGCCCCCACAAGCCCCTCCCCTCTCCAGGGGTCCTGCCCCACCCTGGTACCCCCTTGGGTGTGTTACTCACAGGCAGGGTCTTGCTGAGCGAGGCCTCCAAAACCCCCAAAGGGCTGGCGCCAAAAGAGAGAAAATCCCCTTGTAAATGTCACATCCCCCCACCCGCAGGGAGATTCCCCAACACACCCAGAGAGTCCCTCATCCTGTACCCTAACCCCTTGCTGTAACCACTAGACCCCACTCCCCTCCCCGAGCTCGGAGAGAACCCAGGAGCCCTGTGACCCAGGCAGGTCGAGCGGGAAGGGGAGGAGCCGGGTTCCTACCTGCTCGGTCTCGGTGCTGCTCCTTTTCCTGCAGAGGGACACAAACCAGAATCCCCCATGAGCCAATTGGGATCCCCCGGTCCCAGCGCCCGGCCACTCACCCCCACAGGCATCAGGGATGGGGGTATTGGGGGGTCCCCTCTACTGCTGGTGCTGAGCCTGGATCCCGGCTGGGGTGGGACGGACCAGCAGGGGGCAGCACAACACCATAGCATGCACTGGTGGGAGGGGCAGATTAACTCGGGGGGCGGGGGCTTTTCCTATCCCCAATCCTCCCTCATTAGTGACTCGTTATAACAAACCTCATCCACAGGCCAGTGGCTCCCCTGGCATCTCAGGTACCTGAGATGCACGGTGCCATCGGCTCGTTATACAGGGACCCCTCGCCCGATACTGAGATGCGGCCACCTCTGGGGCAGGACAGCTGTGTGTACAGGGAATTCTATGGGGAGGGTGTCAGAGGGGCTCCAGGGCATCAAGTGGGGTAAGAGCAAGTAAGATTTGGGGGATTTGTAGCGCTAGGGGCTGCTGGACTGTAGGGTGGAGGGCTCAGTAGGGGGCGGGCTCCCCATCAGTCAGGGCTGACCCCACTAGTGCAGCGCTAGGGGGCGCTGTCTGGTCCAGCCTGACCATCATTTCCAGCCCACACACACACACAGCGGTGCCATGGCACCAGCCAGGCCCGGCCACACCGCCTCAGACCAACGGGCCCATCTAGCCCGGTATCCCGCCTCCCATGCTGGCTGCTTCGCGGGGAGGGCACTGCTCCAGGGCACTGTCATGGCCACTGATGGGCCCAGCTGCCCCCAGAGGAAGCCTCCCGCTGCCCCGTTCAAGGTGGATTCGTGTCTGAGCAGGAGGCTTCACTCCCCTCCCAGATCTGTCGGTGGGGGAGATTGGCTGCATTGATCGTCAGGGTCATTTCCGGGGGCGGGGGATGGATTTTCATGGCTGGGGATAGTGCCAACTTGTCGGCCCCTAGGCCCCGACTCCTCTGTGTGTCCTCTGAGTGCGGGCAGCCCGGGGGAGCATCCCCCTGGGAAAAGCTCCCTGCTCTGCAGCTCCACCCTGGGGGCAGGGATCCCCCCTCCCTCTGCTCTGAATCTCCAGCGGCTGCTGCTGCCCCCAGGCTGGGGAACAAACGAACACCCCCAGTGACTCCATCCCTGCTCCCCGGCTGGGCTTCCCTGTGACAGAGTGGGAATTTTCTGTAAAAACAACAAGGAGTCTGGTGGCACCTTAAAGACTAACATTTATTTGGGCATAAGCTTTCGTGGGTAAAAAACCGACTTCTACAGATGCATGGAGTGAAAGTTACAGATACAGGTATAAATATACTGACACATGAAGAGAAGGGAGTTACCTCACAAGTGGAGAACCAGTGTTGACAAGGCCAATTCAGTCAGGGTGGATGTGGTCCACTCCCAGTAATTGATGAGGAGGTGTCAATACCAAGAGAGGGAAAATTGCTTTTGTAGTGAGCCAGCCACTCCCAGTCCCTATTCAAGCCCAAATTGATGGTGTTAAATTTGCAAATGAATTGTAGCTCTGCAGTTTCTCTTTGAAGTCTGGTTTTGAAGTTTTTTTGTGGCAGGATGGCTATTTTTAAATCTGTAAAAAGCGACAGAGTCCTGTGGCACCTTATAGACCAGGGGTCGGCAACCTTTCAGAAGCGGTGCGCCGAGTCTTCATGTATTCACTCTAATTTAAGGGTTCGCGTGCCAGTCATACATTTTAACATTTTTAGGTCTCTTTCTATAAGCCTATAATATATAACTAAACTATTGTTGTATGTAAAGTAAATAAAGTTTTTTAAATGTTTAAGAAGCTTCATTTAAAATTAAATTAAAATGCAGAGCCCCCCAGACCGGTGGCCAGGACCCAGGCAGTGTGAGTGCCACTGAAAATCAGCTCGCGTGCCGCCTTTGGCACACGTGCCATAGGTTGCCTACCCCTGTTATAGACTAACAGAAGTATTTGTGACCCACGAAAGCTTATGCTCCAATACTTCTGTTAGCCTATAAGGTGCCACAGGACTCTGCCGCTTTTTACAGATCCAGACTAACACGGCTATGTGACGAACTGGGTCTGTTCTTACTGTGGTGTGTGAATGCTGACAGGGGAGTGTTGCTAGGATAGTCTGCATTGCGGGATGGGAGTCTGCCCGAGGGCGAATACCTGAGCCTGTAACATGAGAACCCAGGGAGGGGTTGGAGGCCAGGTGACTCCTTGGCCCGGGAAACTGAACAAAGGCTGTGGGAGGGGTTGCTGAAGGCAGAGTCTTGGAAGCTGGGTGGTGAGATGGTGGGGGGTCAGAGATTGCTCTGACCTCCCAAGGGGGGCTGGGATGCCCTGGGACCCCAAGATGGACCTAACTGAGGGGGTCCTGTTGTCTGTGCCTGCAAGACCTGTCTTGGACTGTATTCCTGCCATCCAAATAAACCTTCTGCTTTACTGGCTGGCTGAGAGTCATGGTGAATCGCAGGAGGCCGGGGGTGCAGGGCCCTGAGTCCCCCAATACTCTGTGACAGGCTACCCCTCTGATACTTTTAAATCTGTGATCGAATGTCCAGGGAGATTGGTTTCAGAGTAGCAGCCGTGTTAGTCTGTATCCGCAAAAAGAACAGGAGGACTTGTGGCACCTTAGAGACTAACACATTTATTTGAGCATAAGCTTTCGTGGGCTACAGCCCACTTCATCGGGTGCATAGAATGGAACATATACAATTAGCCTCTTATTGTTGGTAGGGCAACTCCCACCTTTTCATGTTCTTTGTATGTATATATATCTTCTTACACCTTGGTAGATGTGCAGGTGAATAAGCCCCGGATGGCGCGGCTCACGTGGTTGAGTCCTATGATGGTGTCACTAGAGTAGACATGGGGACAGAGTAGGCAACGGGGTTTGTTACAGGGATTGTTTCCTGGGTTTGTGTTTCTGTGGTGTGGTGTGTAGTTGCTGCTAGTTGCTGGGACTGGGAGTGGCTGGCTCACTACAAAAGCAATTTTCCCTCTCTTGGTATTGACACCTCCTCATCAATTACTGGGAGTGGACCACATCCACCCTGACTGAATTGGCCCTGTCAGCACTGGTCCTCCACTTGTGAGGTAACTCCCTTCTCTTCATGTGCCAGGATATTTATGCCTGCATCTGTAATTTTCACTCAATACATCTGAAGAAGTGGGTTTTTTACCCACGAAAGCTTATGCCCAAATAAATTTCTCAGTCTTTAAGGTGCCACTGGACTCCTCGTTGTTTTTGTGGTTACAGACTAACACGGCTACCCCTTGGAAATTTCTGTAAATATTTTGTGCAAATACCATGTTTGCCTCAGTTTCTCCTCTATGTTGCATGGTTAACTAGATCGCGAACAAAGGCTGTTTACTCCCGGCCAGGCCACTACAAATGTCTGAACGGTGTCTCGGGTTTGGGGGCTCCAGGGCAAAGCCCATCTCCGGGATATTTGCTACCTGCCGCCAATGAACGACCATGGATGGCCCAGCCCCCGCAGGAAGCCAGCTGGGTGTGACCAGCCAGACAGCCAAGGACTGAGGAGGGGCGGGAGGCCGGGGGCTCGCCCGGGAACCTGAACAAAGAGGGAGCCAAGGGACAGAGCAAGGGCCCAGGGGGGCACTGCTTGGCTGGGGCTCTGGGGAGCCAGGCTGGACCCGGCTATAACGTTCTTCTCTCTGGGAAAACCCGGAACTTCCTGTGCTGGGTGCAGTGGCCTCCTAGTCCCTCCTGTGTGCCCATGCAGCGGGGTGCCCTCCAGAGGGACACGTTGCTCCCCAAGATTGTACCCGGCTCCCTCAGGATCTGCCTCAGCGGCACTCGCCGACCAGCGCTCGTGATGGGGAGCCGGGGGGCAGCCGGCCCAGGGGTCCAGCCTAAGGAGACGGGGGAGCCGCGGGGCTTGCCCTGAAGGAAGAGTGAGACCCCCCAGGGGGTCTGGCACATTGACGAGGGCTCCCAGAGGCTGCTCCAAAGCTGGGACCATAACCCCGATCCGGTGGATCTGTGACAGTCCCCTTTGCTGGGCCCAGGCCTCAGGGCAGAGCCTGGCTCTGAGTGTCCCATCTCCGCGGAGCCCCCCTGTGTGGCTGGCTGGGTGTGGGGCTGGGAGCGGAGATGCCAAGCTGGACCCCTCACCTGCTACCACCAGCTGCACGGGGTCACTGGGCTCTGACCAGGTTTCCGGATCCGAGTCAGGGGGATAATAGCAGATGTAGCTGCCTCCATCTGCGTTCCTGGCCCCAGCCTTGTACAGAACAAACTCCAGACCCCGGCACCGACCCCGACACTGGACGGTCGTGGCTCCCCCAAGGGCGACCCCCTGCTGGGGCCCAGGGAGATGGAGGCTTTGGGGGAGCTGAGCTGTGCAGTGGGAGGGAGATGGGGCATGAGACAGACCCCTGCACGGCCAGTCCGCCCCTTCCCCAGCATGGAGTGTCAGCAACAGGGCAGAGACAGGGTCAAGGTCTACCCTGCGATCCAGGGCACCAAGGCACCAGCCCAAGATCTCCTCCCTCCTCAGTTCACCTCCAGGGGGCCGAGATCTCTTCCACACCCAACCTTCACTGGCTGGACATCCCATCTGCTGAGCACCAGAGCTCACAGAGACCCCCTGGGCACTGGCTGGGTGTGGGGCTGGGAGCCGAGGTGCTGGGCTGGGCCCCTCACCTGCTACAATGATCTGCACAGGGTCGCTGGGCTCCGAGTAGGTAGCTGGGTCTGTTCTGTCGCTATAACGACAGGTGTAGTTTCCACCATGTTCCCGTCTGGCGCTGGTGGTGGGAAATTCAACCTCAGAGCCAGCAGGGTCCGAAGACCAAGGACAGGGTAGGCCCACTGCTCAGTGAGGAGGGAGAAACAGTAACAGGAAAGTGGGAAATGGCAGAGCTGCTCAATGACTTCTTTGTTTCGGTCTTCACCGAGAAGTCTGAAGGAATGCCTAACCTAGTGAATGCTAATGGGAAGGGGGGAGGTTTAGCAGATAAAATAAAAAAAGAACAAGTTAAAAATCACTTAGAAAAGTTAGATGCCTGCAAGTCACCAGGGCCTGATGAAATGCATCCTAGAATACTCAAGAAGCTAATAGAGGAGGTATCTGAGCCTCTAGCTAATATCTTTGGAAAATCATGGGAGACAGGAGAGATTCCAGAAGACTGGAAAAGGGCAAGTCTAGTGCCCATCTATAAAAAGGGAAATAAAAACAACCCAGGAAACTACAGACCAGTTAGTTTAACTTCTGTGCCAGGGAAGATAATGGAGCAAGTAATTAAGGAAATCATCTGCAAACACTTGGAAGGTGGTAAGGTGATAGGGAACAGCCAGCATGGATTTGTAAAGAACAAATTGTGTCAAACCAATTTGATAGCTTTCTTTGATAGGATAACGAGTCATGTGGATAAGGGAGAAGCGGTCTCTGACTCGCCACATGGGCCCTGGCTGTCTCTGATACTCACCGAGGAGGAGGGCGGTGAGAGCAGATGCCATGATGGGGCAGTGGGGGCCCCTCAGCGCTGCCACTGTAGAACTGATGAATGAAATTGTTTTTAATTGTTCACTTTATTAATGTAACTTCATCAGTAAAGTTTTATGAATGAAACAAGCAACAGAGGGTCCTGTGGCACCTTAGAGACTAACAGAAGTACTGGGAACATAAGCTTTCGTGGGTAAGAACCTCACTTCTTCAGATGCAAGTAATGGAAATCTCCAGAGGCAGGTATAAATCAGTCTGGAGATAACGAGGTTAGTTCAATCAGTAAACATCCCACATACAGATGGAATACAAGCTGTCAGGAACAGTATCCCTTATGATGACACAGCACAACTTATTGCTGAGCTCTGTGACTTTATCCTCACGCACAATTATTTCAAATTTGGTGACAATATATACCTCCAGACCAGTGGCAGTGCTATGGGCACCCGCATGGCCCCACAGTATGCCAACATTTTTATGGCTGACCTGGAACAACGCTTCCTCAGCTCTCGTCCACTCATGCCCCTTCTCTACCTACGCTATATTGATGACATCTTCATCATCTGGACCCATGGGAAGGAGACCCTGGAAGAATTCCACCATGCTTTCAACAGCTTCCACCCCACCATCAACCTCAGCCTGGACCAATCTACACGGGAGGTCCACTTCCTAGACACCACCGTACAAATAAGCGATGGCCACATTAACACCACCCTATACCGAAAACCCACCGATCGCTACGTCTACCTTCATGCCTCCAGCTTCCACCCCGGTCACACCACACGATCCATCGTCTACAGCCAAGCACTGAGATACAATCGCATCTGCTCCAACCCCTCAGACAGAGACCAACACCTACAAGATCTTCAAGCATTCTCAAAACTACGATACCCACACAAGGAAATAAAGAAACAAATCAACAGAGCCAGACGTGTACCCAGAAGCCTCCTGCTACAAGACAGGCCCAGAAGAGAAACCAACAGAACTCCACTGGCCATCACCTACAGTCCTCAGCTTAAAGCTCTCCAACGCATCATCAGTGATCTACAACCCATCCTGGACAATGATCCCTCGCTTTCACAGACCTTGGGAGGCAGGACAGTCCTCGCCCACAGACAACCTGCCAACCTTAAGCATATTCTCACCAGCAACCACGCACCACACAGGTGCCACAGGACCCTCTGTTGCTTTTTACAGATTCAGACTAACACGGCTACTATGATACTCTGATATTATGAATGAAACAATATTCATTCATAAAACCGGTTACCCCAATAACTGGCTAATTAACAGTTAAGATGCTTGTTAAGAGCCATAGGTGTTCAGTCAGCTGCCTTTGTAAGTTTCACTATCAATCCAATTCCTGCTTAAATCCCTGAGACTTGCACTGTTTCAGTATTGGAACTTCTGTTCACCATTTATTACACTTGCCTACAGTGTAACTTCTGTTCACTGTTTGCCATATTGTAATTCAAACCCCATTCATTTTAAAAGGCTTATTCCATTTTGTAAGGGCTTGCTGCAACCTTCATTTTTGCAAACCCTGTTGTAATCTTATTAGTTTAGTTTAGATGTGTGAATGAGGTATGGATGGATGATGGAATCAACCTCCAGCCCCAGCCTGTCCTGATTAAATAAAGTTCAAACACCAAGGGCTGAAGATGCAGACAAGAGCCCTAACAAAGTAAGAAGAATCCACCCTAAAAAGAAAAGGTACAATAGAAGGAAGATCAAAGCCCGGTCCCAGGCTGAAAGTCATGTCTGCAATTGACGGGTGATCAATCACCAAACCCAGAGGCAGCGTGACACAGCAAGACCTATAGACTATAGATTCAAACTAAAGTCTACAAAAAGGATGGGTGAGATGGAAAACTTTGGAGGAGAGTAACATTCTGCTGCCAACATGGAAGGGCATCGGTGCATGCCCAACAGAGACCCAGCTCGTCCTTGTGCCCGGCTTTCCAGGCCAGTTACCGCCACAAGCTACGAACCCAAGCTGCAAACTCAAGCCACAGACTCAAGCAGGACTGGTAACTATGCAGCAGCTGCAGAAGGTGTGATGGGTGTGTGTGTGTGTGTGTGTGTTTGTGTGTGTGTGGATATTAGGTATAATGTGTGTGTATAAGGATTAAGATATTAGTTATTGGTCATAAATCAAATTGTTATCATAATAAATGTGGCATCTTTATCTTGTCCCCTTTAATAAGATCCTGCTAGTTTTTATTGGTATAACACCACCAAGGCCCCGGTGCCGAGCTCCTCCCAGCCTGAGGCCTGAGTGCGAGCGGAATGAGGAACTGCGCTGGGGGCTGCAGCCCCAGGAAGCCCGTGATGCACTCCGCCCCTTTCCTCCCCATCAGATGGTTTCTCTGAAATCTCCAGCCCAAATCTACCACAGTCAGAGCAAAGCCAGCTCCCTGCAACACCCAGCAAACCACATCCCCTCCTGCAGCTGCCCAGCCCCCTCCCCCACACACATTACTTCCCAGTCCCACGTGGGAGCTTTCCAGTCTAACCTCCTTAGAGCAGAAGCTCAGAGCAGAGGAGGGATCTCCCCTCCCACCCACACAGTGTCCCACACGGAGCGATCCACTCCCATGGAGCAGGGCAGAGATTCCTTCCTGACCCGGCTGTGCCCAGCACCCACCCTGGAGAATGAGGGTGGAGGGACCTGGCCAACCTCCTTCCCAGGTTGTGTCTCTGCAGAATCTATTCTTAGCCAAGTGACATGGTACAGAGATGGGCTGGGGGGCTGGGAGGGGGGGTTGTGGTTTCTGGGCCCCACGAGTGGGTGAGAGATGCATAAATTTAGATCTGGAGTTGTTGAAGGAACAGCCGTTAAATCCGTGAAAGGGGAAGTCTGCCCAGAGCCAGCGCTTGCTTCCTGTTTCTGCTACTGCCTGTGAAACTCTGTAAACTTGATGCCCGGCACCTACCCTGTTTATATACCCCAGTTCTGCGAGGGGTGTGGCGAAGTGGGGGATTTTCTTGTCTTTTCCAATGATTTGCATGCAGAGGGGGTGGGACTCAGTTTCCCTGGGTGTTACTGGTTTAACGAGGTGAGGGGAGAGGGAGTTTGTCGTTATAGAGGACCAGAGAGGGAACTTGGAACCCCAGCTAATGGCCTGGAGGATGGAGACCCCAGCGACGGGTGACCTGGTGACCCAGAGGCCCAGCTCAGGTGTCGCAGCCGGTTCTGGCCAGTGGGAGGACAATGGGCTGTGAAGAGAGGACCCCGGTGACCTAACAAGCTGGTTCCAGCCAGAGGGGCCAGGGGACGGAAGAGGGGAGAGGAAGTGAAGGCGACCCTGTTTTCTTGGAGGGAAGACAATGGACAGAGGTGGGACTTGGGGCCGGTGTTATCAGATGCCCAGCTGGGAAGCAGGGGGGCTCGGGGCTGGAGAGAGGGAGCAGGCAGAGCCCACCTGGATGCAGGGGACACTGGGCTGTGCTGTGCTGATGGAGGCCAGGTCTGAGGCCCTGAGAGTTTCCTGTGCTGGGTTCAGACACTCAATTAACCCTCCTGTTTTACACTAGCTGAGAGACTCCTTGAGGGGGCCCATGGCAAGAGACAGACGTGCTAAGGCTCAGAGAGGTGCAGCTCCAGGAGGTGGAGGGGCCTGACCCCGAGAGAGAGTGGACCCCTGAGAAAGGCTGTCGCGCTGAAGGGGGTTTTCCCGACGGACCGTACGGGGCCAAGAGTGGGCACGATCTGTGAGTCCGTGACAACGGGAATGGGGTCTAGTGATTGGGGGGAAGGGGCTGGGAACCAGGACTCCTGGGTTCTCTCCTTGGCTCTGGTTGGGGGGTGAGGTCTGGTGCTTAGAGAAAAGGACACAGATCAGAGCCAGCCCCCTAGAGGGGAAAGGCCCCGTGTCCCTTCCCCAGCCCATCCCCGGGGCAGCGGGTCTGAGCAGCTCAGGGCCCGGAGCAGAGCTCACAGGGGCCGACGGCTGAGCCAAGCTTCCCTCTCCAACCCCAGGATGCTGCGAAAGGGATGGGGGGGGGGGGAAGCCGACCAGCCCCCCAGAAAGGGGAGGGGAGAAGATCACAGGGACAGAGCTCGAGAGAAACTGCCCCCCCCGGCAGATGCCCCGGCTCTGGCTCCCCAGCCCATTTGCCCTTCACCCCCCACCCCCGATGTTCACGCATTGGGCCCCCGGCCCCCCATTCTGCCCCCAGCCCCTGCCCCCTCACGGCCCCCCACTAGCCATGGCCGCCATCTCCCATTGCTCCCCAAGGGAAGAAGCCCCTGTTGCCCTCAGTTAACATGGCCGCCCCCTCACCCCCTGCAGTCCTTGCAGGGCAGCCATGCTGCCCCCTGGCTAAGATGGCCGACGCCGCAGCCTGGAGGGTGGACAAGCTTCCCCCCCCCGGACTGTCGGGGTGAGTCGATGGCTACATGGGAAAGAGCCCCACAGCCCCTCCCCTCCACGCTCCTCCCCCCATCAGCCCGTCTCCTCCAAAGCCCCCATCTCCTGCCCGGCCTGTCCCCATCAGGGAGGGAGGCTGAGGGGACGTGTGGGTGTGGGGGCCATTATAGGACAGGCAGCATGTGGGGCAGGGGGAGGAAGGGAAGAAGAATGTGGGGGGAGGGGAAGGGGCTGAGACTGAGGGGGCAGGAGCTGAGAGGGGTCTGGGGCAGGACGGTGACAGAAAAGGGGGGATTTGGGGTCCCCCATGAGTGTTTCAGGCTGAACCTGCCCCATGGCCATAGGGGCACCCTCTCTCCCTCTCCCTCCCCCCACCTGGCTCTGCAGAGTTTTGGCAGGAAACGATCCTGACCCCCCATTCCCAGCTCAGACCCACTGTGTGTGTGTGTGTGTGTGTGGCTACATGGCAAAGTGTGGGGAGCAGAGAAGGGAGAGGTCAGGAAAGGGTATTGGGGTGCTGGAAATGTGGGTGGGGCAGGAGCATCTAGGGGTGAGGGGAGGAGGAGGGGAGGGGAGGGGAAGGGGAGGTATGGGGGGCCCTTATGGGGCAGGGAATGTGGGGCAGAGGGGGTTGGGGGGGCAGGAGAGTGAGGGGACAGAAAGTGGGGGACCCAGGACTGAGGGGGCAGGAGTAGGAGGGGGGCAGTGAGAGCGGAACCTGCTAAGGAATAGAAATTACAACTCCCTCCTGGGGGGCACCATCAGCCCCTCCCCCCTCACACCCCCAAACAATCGTGCTGCCCGCCTCTGACCTTCTGGGGGGAGCCTGTCTGATCTCAAACTCCTGTCCCACATCCCGGCCCCTGTCCCCTCAGCCCCCCTCCTGACACCCTCAACCTACTTCCCCCAAACTGCCGGCTCCCCACAGCTGGTCCCCCCAAACACCCGCTGTCATAAATGTAAAGGGAAGGGTAACAATGTATGCAGTAACGTCAAATCCCTCCTGGCCAGAGGTACAGAATCACTTACCTGTAAGGGCAACAAAGAGTCTGGTGGCACCTTAAAGACTAACAGATTTATTGAGGTTTATACTCACGAAAGCTTATGCCCAAATAAATCTGTTAGTCTTTAAGGTGCCACCAGACTCTTTGTTGTTTTTGTAGATACAGACTAACACGGCTACCCCCTGATACTTACCTGTAAGGGGTTAATCAGTTCAATTAACCTGGTTGGCACCTGACCAGAAGAACCAATGGAAAGAAGATATTATCAAATAGGGGGGTGGGGAAGGTTGTGTTTGTGCTTTTTGTTTTGTTCCCTCTTGGGACAAACAGAGAGACCAAGCAGGTAACCCAGCTCCTACTGAAATGATACATCTAAAATTACAGAAATTGTAAGTAATAGCAAGGAAATGCATTAGATTATCTTTTGTTTTAGCTTGTGAATTCCCTTGCAGGAACTTAACTACTCTGCCCTCGGGCAGAGAAAAAAAAACCCAGCGGCTCTCAGCTAAAAAAAAAAAAAAAAAAGAAAAGGAAAAAAAAAGGGTCCTTTAAAAAATAAAACCTCCCTGGTTTTCAAGCCCAAAAGAAAAAAAGTGTCCTTTTAATATCCTGCGGTCTGTGCTTCTGGTTCAAAATGATCCCAGCACTGCCACCAGGTCAGGGTTCCCTCCCCACTCTGAACTCTGGGGTACAGATGTGGGGACCCGCATGAAAGACTCCCTAAGTATATATACCACCAGCTTAGGTTAAGCTGTGTCCATTATTCTTTTGCATAGAGACTGTCCGATGTACATGGCAGAGGGGCATTGCTGGCACATGATGGCATCTATCACATTGGTAGATGTGCAGGTGAATGAGCCCCTGATGGTGTGTCTGATGTGATTAGGTCCTATCATGGTGTCCCTTGAATAGATATGTGGACAGAGTTGGCACTGGGCTTTGTAGCAGGGTTTGGTTCCTGGGTTGGTGTTTTTGTTGTGTGGTGTGTAGTTGCTGGTGAGTATTTACTTCAGGTTCGGAGGGTGTCTGTAAGCGAGGACAGGTCTGTCTCCCAAGGTCTGTGAGAGTGAGGGATCGTCCTTCAGGATAGGTTGTAGATCCTTGATGATGCGCTGGAGAGGTTTTCGTTGGGGGCTGTAGGTGACAGCAAGTGGCGTTCTGTTACTTTCTTTGTTGGGCCTGTCTTGTAGTAGGTGACTTCTGGGTACCCTTCTGGCTCTGTCAATCTGTTTCTTCACTTCACCAGGTGGGTATTGCAGTTTTAAGGATGCTTGATAGAGATTCTGTAGGTGTTTGTCTCTGTCTGAGGGATCGGAGCAAATGTGGTTGTTTCTTAGGGCTTGGCTGTAGACAATGGATCATGTGATGTGGTCAGGATGAAAGCTGGAGGCATGTAGGTGAGTACAGTGGTCAGTAGGTTTCTGGTGTAGGGTGGTGGTTATGTGACCATCGCTTATTAGCACTGTAGTGTCTATGCAGTGTAATGTCTGCCATGTGCATTGGCCAAATCGGACAGTCTCTACGCAAAAGAATAAATGGACACAAATCTGACATCAGGAATCATAACATTCAAAAACCAGTAGGAGAACACTTCAGTCTCTCTGGTCACTCAATAACAGACCTAAAAGTGACAATTCTTCAACAAAAAAACTTCAAAAACAGACTCCAATGTGAAGCTGCAGAACTGGAATTAATTTGCAAACTGGACACCATCAGATTAGGCCTGAATAAAGACTGGGAGTGGTTGGGTCATTTCAAAACCTAAACCTAATTTCCCCAATACTGATTTCTCACTACTGTTACTCACACCTTCTTGTCAACTGTCTGTAATGGGCCACTCTCATTACCACTTCAAAAGTTATTTTTCCTCCCTTAGTATCCTGCTGTTAATTGATTTGTCTCATTAGACTGACCTCACACTTGGTAAAGCAACCCCCATCCTTTCATGTGTTTATACCTGCTCCTGTATTTTTCACTTCATGCATCTGATGAAGTGGGCTCTAGCCCATGAAAGCGTATGCCAAAATACATGTGTTAGTCTCTAAGGTGCCACAAGGACTCCTCGTTGTTTTTGCTGATACAGACTAACACAGCTACCTCTCTGAAACCTTACAGGTAAGTGATTCTGTACCTCTGGCCAGGAGGAATTTGACGTTACTGCATACATAAGGGTTGTTACCCTTCCCTTTATATTTATGACACTCGCCATGGGGGGGCCCAGAAGCTCCGGCGGCTAAATCATTCCGGGCCCTGTTGTGTTCATGGAAACGCAATAAAGGGCCCAAGGTGCGAACACGCCCCAGCTCCTGCCCCACACTGAACAGGGTTAAACATGGGCTGGGGACGCGGTCCAGAGCCTGCAGCCTGCTCAGCCCCACGGCAACCCCCCCATTGACCCCTGGGACCGGCTGTTACAGACCCAGCAGAGCAGGAACCTGGGGAGCCGTAGCAGGCGCCATGTGAAACACGGGGTTTGTTATAGCCCTGGTCCCGGCCCTGTTCATTGTCCCCACAATATTTTATCCACCAATGAGGCCTTGTTTCCGACACCCCAATTTTGGGTCATGGATTTCTGCCCCCCACTTCTCCCGCGACCCAGGCGGGCCCCAGCCCGGACCGTGGGTACTGTCTGGCGGCCGCTCGAGTTGGACTAATCCCGTCTTTCTGTCTCACCAACTTTCCCCTCAACGTTCATTTGTCCAGGTTCTCGTGACGCTGCCTGAACTTCTCACTCACCTTCGTTGGCTGAACCCACCACGAGGAGACATTTGGAGGCTCTGGTATCACAGCCGCCCCCTGGGGTGGGGAGATTTGGGGGGCAGGGGAGCAAGAAGCTCTGGGGGTTTGTACAACAGAAATACAGGGCGGGGGAGGTCTAGGGAGAAAGGGGGAGAGAAAAGGGGCTGGGGGACCCCACTGCAGAGAGAGGAGGGGGACAGACACCTGGGGGGCAGTAAGTGCCGTTATTCTAGTGCCGGGGCCAGACGCAGCACCCCACACAGAGGGGCTGAGGGCTCTGTCTCAGGGCGCTGGGCTGTTTGCGATTCTGCGGGATGGGGGGGGCCCGGCTTGGGGCTGGGTGATGAGTCCTGGTGATCCTGGGGGATTTAATGATGCAGCCACCTGTTGGGAAAGCGCTAGGGCCAAACACACCCTGCCCAGTGCGGCCCTGGATGGACGGGGGACGATGTAACTGGAATGGAATGGGATGTAAATGTAACTGGAATATGCTTTATGCAAAAGGTCTCTTGTAAGGTATCATTACAAAGCTTATGATCTACTGAGTGTGTTCATCCCATTTGTTTGTATGTACTATTTCTATGTCTGGAGTTAGGCGAATAAGATATAAACTTGTATTATTGATGTAAACATGTTAAGTGGAAGCCGTTACTGGTGCTTCAGAATCAATGTGAACTGTGAATGGGTTTGTTTACCTGCAAACCTTCCTATGTACCTGTCTTCCAGCTACTAGGCTATCAAGAAGGAGGTCTTACAGTGACATGTGATCATGTCACCTGAACTGGAATCCATCTTCAACCTGGTGCTTTTCCATTGAGAGGGAGGGGTGGGAACCCAGCGAGACAAAGGATTCCTGCCTTGTGCCAAAGCTATAAAAGGGGTGGAACAGAACAAAGGGGGCTGCCAGTCATGAGGAATCCCCTAGTTACACCTGAGCTGGAAGTAACAAGAACTGTACCAGGGAAAGGATTGGGCCCAGACTAGGAAGGAGTCTAGTCTGTGAAAGAAGCTTATTGGCCCATCTGAGGGTGAGATTTACCTGTAATCAGTTTCTTAATGTATTAGGCTCAGACTTGCGTGTTTTGTTTTATTTTGCTTGGTAACTTACTTTGTTCTGTCTGTTATTACTTGAAAACACTTAAATCCTACTTTTTATACTTAATAAAATCACTTTTGTTCATTAATTAACCCAGAGTAAGTGATTAATACCTGGGGGAGCAAACAGCTGTGCATATCTCTCTATCAGTGTTATAGACGGCGGACATATGAGTTTACCCTATATAAGCTTTATACAGAGTTAAATGGATTTATATGGGGTTTGGATCCCATTGGGAACTGGGTGTCTGGGTGCTGAAGACAGGAGCACTTCTTAAGCTGTTTTCAGTTAAGTCTGCAGCTTTGGGGGCATGGTTCAGACCCTGGGTCTGTGTTTGCAGCAGGTTAGCTCAACAAGGCAGGGTTCTGGACACCCAAACTGGCAGAGAAAAAGGGCTCGGGTAACAGTCCCAAGGGGGGGGTCTCTGTGAACGAACCCGTCACACTGTTGTCAGGTTGGGAGCTGTTTGTGGGGGAGATTCTCTGAGGCAGGGGTGTTTGGGAGCAGGGGGGTTTGTGCCAGTGTCTCAGCACCCCACGGGGAAGCCACTTGTCCCCCGGGGAGATTCTCTTCCCTGCATGGCTGGATCCAGGCTCCTGGGGGTGCAGAGAGACGGTGCGTTAGAGGGGCCCATGCTGCCCTGGGCCCAGCCCCTGGGGGGAGCAAGGGGCACAGAAAGGGGGGCCACCTCACCTAGGGTGCCCCCCTTGGGTGGCTGTAATAGGCCTCAGCCAGGATCAGCCCCAGGACGAGCAGGACCGCAGCACCCAGCCCCAGGCGGGCGACGTTGGCGTTGGTGAAATCCAGGGGGGCTACTGTGGGGGGAAGGGAAGAGTCACTTGGTGGCTCGGACGGGGAGATCAGCAGCTGGTGCTGCGCTGGAGTGGAGTCCCCACCCCCTCGTCCGGCAGATCTGGCCTAGCCCCCCTCTGGGGTCTCCCAAATGCTGTGGCTCTGGGGCCTCCCTGGGGCTGGACCCCCTCAGGGGAGACTGCGTTCTGCTGCCCCGGTGGCTGAACCTCAGCTTCCCCGGTGAAGGGGGATCCCAGGTGGACAAACTGCCCCCGAGACACCCGGCACCTCAGCACTGGGCCACGGGATGGGGACAATCAGAGCCTCAGGGTCTTAGCCCCCCAGAACAGGGAACCACCCCAGCTCCTTGTCCCCATAGGACCCCTCTGTTCACCCCCACAGGTGCCTCTGCCCTGCCCTGTCTGCTGTTCAGTGAGCCCAGCCCCAGGGTATCTCGGCTTCTGCCAACCACAGCCAGGCAGTGCGCACTGAGGGAAGCTGGTACATCACCCGCTGCCCCCCACAGTCGGGCGTTTCCAGGGCCCTTGGGACCAGGGTGCAGCCAGATGCAGCAGAACATCTATTTGGGGGAGCGTCAGGGGGTCCCCTGAGACTCCAGTGGGAGGAAGAGAAACAAGAACAATGCGAATTCTGGGCAATGCTCACTTCTATTGCCAGGGGGATGCCATTTGGCCCAAGAAGGGGGGGTTATTGCCCCAGGACTTTGGCACCCAGCTGGGCCCAATTTCACAGCCCATCCTGCCAGATCCTGCCCCTTTCCTGACATCCTCCAGCAAATTCCAGGCAGCAACCTGCAGGGCAGGAGGCATTGGGGGAACTGGGGGTCTGGTGGTGAGTGAGGGGCAGGGAGCTGCCACTCCCACTCATGTCTGGGCCCCACCCACCCAGAGTAACTCCTCCCATCCCCCACAACCAGCCCCAGCCCCTGGGCACCACGACCCGTTTCCACAGCTGGTTCAATGGCAGATTCCACTCCCTGCCCCCGCCCAGCCCAGGGGCCAGGAATCCCCCCGCCCTTCATCCCCGAATCTCCAGCTGCTGCTGCTTCCCGCAGCTCGGGAACCCCCCAGTGACTCTGTCCCCGCTCCCCGGCCAGTGTCCCCTGTGCTTGGCCCATGGCTCAGGGCAGAGCCTGGCTCTGAGCATCCCATCAGTGCAGAGACCCCCGGAGGATCCGGCTGGATGTGGGGCTGGGAGCCGGGACACCGAGCCAGGACCCTCACCTGCTACCACCAGCTGCACGGGGTCGCTGGGCTGTGAGGAGACGAAGGGCTGTGATTGGGGCCGGTAGCTGCAGCTGTAGTTCCCTCCGTGCTGCCGGCCCACGGTGGGGATGTGGAACTCGGCCCTGTCCCCAGCAGGGTCCATGTGTCGCGGCGGGTTCCGGTCTCCAGCCTTGTGCAGGAAGAACCTCACGTCCCGGCGCTGCCCCTGACACTGGATGGTGTCCCCAGTGGGGCTCAGCGAGATGGAGGGTCTGGGTAAGTTGGGATCTGCGCACAGGAGACAGGCTGTGAGAGCCAGACCCGGGTACCCACCCAGCCCCGGCCTTCCCGGCCAGTCCCAGCCATGGGCAGATCCAGGGGCCCCCGGGCAGAGATTGTGACGAACTGGGCCTGTTCTCACTGTGGTCTGTGAATGCTGACAGGGGAGTGTGGCTGGGATAGTCTGCATTGGGGGATGGGAGTCTGCCCGAGGGAGAATACCGGAGCGTGTAACATGAGAACCCAGGAAGGGGTTGGAGGCCAGGTGACTCCTTAGCCCGGGAAACTGAACAAAGGCTGGGGGAGGGGTCGCTGAAGGAGGGGGTTGGAAGCAGGCTGGAGAGATGGCTCTGACCTCCCAAGGGGGGCTGGGCTGGGATGCCCTGGGACCCCAAGATGGACCTAACTGAGGGGGTCACTGTTGTCTGTGCCTGCAAGACCGGTCTTGGACTGTATTCCTGTCATCCAAATAAACCTTCTGCTTTACTGGCTGGCTGAGAGTCGCAGTGAATCGCAGGAAGCTGGGGGTGCAGGGCCCTGAGTCCCCCAATACTCCGCGACAGAGATTCACTCCCAGATCCTAGAGTTCCACCCACCCAGAATCCCGGCCCTGCGAGCTGGGCTCCCAGCCCCACAGACACCGAGCTGCAGCTCCCTAGTTCTTGGGTCCTCATCTGCCCGTGTGTGGCCCCTGCCTCGTTCACTGCATCCAGCTCTCCCCGCCCCCGAGCAGAGAGCAACTCACAGGCTGGT
This sequence comes from Malaclemys terrapin pileata, assembly GCF_027887155.1. NCBI lineage: Eukaryota > Metazoa > Chordata > Testudines > Emydidae > Malaclemys > Malaclemys terrapin. Next base: position 519,172 of record NC_071524.1, read on the forward strand.
CTCTGGCGCCCGACACCGCAGGAGACGAGCTCCACAAAGGAAGGGAGTCAGCCCCCTGGGAGGCAGAGAGGGGTCTTTATCTCCATTCTACACAGAGGGAAACTGAGGCACAGACAGATTCACTTTCCTGAGTGAGCTCCCAGGGGCCGGGACTGTCTCTTCACTCTGTGTTTATGCAGCGCCTGGCACAACGGGGACCTGATCATGGTGGGGGCCCTACATGCTCCCACAACGAAAGAGATCCAGCGCTATTGAGGCCAGTGTTTGCAGAGATCTCTGCTAACTGTGGGCGTCTCGGTTTGTGGGCGCTCGGCCTGAGATCCCCCAAGATTGAGGCCTCCCCACAATTAAAGACACTTTTGGCAACTGTGATGTGCACCCATGTGGTGATGTGATGTGTCTGTGGCCACACCAGGGGCTGGGCCAGATCTCCTGGGTCCCAGCCCATCACTGTGTCCACCAAGCCACCGTTTCTCCTGCAGCCCTGCCTCATTCAGCTCCTGCCGGGGCCCTGCCTGGGGCAGAGCCTGGAGAACAGAGGGGATGGGATCACGGGATTAAATAGCGACTCTCGGTTCGTATGCACAAGGGGCAGCTTTAAAGTCACCTCCCTGCCCCGAGTCTCCAGGGGCTGCTGCTCCTGGCTGGGGAACCCCCCAGTGATTCTGTCCCCGCTCCCCTGCCGGGCGTCCCCTCTGCTGCGTCAGGGCTCTGGCTCTGAGCATCCCATTGGCACCGAGCCCCCGTGAGGGTCTGGCTGGGGGTGGGGCTGGGAACGGGGACGCCGAGTCGGGCCCCTCACCTCTCACCACCAGCTCCACGGGGTCGCTGGGGTACGACACGTTGAACAGCTCCGATCTGCTGTGATAGGAGCAGCTGTAGCTCCCGCCATGCTCCCGGCTCACGTTGCTGATGGGAAACACAGCCTCATTGTCGTCCGAATCCACAGGTAGGAAATGGCGTCGCTCTTTATTCAGCATGAACCGCACGCCCCGGCGCTGCCCCCGACACCAGACGCTCACGGCTCCCCCCAGTGAGACCCCCCCGCTGGAGCTCAGGGAGATGCTGGGTTTGGGGTAGCTGGGCTCTGCAGTGGGAAGCAGACAGGCTGTGAGACGCAGGCCCCGTCACTCAGTCCTGGGGCCCGTCCTCACCACATGGCGTCAGTGGTGGATCAGACCCGGTGGCCCTGGGGACAGGCTCCTGGATGCCTTTCCACAGGGGCCAGAGTTTCCTCTGAGCCCTGGGCTAACAGCATGAGACACGGAGCAACCCCAGCCCCTGGGGGCCCAGAGCTCTGCTCCCTAGCGTGTGACAGGCCAGTCCAGTCTCCAGGGTCCCTTCACTCCCTGGCTTCTCTGCTGGGAGGGCTGGGAGCCAGGACTCCTGGGTCCTATCCCCGACTCTGAGGGGGGAGCAGGGAGGATTGGGGCCAGGACTCCTGGGTTCTGTGCACAGCACCACCACTGACTTGTAGGGGACTGTGCAAGTCTCTACTATGCACTGAGGTTTATAACCTTCAGCTCTTCCCATCGCCTTGGAAAAGCCCCCCTGCTCTGCAGCTCCCCTTTGGGGACGGTTCCCCCCTTCCTCTGCACCAAATCTCCAGTGGCTGCTGCTCCCACCTGGCTTGGGTACCCCTCAGTGACTCCTTTCCCGCTCCCCGGCCGGGTGTCCCCTCTGCTGGGCCCAGGACTCAGGGCAGAGCCTGGCTCTGAGCGTCCTATCGGTGCAGAGACCCCCTGTGGGTCTGGCTAGGTGGGGGACTGGGAGCTGGGCCCCTGAGCCGGGCCCCTCCCTCACCTCCTACAATGATCTCAATGGAGTCACTGGGATGCGATGTGCGATTCTGTTCCACTATGGAGCGATAGTCGCAGGTGTAGCTCCCTCCATCTTCCCGGCTGACACTGGGGATGGGAAATTCAGCCACGGTCCCATCAGGCACCGACCGCACCTGCGGGTTCGGGTGTCCAGCTTTACGCAGAAAGAACTCCATGCCCGGGTACCGACCCGCACAGCGGATGGTGACGCTTCCCCCGAGCGCCACCACCCTGCTGGGGCTCACCCAGACGGTGGGTTTGAGAAATTCTTGCCCTGCTTTGAACAAGAGACAGGAGTTAAACAGGGGAGACACAGTCCCCGATATGTCCCCTCCCCGCCCCAATTCAGTCCATCCAACATTCGACCTCTCTGGGAGTCTGTCCCCTACCCGGGTTGGCACTGCTGCCCATGGGGCTTGGGGCAGGGGGTTCACCCAGACGTTGCTCAGGTTCTGGCTGCATGACAGATCACTGGGCCCGCCCTGGCCCCACCTGAGGCCAGCCAAGGAGCCTGACCACTGGCCCCCTGCAGCTCTGCCCCCCACCCTGGGATTGGAAATAGAGTCTGTGACCAGTGGGAGTCGCACAAGACCCACCTTTCCCCAGGCCTTGGGAACGGGGCGGCTGTGAGTGCAGGGGAGGGGACAGTAGGGGGGTGGATCTGGGAGCAGGGGTGCCTCTGGGGAGTTCTCACCACGGCTGCACTGACCGTGAACGTTTCGGTTCCCTGATGGGAACTAGAGCCCATGGACGGGCCCTGTTAGCATTTGTATGAGCTGAAATAAATCCACGTGCTGCCCCCACCCCCAATCCTTACAGCCTGCGGGGTGGCAGGACATTGAACCAGGAGACGGTTCCCATCTGCTTCGTCAGACCCCAGGAGCCAGATTCGACTCCTAGTTACTCTATGGGGTGTGGGGGGGGCACAGAAAAATGGGGATGACAGGGGAGTTTGGGTTGAGTTTTGGGGAAGGTTCAGGGCTCAGTTCCTCTTTTCCCCGCACCATATATCCCCTCCCCCATCATTGATGTTACTCACCTCCCCAGACCCCGCTGTGCCCGGCCAGCCAGCAGCCTGGAAAGGAAACCAGTGTTAGGGGCTAGATCCCAGAGCAAGTGGATCCTACACCCTGGTCCCAGATCCCCCACATGGGCACACGCCCTGGTCTCAGATCCCGTCCCCTCTTGGACACACACCCTGGTCTCAGATCCCCCCCTATGGGCACACGCCCTGGCTATCTCCGATACTCACCAAGGAGGACGGTGAGAGCAGACGACATGACAGGGCAGTGGGGACCCCTCAGCGCTGCCACCAACACTCTGGTGTCCAGCTCCACCGAGCCTGAGGCCCGAGTGTGAGCAGAATGAGGAACTGCGCCGGGGGCTGCAGCCCCAGGAAGCTCATGATGCACTCGGCCCCTTTCTTCCCCAACAGATGGTTTCTCTGCAATCTCCAGGCCAAATCTACTGTGGTCAGAGCAAAGCCAGATCGTTGCAACTCCCAGCAAACCACATCCCCTCCTGCAGTTGCCCAGTCCGCCCTCCCATCACCTCCCAGCCCCGCATGGGAGCTGCCCCATCCGGGAACCAGCTGCGAATGGGGCAATCTCAGGAGGCCTCAAGAGGTGCCCAGGCTGCCCTGACCTTTTCCAACAGGCCCGTCTAGCCTCCCTGGAGCAGCAGCTCAGAGCAGAGGAGGACTCGGCCCCCCCCACCCACACAGTGCCCCACACGGAGCGACCCTTTCCCATGGAGCAGGACAGAGATTCCTTCCTGACCCGGCTGGGCCCCGCACCTGCCCTGGAGCATGGGAGTGGAGGGACCTGGCCAACCTCCTTCTCAGGTAGTGTCGCTGCAGATGCTATTCTTAGCACAGTGGTGTGAGACAGAGACAGAGACGGGACATAGGGGCCGTGGTTTCTGGCGCCTGTGAGGTGGGGAGGGAGGGAGGGAAGGATACATTTAGATCCTAAGTTGCTAAATCAGCAGCCAAAAAATCCGTAAACAGGGGAAGTGTGTCCAGAGCTGGTGCTCACTTTCTGTTTCTGTTACGGCCAGTGAAACTCAGCATAAACCTGACTCCCCGGCAGCGAGCCTGTAATATACCCCAGCTATGGGAGGGGACTGGAGTCTAGTGGTTAGAGCAGGAGGGGCCCACCGCTCCCCCCCACCCGAGCAATTCCATCTCCCCCAAGTGTGACACACACTCCCGGAGCAGGGACATTGGGCTGGGGGCTGCCCAGGGAGCTGGTTTGTAGTTCTATGTTTATTACAAATCTGGAGATTAACAGGATGCAAAATCACATAAAAGCTACTTCAATGTGTCCCCTCCCCCTCCCGGTGCTGAGCTCCTCCCGGCCCCCCACATGTGGGCCTTGGCGGGGCAGGGGGACAGCAGCTCGATGGGATGGGGCTGCAGTGGGGGGAGGGCAGCATCCCCTCTAAATCTTCCCTAGAAGCAGCTTTCCTAATTGGCCTCAGCCCGATCATCTACGTTTGTCAGGACGTTGAAAGTGTTCAGATCAGCTTAGAATGCGTTTTGCTTTTATTTCATTTGACTAAATCTGACTTGTTGCGCTTTGACTTATAATCACTTAAATCTACCTTCACAGTTAATAAATCTGTTTGTTCTACCTGAAGCAGCGCGTTTGGTTTGAAGTGTGTCAGAGACTCCCCTTGGGATAACAAGCCGGGTACCTATCAATTTCTTTGTTAAATTGACGAACTCATATAACCTTGCAGTGTCCAGTGGGCATAACTGGACACTGGTTGCATCTGGGACTGGAGATATTGGCTAGTGTCATTCGTTTGCAAGTAGCTGGGAGCATTGTTCCATGCTCAAATGCGGCGACTCCTAACACGATTTTCTTAACCGTCTGTTTTATTCCAGTATGTAGACGACCTATGCTTAGCAGCTCGCACCAAGGAGGAGCGTTTCGCAAAGCTGGACGAGCTCCCGCAAATTCTTAAGGAAGCAGGATTAAAGTGCAACCTTGCCAAGGCGCGATTAATGAAAACCATTGTCTCTATCTTAGGTCTTACTCTAACAAAATGGGGTCCAACTCCCTCACAGCAAAAGGCGGAGGCAGTCCAAAAGTTGTCGATACCAGAGGACCTAACGGCATTAAGATCCTTTTTAGGCTTAACTGGGTTCCACCGGGATTTCATTCCTAATTTTGCTTCCATTGCAGGTCCTTTGTACCAACGGCTAAAGAAGGATGTTCAATGGGAATGGACTGAACAACACACGGAAGCAGTGTCCCGGCTGACACAAGCCCTTGGCAAGGCTCCGGTGTTGATCATTCCAAATCCCGAGATACCTTATCACTGGGAGGTGGCGGTGAGTGTTAATGTATTAGCGGCTGTTGCTTCCCAAGAGAGACATGGGAAATTCAGACCCGTGGCCTATGCCTCACGTTCAATGTCTCCAGTAGAACTTAAATACGACAATGGTGAGAAGTACTTTCTGGCCACTAGTTGGGCCATACAGCATTTTGCTTTCCTAATTGGCCTCAGCCCGATCATATGACACTCATCGCAAACACCCCTTCAGTTTCTGTTATCTAATCACATTAAAGATGGGCAAGTTTCCAACACCCACATAGCCCAATGGGCTTTATTGTTACAGGGGAAGGATATTGCAGTAAAACCTGTTAGGATGCCATCTTTGCTGCCCACAGCCTTACTATATCAAGGAGAGCCCCATGACGGTCCAAACACAAACGAACAGAGTCCAGGGGGAATGGTAGAAAGAGTCTTCTTCCTACCTCTAATCCAAGAAAAAGGTTCCTTTAAAGGGCACCACTTCTTTGTGGAAGGATCAAGCGACCATGATCCTCAAGGGAATTCATGCACTGACTTTGGGATTTATGTCATTCCTCCCAAAAGAGAGCCTTGGGAAAAAGCATACTCATGTACCCCTCATTCGGCCAGGGTATTGGTCTGTTTTCAGACTCCATCTGGGTGTGCAGTTCTGTCACTGAGTTACTGCCCTGTTGGGAAACAAATGGGTTCACGTCCTCTGATGGGTCCCCAATCAAGTATGCATCACTGTTAAAGTACATCCGTGACCTGGCATTAGAAATCACTATCTCAGGATGGCCATTCATGGTAAAGAAGGTCAAAGCCCATTCCAAATCAGAACCCTATGCGATCGAAAATGGAAAGGCTGATAAACTAGACAGAGAAGGAACTCAGTCAGGGGAACCTTGGAAAGAAAAGAACTTAGAACAGTCCTTCATAACCCTATGTTGAACCCTGTTTATGGGAGGTATAGACAACATCTACAGGTGGTGGATAAAATCCTCATGTATACAGGAGGCCTTTTTCCAGTGTGGGTGGTTCTGACCTCCCTAAGAAGGGAAATGATATACATGGTCCATGATACTCCAACAGGGGGATATCAGGGCGTAGACAAAACAGTTCAACGTTTCTTAACCGTGGGATGGTGGCCTCTTCTTAAATTAGATGTACAGCAGTACTGTGACAACTGTTTGACTTGTGCTCAAGTCAACCCAACTCCTTCCAAGCATAATGCACCATTACAATCTCAAGTGTATGAAGGTCCATGGATGGCTTTGCAGATTGATTTCATAGGCCCTCTTCTGCATACCCAAAGAGGCAATCAATACCTCTTGGTGATTGTTGAACCTTTCTCAAAACGGGTGTAGTCTTTTCCTTTGAAGACCAATACTGCAAAGGCCACAGCCAAGGTTCTGGTAGAACAAGTCTTCTCTCGTTGGGGGATCCCTGTGAAAGTGGAAGCAGACCAGGGATCACATTTCACAGGGCAGTTCTTCAAAGACTGTCTTAAACTAATGGGAGTCCCGCAGAGACTACACATCCCATACAGACCACAGTCATCTGGGATGGTGGAATGTACAAATCGGACCATGAAAATAATGTTGAGGAAACTGGTGGATGCCAATGGACGCAACTGGGATTCCCTCATGCTGCTAATTCTCATGGCACTAAGGGCAACTTCTGCTGCGTCTACCGATAAGACACCCTTTGAAGTAATGACAGGCCGAAGTATGAGGCTACCAGAACACCTAATTTGGCACACCAGTGGCACTCAATTGGAGGGAATCAAAATGGATACCTACCTGCAAAAACTGCAGGAACATTTAAATCAGATCCGCTGCAAAACTGGGGAAATCAAAACGCACGGCTAAGGCCTACTTCGATAAAACCCAAAGAGAGACTACTTGGGAGGTTGGTGAGCTAGTAATGCTGTTATCCTACAAAGCATCAGAGCATAGGCTGTGTAATCAGTGGATCAGACCTTTCCGAATCATCGATAAACTCAGTTCAGCAGTGTATAAGATTAGAGTAACAGGAGGCAAGCGTACTAAAGATAAAATCTACCCTGCTAATCAGTTAAAGCTGTATCAATCATCCAGATCCCTAGAACAGTTTGCTTCCCAGAAGCTAGCTGAATTGTCTCCTAAAAACCCACCATAATCGGAGTTCAGAGGATTGCAGTCATGTAATGGACATTGAGATTTCTGACCTGCTACTCCTTCATCGTTGCCCTGACTCCTGAGGGTAGGACTAGGCCAAAATCAAGACTTTGGGGCTAAACTCCTGCATAAAGTACACCAAGCTGCCCAGCACCACAATACCCAACGACGCCTCCACACTCAGGTGTTTGAACATTTGAAACGTATCGCGCCGCCAACGGAGATTGAACAAACCCTTATCACCAATCAAGGCAATGAACTTACTTTAAAGCTATATGCCAATTTGCTGGCAAATGACTCTACAGACTCATTCCCACATCTTGTAAACATCTTAAGTGTTGATGCGAGGGTGAATATTGTTTGGGGTTGGAAAGAGGAGACTTAGGGCTGGTCTACACTAGGGAGGGGGTGTGACCATGCGGTTCTGGTGGGACCCAACTGAGAGGGCCAATTCAGGACAAATTGCTAAAACAGGGCAGTCACAGCCCAAGGCTGGGGTTTCTCCACCTCTAAGGCAAACCAAACCAGCCAGACAAAGAGGACTTTGGTTCACCCCACTGGCTAACCACAAGTCTCACAAGAAATTCCCTTAGACACTCCAGTTTCCCAGTATCACCACCAGTGCCACTCGTTATGGGGACAAATGGTTATGAAAACCAATATCCCAATATACACAAAAAAGGTTCTCTTGATCCCAAAGGACCAAGCCCCAGACCTAGGTCAATATACAAATCAGATCTTACCCACAAATCACGCTGTTGCCAATCCTTTAGAATCTAAAATCTAAAGGTTTATTCATAAAAGGAAAAAGATAGAGATGAGAGATAGAATTGGTTAAATGGAATCAATCACATACAGTAATGGCAAAGTTCTTGGTTCAGGCTTGCAGCAGCGATAAAATAAACTGCAGGTTCAAATCAAGTCTCTGGAATATATCCCCAGCTGGGATGGGTCATCAATCCTTTGTTCAAAGCTTCAGCTTGTAGCAAAGTTCTTCCAGAGGTAAGAAGCAGGATTGAAGACCAAATGGAGATGAGGCATCAGCCTTTTTATAGTTTTTTCCAGGTGTAAGAACACCTCTTTGTTCTTACTGTGGAAAATTACAGCAAAATGGAGTCTGGAGTCACATGGGCAAGTTCCTGCATACTTTGCTGAGTTACAAGGCGTCTCTCCATGGGTCAGTTGTATAGCTGATGGCCCATTACGGACCATCAAGCAGGCTAGGCAGAGCTAACACCCACCTGTCTGGGAGGTTTCCCAGAAGCACAGCATAAGTTTGAAATACAGACAGTGCAGAGCCAATATTTATAACTTCAACTACAAAAATGATACACATATCAAGGCAGCATAATCATAACCAGCAAACCATAACCTTGTCTTAGAGACTTCATTTGACCCCCCTTTATACAAGATTTGGTGCCACTACAGGACTTTGGTTGCAACCATGTTCTATATGGTCCCAGATTATATCAATAACATCACAGGGGGTCGATGTAAGATACGCAACTTCAGCTACAGGAATAGCGTAGCTGAAGTCGACATATCTTATTTCGACTTACCTCCCATCCTCACGGCGCAGGATCGACGGCTGCAGCTCCCCTGTCGACTCCGCTACCGCCACTCGCCCTGGTGGAGTTCCGGAGTTGACGAGAGCGCATTCAGGGATCGATATATGGCGTCTAGATGAGACACAATATATCGATCCCCGATAGATTGATTGCTACCCGCCGATCCGGCGGGTAATCTGGACGTACCCTAAATCTTCACCTTCACATGATTCAAAGTCAAAAGGATATGAGGTAATCATAAGTTGGCAATTTAAATAAAATCAGGGAAAATTGATCACAGCGATAAAACGGCAGACCAAACTACCCGCCTCGACTAATGATACAATATTAAAATACACAATGTACCCACATATATGTCCGGCAGATACAGAGCAGGAATTTGTACAATTCTCCAACCATTACCTAATAATTGCGTTTGGTAGAGCCATACTAAATTAACTGTTCAACCTCCTAACGTAAATAAGTTTCCAGAAATTTTAAATTTGGATCCCCATCCTGAATTCATCAACCATCCAATCCAACATGTTACAGGAATTAGAGGGGAAGAAATCACCTTTAAGTATCAATTAACAGAAGTACTTGTGGCACCTTAGAGACTAACAAATTTATTAGAGCATAAGCTTTCGTGGACTACAGCCCACTTCTTCGGATGCATATAGAATGGAACATATATTGAGGAGCTATATATACACACATACAGAGAGCATAAACAGGTGGGAGTTGTCTTACCAACTCTGAGAGGCCAATTAATTAAGAGAAAAAAAACTTTTGAAGTGATAATCAAGCTAGCCCAGTACAGACAGTGTGATAAGAAGTGTGAGAATACTTACAAGGGGAGATAGAGTCAATGTTTGTAATGGCTCAGCCATTCCCAGTCCTTATTCAAACCGGAGTTGATTGTATCTAGTTTGCATATCAATTCCAGCTCAGCAGTCTCTCTTTGGAGTCTGTTTTTGAAGTTTTTCTGTTGTAATATAGCCACCCGCAGGTCTGTCACTGAATGACCAGACAGGTTAAAGTGTTCTCCCACTGGTTTTTGAGTATTTTGATTCCTGATGTCAGATTTGTGTCCATTAATTCTTTTGCGTAGAGACTGTCCGGTTTGGCCAATGTACATGGCAGAGGGGCATTGCTGGCACATGATGGCATAGATCACATTGGTAGATGTGCAGGTGAACGAGCCCCTGATGGTATGGCTGATGTGATTAGGTCCTATGATGATGTCACTTGAATAGATATGTGGACAGAGTTGGCATCGGGGTTTGTTACAAGGATAGGTTCCTGGGTTAGTGGTTTTGTTCAGTGATGTGTGGTTGCTGGTGAGTATTTGCTTTAGGTTGGGGGGTTGTCTGTAAGCGAGGACAGGTCTGTCTCCCAAGATCTGTGAGAGTAAAGGATCATCTTTCAGGATAGGTTGTAGATCTCTGATGATGCGCTGGAGAGGTTTTAGTTGGGGGCTGAAGGTGACAGCTAGTGGTGTTCTGTTATTTTCTTTGTTGGGCCTGTCTTGTAGGAGGTGACTTCTGGGTACTCGTCTGGCTCTGTCAATCTGTTTTTTCACTTCAGCAGGTGGGTATTGTAGTTTTAAGAATGCTTAATAGAGATCTTGTAGGTGCTTGTCTCTATCCGAGGGATTGGAGCAAATGAGGTTATATCTTAGAGCTTGGCTGTAGACAATGGATCGTGTGGTGTGTCCTGGATGGAAGCTGGAGGCATGTAGGTAAGTGTAGCGGTCAGTAGGACAAAGGAGGTGCTGTCGTCATCATGAATAAATTGGAATATGACCAGGAGGCTGCTAGACAGCTCTCTAACACCACATTCTACAGGCCATTATCCTCTGATCCCACTGAGGATTACCTAAAGAAACTACACCATCTGCTAAAAAAACTCCCTGACAAAGCACAGGAACAAATCCGTACAGACACATGCCTAGAACCCCAACCAGGGGTATTCTATTTGCTACCCAAGATCCATAAACCTGGATATCCTGGACGCCCCATCATCTCAGGCATTGGCACCCTAACATCAGGCTTGTCTGGTTATGTAGACTCTGTCCTAAGACCCTACGCTACCAGCACTCCCAGCTATCTTCGAGACACCACTGACTTCCTGAGGAAACTACAATCCATCGGTGATCTTCCAGAAAACACCATCCTGGCCACTATGGACGTAGAAGCCCTCTACACCAATATTCCACACAAAGATGGACTACAAGCTATCAGGAACAGTATCCCTGATAATGTCACAGCTAACCTGGTGGCTGAACTTTGTGATTTTGTCCTCACCCACAACTATTTCACATTTGGGGACAATATATACCTTCAAGTCAGATGGTATATACCATACCATCAGGGGCTCGTTCACCTGCACATCTACCAATGTGATCTATGCCATCATGTGCCAGCAATGCCCCTCTGCCATGTACATTGGCCAAACCGGACAGTCTCTACGCAAAAGAATTAATGGACACAAATCTGACATCAGGAATCAAAATACTCAAAAACCAGTAGAGAACACTTTAACCTGTCTGGTCATTCAGTGACAGACCTGCGGGTGGCTATATTACAACAGAAAAACTTCAAAAACAGACTCCAACGAGAGACTGCTGAGCTGGAATTGATATGCAAACTAGACACAATCAACTCCGGTTTGAATAAGGAATGGGAATGGCTGAGCCATTACAAACATTGAATCTATCTCCCCGTGTAAGTACTCTCACGCTTCTTATCAACCTGTCTATACTGGGCTAGCTTGATTATCACTTCAAAAGTTTTTTTTCTCTTATTTAATTGGCCTCTCAGAGTTGGTAAGACAACTCCTACCTGTTCATGCTCTCTGTATGTGTGTATATATCTCCTCAATATATGTTCCATTCTATGCATCAGAAGAAGTGGGCTGTAGCCCACGAAAGCTTATGCTCTAATAAATTTGTTAGTCTCTAAGGTGCCACAAGGACTCCTGTTCTTTTTGCGGATACAGACTAATACGGCTGCTACTCTGAAACCTATGAAAACTCTGTAACCGGAGGAAGTCTAACCTTATACAAAGTAGAACATGAAGATGAAGGGCCAGGGCCGGCTTTAGCAAGAGCGGGGCCCGATTCCTGGGGGCGGGGCTTGCTGCAAGCCCCGCCCCCAGGAATCGAGCCGCGCTCCGGCCGGGGTTGCCGGCCTTGGGTCCGACCCGGAGCCGCACCAGGGCCGGACCCGAGCCCTGGGGGCCGCGCCGCGGGGGGGCTGGACCCGAGCAGCGCTGCGGGGGCCGGGCCGAGCTGGAGCAGGGCCGCGCCGCGAGGGCCGGAGCCGTGCCACGGGGACCGGGCCGGGGCCGGGCCAGACCCGAACAGCGCCGCGGGGGCCGGGCCGGAGCTGGGCCGCGCCGCGGGGACTGGGCCGGGCCGGGCTGGAGCTGCGCCGCGGGGACCGGTCCGGGGCCGGACTGGACCCGAGCAGCGCCGCGGGGGCCGGGCCGGGGCCGGGGCCGGGCTGGACCCAAGCAGCGCCGCGGGGGACGGGCCAAGCCGGAGCAGGGCTGCGCCGCGGGGACCGGGCCGGACCCGAGCCGGGCCAGAGCCGCTGGGGCCTGCGTGCTCGGCGGGAACGGGCCGCGCCTCCCCGGAGCCCTTCTCGTGCCACCACCACCCCAGCTTACCTTGTGCTGCCAGCCTGCCCCTGCTTCTTTTCAGACTTCCCGCGAAGCAGGGGAGGGGGTGGAGCGTTCAGGGGAGGGGAGGAGGGGGAAGTGAGCTGGGGGTGGGGTGGAGAGCTGCAGCGCAGGGCCCTCTTGGCGCGGGGCCCAATTCAGCCGAATCGGCTGAATCGGCCTAAAGCCGGCCCTGTGAAGTGCTATATGAAATCTGTCTCATAGTTACCTTTCAAACTAAATTGGGAGATAAGAAATATATATTGAATATGACTTTTGAACTTAAGGTTCACAGCCCAATAATTGTCCAGTATCAGGGGGTAGCCGTGTTAGTCTGTATCTACAAAAACAACAAGGAGTCCGGTGGCACCTTAAAGACTAACAGATTTATTTGGGCATAAGCTTTCGTGGGTAAAAACCTCACTTCTTCGGATGCATAGAGTGAAAGTTACAGATGCAGGCATTATATACTGACCCATGGAGAGCAGGGAGTTACTTCACAAGTGGAGAACCAGTGTTGACAGGGCCAATTCAATCAGGGTGGATGTAGTCCACTCCCAATAATAGATGAGGAGGTGTCAATTCCAGGAGAGGAAAAGCTGCTTCTGTAATGAGCCAGCCACTCCCAGTCCCTATTCAAGCCCAGATTAATGGTGTTGAATTTGCAAATGAATTTTAGTTCTGCTGTTTCTCTTTGAAGTCTGTTTCTAAAGTTTTTTTGTTCAATGATAGTGACTTTTAAATCTGTAATAGAATGACCAGGGAGATTGAAGTGTTCACTTACTGGCTTGTGTATGTTACCATTCCTGATGTCTGATTTGTGTCCATTTATTCTTTTGCGGAGGGACTGTCCAGTTTGGCCAATGTACATGGCAAAGGGGCATTGCTGGCACATGATAGCATATATGACATTAGTAGATGTGCAGGTGAATGAGCCCCTGATGGTGTGGCTGTTGTGGTTGGGTCCTCTGATGCTGTTGCCAGAGTAGATATGGGGACAGAGTAGGCAACGAGGTTTGCTACAGGGATAGGTTCCTGGGTTGGTGTTTCTGTGGTGTGGTGTGTAGTTGCTGGTGAGTATTTGCTTTAGGTTAGGGGGTTGTCTGTAAGCGAGGACTGGCCTGCCTCCCAAGGTCTGTGAGAGTGAGGGATCATTTTCCAGGATAGGTTGTAGATCGTGGATAATGCGCTGGAGAGGTTTTAGCTGGGGGCTGTATGTGATGGCCAGTGGTGTTCTGTTATTGTCCTTGTTGGGCCTGTCCTGTAGTAGGTGATTTCTGGGTACCCGTCTTGCTCTGTCAATCTGTTTCCTCACTTCCCCAGGTGGGTATTTTAGTTTTACGAATGCTTGATAAAGATCTTGTAGGTGTTTGTCTCTGTCTGAGGGGTTGGAGCAAATTCGGTTGTATCTTAGGGCTTGGCTGTAGACAATGGATCGTGTGATGTGTCTTGGATGGAAGCTGGAGGCATGTAGGTACGTGTAGCGGTCAGTAGGTTTCCGGTATAGGGTGGTGTTTATGTGACCATCACTTATTTGTACTGTAGTGTCCAGGAAGTGGATCTCTTGTGTGGACTGGTCCAGGCTGAGGTTGATGGTAGGGTGGAAATTGTTGAAGTCCAGGTGGAATTCTTCAAGGGCCTCCTTTCCGTGGGTCCATATGATGAAGATGTCATCAATGTAGCGCAAGTAGAGGAGGGGCACTAGGGGACGAGAGCTGAGGAAGCGTTGTTCTAAGTCAGCCATAAAAATGTTGGCATACTGTGGGGCCATGCGGGTACCCATAGCAGTGCCACTGACAACACCATTGATGATGTATTGATTTGTCCAGTAACAAACCCCAGGCCAGCCAGTGGTCTCACCACAACACCCATATTTGGTGTATTAATCAATCAAGTTCAATTTATGCATTTTCCTGTGGTGTTAAACTTATCCAACTGGCATTTAGGGGGAATTTGAATATTGCAAACATACCAAAGTAGCTTCCTTTTTCTCAGTGGATAAGCTTGTAACCTATCAGCAACAAGTTCGAGATGTATCAATGTTGGGGGTAGATAACAAAACAAAATCATATACCTCCAGGCAAAAATGTAGCTTAAACCCACTGGGAGTTCTGGGGTCCATTTCAGGACTATTTGGTTCAGGGATGTCAATGTGGAATCGTATAGATGTTTGGAAAATTCATAAGCACATAAATTATACGTTACAAGAGGAGGCTGATCAAGTGATGAATCCAATGTTGCAAGGCATAAAAGGGCTATCACAAGAGGAACGTTTTACTATTTATAACATGCATGACATAGCATGACTATTCAATGACACTCTGTCATGCAACAGGGAGCAGGGCAGATTTGACCTGGGAATGTTGCAGGGGAGTTACATTGGGGATGGGGGACTTCCCTTGAAGGAAGATACCTGAGCTGTAACCTGAGCCAGGAGGGGGGGGTTGGGAGAAGTGACACCTTCTGGACGGGAGACTGGACAAAGGAGAGGAGGAGCTGGGGACGGGGGAAGAGAGATGCTGGAGGAGTTTTTTGGTTTCAGTTTTGTGCTGGGTGGTGGAACGCAGGGAACCCCAAGCTGGGGTCTAAGCTCCCTGCCCCCCAGAAGGACTTGACAGAGGGGTCCTGGTTGTACCTACAAGCTCTGTTTTAGACTGCGTTCCTATTGTCCAATAAACATTCCGTTTTACTGGCTGGCTGAGAGTCACGGTGAATCCCAGGAAGAGGAGTGCAGGGCCCTGACTCCCTCACATTCTGTGACACATTCAATCCAAAAATAACCAGCTAATTGCTCAGAATAATGATGGGCAAAAGGACCAATCATTAGGAAAGGAAATTATATGCTCTGCATATGGGGACTATGTTATTAATACTATCACTGAGGTATTACAATCCCTAGAATTGGGAAGGCTCCCCAATTTAATCAAAGATGAACAATTATTAAATTGGTATTGCCCTAAATGTTTTGAAAGGTATTGCCAGAAGGAGCAAGATCTGTACATTTAAATGCATGTCCACATGTATCCATTGGAACTATGAGACAAAAGGCGTCTGTGACACCACATCCCAACCGAGACAGTTGTTTATCTTCTCAAAATTGTGTTGCAGCCCGATCCTTGTATGTGTCGTTCACAGTCTCTTTACCCGTGTTTGACCCAGACAAGGATGTGTATACGTGGTTGGCTGCAGTACAGTCCACAGGTCACCTCGAAGACGGCATCTACAAGGAACGTGTCGATGTGCCTCCCTTGGTAGTCTCTCACACTGCAACCCAAACATGGAAAGTTCTGCAGATGGTCTGTGGCTTTAAAAAACGGGCCTTGGTACATCTGTAGATGTATGTGTTTGAGGCAAATACTGTCTTGTGTGGACTGCAGGGAGAGCTCCAGAATCAATCATCGTTAGAGTGTATGTGTGACGAAGTGGGGGATTTTCTTGTTTTTTCCTTGTTTTTCCAATGGTTTGCATGCGGAGGGGGTGGGACTCAGTGTCCATGGGGGTTACTGGTTTAACGAGGGGAGGGGAGAGGGAGTTTGTTGGTACAGAGGACCGGAGAGGGAACTTGGGACCCCAGCCAATGGCCTGGAGGATGGAGACCCCAGCGACTGGTGACCTGACGACCTGGAGACCCAGCTCAAGAGTCGCAGCTGGTTCCGGCCAGTGGGAGGACAATGGGCTGTGAAGAGAGGACCCCGATGACCTGACCAGCTGGTTCCAGCCAGAGGGGGCCAGAGGACAGAAGAGGGGAGAGGAGTCCCAGGTGACCCTGTTTACCTGGAGAGAAGACAATGGACAGAGGCGGGGCTTGGGGCCGGGGATATCAGATGCCCAGCTGGGAAGCAGGGGGGCTCTGGGCTGGAGAGGGGGAGCAGCCAGAGCCCACCTGGATGCAGGGAGACTGGGATGTGCTGGGCTGAGGGAGACCAGGCCTGAGGCCCTGAGAGTTTCCTGTGCTGTGATCAACACTCAATAAACCCTCCTGTTTCATGCTGGCTGAGAATCACTTTGGGCTAGAGGCGCAAGGAGCTGAGAGTAAGAGGGTGTGCTGCTGGAGGACTGAGGAGCACAAGCGTTATCAGACACCAGGAGGAAGGTCCTGTGGTGAGAGTAAGGAAGGTGTTTGGAGGAGGCCATGGGGAAGTAGCCCAGGGAGTTGTAGCTGTCATGCAGCTGTTACAGGAGGCACTATAGACAGCTGCAGTCCACAGGGCCCTGGGCTGGAACCCGGAGTAGAGGGCAGGCCTGGGTTCCCCCCAAACCTCCCAATTGATCTGGACTGTGGGTTCTTCCAGAGGGGAAGGTCCCTGGGCTGTTCCCCAACCCACATGGTGAATCTCTGAGGCAAGAAAATCCGCCAATAAGTGCAGGACCCACCAAGATAGAGGAGGAACTTTGTCACAGTACTTATAATAGAAATATTACCACTGGAGTTTTGGAATTCTTTTACTGTTTTGCAGTTATAAGTTTCATTGCATTCCTTGTTTTTATGTTAATGGCAATAAAGATTTTATCAATTTGGCATTGTCCTCAGTGTATGCGTTCTTGCCAAGCACCTCGAGAGTCCTCTCCCGATATAGAACTCTCTGGGTTCTTAAACTCTGTAGTCTGAATTGGACAAGAACCTATAAATCTCTGGTCGGATGTGATCAGTGGCAAGCCATAAAAATTCACATATCAAATACGGGTCAACAAGAAGGAGAGCAGAATGGTGATTTAATTATGTTACCTGCTGACAGTTTGGAAACTTGTAGCAAGAAGAAAAAGATTCCTAAGCTTGTGTGTGGCACTAACACCTCCTTATCTTTACTGGAAATATCTCTTGACTTTGCTTTGAAAAGATCCAGCGTGGATAGCTCTGAGAAGGCTTAAGATGGAATGAAAATTGTTAGGGAAGTTGAGCAGCCCTATAACCAAGTGGCGGTGCTTAACCAGTTTGTTGGGGGGACAAGGTTGTTGAGAAAGGAATGTCGCCATTCTGATTCTGTAAGCAAACAGTCCGTGCTTCAGGGCAGATTTGGTTACTGGTGTTTCAGAGCAGAACAGTTTTATGGCTGAATGCTTAAGGATGCAGAGGAGAGCAAGCAAACTCTCACTCTTGGACTCTTTGGATTTGTGTGCTATCTCTTTAAGACAGTGTCTAGCCTTGAAATTGGTAGCAGCTGAGAATCTAAAAGCTCGTGCCTGTGTTGATGCAAATTACCTGATTGATTGGGAGAAGAAAGACATTGCAGACCTGAAAAAACGAAGTCTTCTCGGTTTGGCTGGTTTGGTTTGCCTTAGTGTGCAAAGGAACCCCAGTCTTGGGCTGTAACTGCCTTGCTCTGAGCAATTTGTCCTGATTGGTACACTCAGTTGTGTCCCACCAAGGACAGCATCGTTACAATGGTTAACGAGGTCAC
Source organism: Malaclemys terrapin pileata (assembly GCF_027887155.1). NCBI lineage: Eukaryota > Metazoa > Chordata > Testudines > Emydidae > Malaclemys > Malaclemys terrapin. The sequence continues at coordinate 537,063 of NC_071524.1, forward strand.
GAACAAAGGCTGTTTACTCCCGGCCAGGCCACAACATATGTCTGAACGGTGTCTTGGGTTTGGGGGACCTCATAGGAAGGCCCAACTGTGACGGGTTGGATCACAGAACCCTGCTTGGGAGCTGCCACCTGATGTGCCAAGACTACTTCTGCCCCTGCATTCCCTGCCAGCTCGGGACCCGGGAGCTGCCACCTGATGTGCCCATACTACTTCTACCCCTGCCTTCCCTGCCAGCTTGGGACACCAGCACCCTGTCTTGCTGAGCCAGACACTCCCGTCTGCTCCAACAAAGACCCAGGGTCTGAATTACTTGCCCCAAAGCTGCAGGTTTACCTGAAAACTGCTCACAGAAGTGTTCCTGTCTTTAACACTCAGATGCCCAACTCCCAATAGGGTCTAAACCCAGATAAATCCGTTTTACCCTGTATACAGCTTATGCAGAGTAAACTCATAAATTATTTGCCCTCTGTAACACTGATGGAGAGATATGCACAGTTGTTTGCTCCCCCAGGTATTAATACATACTCTGAGTTAATTAATAAGGAAAAAAGTGATGTTATTAAATACAGAAAATAGGATTTAAGTGGTTCCAAGTAGTAACTGACAGAACAAAGTAAGTCACCAAGCAAAATAAAATCAAATGCGCAAATCTATGTCCAATAAAACTGAATACAGATAATCTCACCCTCAGAGATGCTTCAGTAAGTTTTTTTCTCAGACTGGACACCTTCCAGGCCCGGGCACAATTCTTTCCCCTGGTACAGCTCTTGTTCCAGCTCAGGTGGTAGCTAGGGGATTCTTCATGATGGCTCCTCCCCTTGTTCTGTTCTACCTCTTTATATATCTTTTGCATAAGGCAGGAATCCTTTGTCCCTCTCTGGGTTCCCACTCCCTCCTTCTCAATAGAAAAGCACCAGGTTAAAGATGGATTCCAGTTCAGGTGACATGATCACATGTCACTGCAAGATTTCATTGCCCACCTGCCAGCACACACTAGGGTTACCATATTTTAGTTTTAAAAAAGAAGGACACTCCATGGGGCCCCGGACCCACCCCAACTCCGCCCCTTCCCCGCCCCTTCCTCAAAGTCCCCGCCCCAACTCTGCCCCCTCCCCTGAACGCTCCATCCCGTGCTCCTCCCCCTCTCCTGCTTCCCGCGAATCAAATGTTCGAGGGAAGCCTGAAACAGGGAGGCAGCAAGTAAACTGGGGCTGGGGCGGTGTGCGGCGCGGTCCAGTCTGGCCCCCTGGCCGAGCGGCTCCCTCCAGCAGCTGGCCGTCCCAGGCCAAGAGGCTCTGGCGTCTCCCGCCTGGCTCGGCTTGGGCCTGGGGCGCTGGCCCCCGGCCGAACACCGCCGGCCAAGCACCGCCGTCCCCGGCCCCGTCCCATCCCTGGCCGAGCACCGCCGTCCCCATCCCCGGCCCGGCCCCAACCGAGCACCACCGTCCCCGGCCCGGCCCCAGCCGAGCACCGCCGGCCCTGGCCCGGCCCTAGCCTGGCCCTGGCCCCAGCCGAGCACCGCCGGCCCCGGCCCTGTCCTGGCCCCAGCCCCGTCCCCGTCCGAGCACCGCTGGTCCCAGCCCCGGCCCCGGCCGAGCACCGCCAGCCCTGGCCCCGGCCCCGGCCAAGCACCACTGGCCCCGGCCCCCGGCTGAGCACCGCTGGCCCCTGCCCCTGGCCCTGCACCGCAGGGCCCGGCCCCGCACCACCGGCCCCGGCTCCCGGCCCCGCACAGCTGGGCTCTCCCTCCCTATTTTCCTGGACATGTCCGGCTTTTTGGGATGTCCTCCCGGACGGGGATTTGAGGCCCAAAAAGCCGGACATGTCTGGGAAAATCCGGACGTATGGTAACCCTACTGGAAGGGCTGAAAACAGCCCTGGGGGAGGGCTGTGGCAGGGGAAAAGCTGGGTGGATTGGGAGGAAGCAGGCTCAGCTGGGGCCATGCCCCAATCAGGGCCCAGGAGCTCAAGCAGACAGTCTCTCTCTGTGTTCAGAGCGAGAAGGACCTGGCTGCAGGGAGTGTAACCAAGTACCTGGAGTGGAGCAGGGCTGGGGAAAGGCCAAGGGAACCGGGGAGCTCTGGCCTAGGAAAGCCCCAGGCTGCAGGCCTGGTAATAGGGTTACCATATTTCAGCAAGCAAAAAAGAGGACGGGAGGAGCCCCGCCCTAGCCCCGCCCCTGCCCCTCCCACTTCCCGTCCCCCCAGAACCCCCAACCCTCCCCCCGTTCCTTGTCCCCTGACTGTCCCCTCCTGGGACCCCTGCCCCTAACTGCCCCCCAGGACTCCACTCCCTATCTAAGCCTCCCTGCCTCTTGTCCCCTGACTGCCCCAACCCTTATCCACACCCCCACCCCCAGACAGACCCCTGGGACTCCCACGCCCCATCCAACCACTCCCCACCCCCTGACAGCCCCCCCCCAGAACTCCCAACCCATCTAAACCCCTCTGCTCCCTGTCCCCTGACTGCTCCGATCCCTCTCCACACTCCTGCCCCCTGACAGCCCCCCCAGAACTCCCAACCCATCTAAACCCCTCTGCTCCCTGTCCCCTGACTGCTCCGATCCCTCTCCGCACTCCTGCCCCCTGACAGCCCCCCCCCAGAACTCCCAACCCATCTAAACCCCTCTGCTCCCTGTCCCCTGACTGCTCCGATCCCTCTCCCCACCCCTGCCCCCTGACAGCCCCCCCCCAGAACTCCCAGCTCCCCACCCCCCCGCTCCTTGTCCCCTGACTGCCCCCTCCTGGGACCCCTGCTCCTAACTGCCCTCCAGAACCCCACCCCCTACCTAAGACTCCCTGTTCCTTGTCCCCTAACTGCCCCCTCCTAAGACCCCCCCCCCCAACTGCCCACCAGGACCCTACCCCCTACCTGTACCCTGACTGCCCAAAACTTTCTCCACTCCCCCCCAAAAGCCCCCCCCGTTTCTTGACTGCCCCCTCCAGAACCTCCCTGCCCCTTCTCCTGCCCCCCTTCCCCTGCTGCTCAGAACAGGGTGTTGGGCTCTGTGCGAGCCAAGCCGGACACATGGCTGCGCTCCCCAGCACAACAAAACCCGGTCCCTGGCCCTGCACAACAAAACCCGGTCCCTGGCCCTGCACAGTGCTGCTGGACCGGGCTGCAGGGGAGAGCTGCCGGCTCAGAATGCAGGGCGGATCCGGCTCCTCTACAGCTGCTCCAGAGTCCAGCCCGGGACTTTCCTGCAGCCCTCCCAGCTGCTCGCTCTGCTTTGCCGGGGGAGGGGGAAATCCCGGACATTGTGAGTGCTTTACAAATTCCCCCCGGACGCTATTTTTAGAACAAAAAGGAGGACATGTCCGGGTAAATCCGGACGAATGGTAACCCTACCTGGTAAGGCCTATTAGGTACTGGGTTGCAGGGGCAGCCCATGGGTAACCAGAGGCAGCAGGTCCGAACCCCTTTGCCTGTGATGCGTGGCTGATACTGCAGTCTGCCCCAGGGAACGGGGGCTAGATGGAGACTGGGCAGTAGCCAAGACTGAGGTGAAGTGGGGATAGTGGGTGGGGGTTCCCCTGGGAGGGGGAGACCCTGAGTCTGAGGGGTTCTGCAAGGGGGGGCAGAAATCCAGTAAAGGGGCACTGGGGTCCTGGGAGGGACATGGGGCCAGTGGCAAGGCGGATCACTGGCCTGCAGAGGGCGCTCCAAGGCTGGACGAGCTAATTCCTGAGGACAACCAGCAGGAGGCGCTGCAGGGGTGAGGCCGCACGCTGACAATTGGTGGGGAATGCAGGCACGTGCGGTCTGCCCCGATAAAAGGGGCCAGGACAAGGACTGGGACTATTGCCTGGACATTGAGGTGGAGAGACAAGCCGGGACGATGGATCCCCCATACACCGGGGTGTACTATGCGGAGACCCCAGGTGTTGTCCCTGGGTGGGGCCCGGCGTCACCGCCCCAGTGGAAGGGGGCTGATGGCCTTGTTGCCGGCACAGAATGCCCGAGGACAGCAACAGCGGGGTTCATTGCCCGGTGTGCTTCCGCCAGTAAACACACCAGGGGTGGAGAAACAAACAAAGTTTATTTGGGATCCCAAAGCAGTGCAAGGAGACTGGCAAGTCTCCAATCAAGCACACTAACAAACAGTTTTTCTTCTTTTATACATTTTGCAGTTAAGCCTCACCCCCCTCCTTCTTCCCCCTCTACCCCTCCCTTCCCTGGTAACAGTTACTAAGCAAATAACGATTACATTTAAGCAGTTAAGTCATTCTTGGCAGCTATAAGCCTAGCTTGTTAGTAACTTCTTTAAACCGTTATCTTGTCCTTTTTCCCTTCAGCCAGAAACGTGCAGGCCTCATTATTACCGCTTGATACCGGTGTGAGCTGGGGGGTGCACACAGGTAACTGGTTGCTTACGTATTCCAATTGCACCTGGCTTTTCAGGTTGATTACAGTTTAAACATGGAAGAAGTTTGGTTCTTAGCACGTCTGTCTCTGCCGTGGGCCCCCTCAGGGAGTCCACTCGCTCTGGACCCCCGGGGTCTCCTCCCCCGAAGGGGTTGATGCAACCCTGTTCTCTAGACCGGAGTGGCTCTCAGCCAGCATGAAACAGGAGGGTTTATTGAGAGTTGAACACAGCACAGGAAACTCTCTGACCCTCAGGCCTGGCCTCCCTCAGCCCAGCACATCCCAGTCTCCCTTCATCCAGGTAGGCTCTGCCTACTCCCCCTCTCCAGCCCAGAGCCCCCCTGCTCCCAGCTGGGCATCTGAGATCACCAGCCCTAGGCCCCGCCTCTGTCCATTGTCTTCTCTCCAGGTAAACAGGGTTGTAAACTGGGGCCTCCTCTCCTCGCTTCTGTCCTCTGGCTGGAACCGGCTGGTTAGATCACTGGGTCCTCACTCTGCAGCCCATTGTCCTCCCACTGGCCAGAACCGGCTGCGTCTCCTCAGCTGGGCCTCTGGGTCACCAGGTCACCGGTCGCTGGGGTATCCATCCTCCCGGCCATAGGATGTGGGGACACAGCCAATCTCCAGTCCTCTTTAAAACACACTCCCTCTCCCCTCACCTCATTAAAGTTTCCCCCAGGGAAACTGAGTCCCACCCCCTCTGCATGCAAACCATTGAAACTCCACAGAAAACAAGAAAACCCCCCACTTCATCACACTCATAATGTCACAGGGAGCAGCAGCTGCTGGAGGTTTGGGGCTAAGGAATGGGGGATCCGTACCCCCAGGGGAGCTGCAGAGCAGGGGGCCTTTCCTGGGGGGATGTTCCCCAGCAACCCCCACTCTGGGGATACACAGAGGAGTGGGAGGGGGGGGGCAGGGGCTGCCCAGGCAGTACCATTCCCAGCGCTGAATTCACTCCTCACTAGCCTGGACACTTAAAGCTGTAACAAATGCTGGGTTGTGGGACAAGGGGCCCAATCTGAGTCACCGTTTCAGCCCCTTTACTCCTCTCTCACACACACACGCACACCCCCGGCCAGGGTGCTCGGTTCTGTCCCTCCCCCATCCCAAGCAATGCTCATTTTAATCTGTCACAGACTCACAGATCGTGCCCACTCTTGGCCCCATGCCGTCCGTGGAGGGGAACCCTCTTCAGTGAGACAGCCCTTCTCGGGGGTCCACTCTCTCCCGGGGTCAGGCCCCTCCACCTCCTGGAGCCGCACCTCTCTGAGCCTTAGCACGTCTGTCTCTTGCCATGGGCCCCCTCAAGGAGTCCACTCACTCTGGGCCCCCGGGGCCTCCACTCCCAAAGGGAATAATGCCACCCTGTTCTCTAGCCCAGAGCGAGACTCAGCCAGCGTAAAACAGGAGGGTTTATTGAGCATCTGAACCCAGCACAGGAAACTCTCAGGGCCTCAGGCCTGGCCTCCCTCAGCCCAGCACATCCCAGTCTCCCTGCATCCAGGTGGGCTCTGCCTGATCCCTCTCTCCAGCCCTGAGCCCCCCTGCTTCCCAGCTGGACATCTGAGATCACCGGGCCCCAAACCCCGCCTCTGTCCATTGTCTTCTATCCAGGGAAACAGGGTCGCCTGGGCCTCCTCTGGCTGGTCAGGTCACTGGGATCCTCTCTTCACAGCCCATTGTCCTCCCACTGGCCAGAACCGGCTGTGACTCCTGAGCTGGGCCTCCGGGTCCCCGGGTTCCCAGTCAGTGAGTGTAGTGGGCTGGTCACCCACTCCTGCCCTGAGGGGTTTAAAGACAGCCCTGGGAGGGGACTGGTGCAGGGGAAAGCAGCTACTAGGCTGCTTGGGGAAGCAGCCGCAGCTGGGCCACGCCCCAATCAGGCCTCAGCTGGCCCTATATAAGAGGGCAGTGGGCAAGGCACAGTCAGACTCCCTCTAGTTGCTGAGAGAGAGGGAGTGACTGACCGACCGACCCACCCACCCGGCTGCAGAGACCTGCGTGTAGCAGGCCTGGGGAAAGGTGGAGGAGCTGGGGAGCTCCAGCCTGGAAGGCTCCAGGTTGTGGCCTAGCCGAAGGCCAATGGGTACTGAGGGTTGCAGAGGACAGCCCGGGGGTAGACAGAGGCAGCAGGTCCAAACCCAACATTGCTGGTGATGAGTAGGTGGATACTGCAGTCTGCCCCAGGGCGCGGGGCTAGACCATGACTGGCAGCAACCTTATACTGAGGCAAGGTGGGGCTAGTGGGTGGGGTTCCTTGGGGAGGGGAGAGACTGAGGGATGTATGGCCAGGGGGCAGCACCCCAGATAACAGAGCACTGGGGCTGGGAGGGACACGGGGGGCCAAGTGGCAGCGGGACACTGGCCTGCGGAGGGTGCTCTGGGGGCTGGATGAGCTAATTCCCAGAAACAACCAGCAGGAGGTGCCACAGGGGTGAGTTGCACATCACTACACTGGGGTATCTGTTCTCCAGGCCATTGGTGGGGGTCCCAAGTTCCCTCTCCGGTCCTCTGTAACAACAAACTCCCTCTCCCCTCACCTGGTTACACCAGTAACCCCCAGGGACACTGAGTCCCATCCCCTCTGCATGCAACCCACTGGAAAAACCAAGAAAATCCCCCACTTTGTCACATAATCCATGGTGAGGTGGTTCCCTCTGTTGGGGCCATTCGGGAGGTTTGGAGGGGGATGATCCCTGCAGACAGAACTGATAGCTTCAATTCTTCTATATGGAGGGTGATGGACAGATCCATGGGGACGGATGGTCACGGGTCAGTGGGTCCTTGGGAACGTAGGGTAGTGGACAGATGGGAGCATGTCTGCTGATGGATAGGAAGATGGACTAAGATGGTAGACTGTGTCTACACGAAAACTGGACCCGAAATGACAGTGAGTCTGGGCTGTCGGAGCCAGGCAGGGGCTGCAGCTGCGCTGAGGGTCTCACTGAGCCGATCCTCCTCATTCTGGGATTCCTGGGCGCTGAGCCGGCCTGAATCCCTGGGTCCCGTCCTCTCCCTCAGCCTGGGTAAGAGCCACCATAGTGGGTTATCAGGAGGCAGGTCCCGGTGTAATTAACCACAGATACCAGGGCTCCAGCTTTCTCACCCTCCACCCAGCTCCCGACAGACACTGGTTCTATTCCCACAGGGGGAACTGACCCGACTCAGCCGGGAATGGTGCCGGCTCCCACCTGCCCAGGCAGCGCAGGGCCAGGTACCGGGGCTGGGGGCAGGAAATCTCCATCAACCCCCCCCAGAAACAGGTTTGTGCTGCCCAAGGATCTGCCCCTGGGGGAAGGCACAGAGGGCTCGCTGCGTAGGACAGGGGCAGATCCCCACAGTGAATGTCCATCTGGGCTCATTTTATATGGTGGGGGGTGTCAGTGGGCAGATGCCAGATTGGCTTGTTGGGGGCAGGGCATGGGAGAGCTTCCCTGAACACACAGCCCCAGAGACCGGGGAGCTTTGCTGCCCACTAACACCATAAAACCACCCGTGTGGGGCACAGCTTGGTGCATATTCCCCTGGGAGAATGGTGCTGGGGACGGAGAGCTGGGGATAATGGTCTGATGTATCCCGTCTCCGCCGGTCTGCAGAGGGCCCAGGGGAATGGCTCAGAAGCAGGGCTCCCTCTTCGCATGGGTGCTGTCCAGCAGGACGTTAACCCTGGAACCTACCAACCCAGATAGACACGGTGTTAACACTTGAACCCACTGATTTAGAGTAACACCTTGTTGAGCCTGGAACCTAATGATGGCTGTTGCGGTGACAGGACTGCTACATTTTCCGCTGCTGATCCCTTCAGCGGGGCCTGGTTCTCCCAATGATCTCAAAACCTCCCGCCACTGCCATCCCCCCACCCACATGATTCCTATGCAGAAATGAGCTGAAGCTGCTGGGAAATTCACAGGATAGGGGCAGGACCTGAGTCTGGCGGGGTGGGGGGAGGAGAAAGGGTGTGCTGCAGGATCTGGGCCCAGCTGGCTTCAAAGGCATGGGACCTCAGGTACATTTCCCCCCCACCCCACCCTCCAGACCCCACCCCAGTACAGCCCTCTGCCATTGGGAGTGAACGCCCTGACCACTCTTACCCAGAATCCCCTCTGCTCCTGCCCCCCACTAGCCCCATGGAATGTTCTGTTGTGGGTCCCTGGGTCCTCGAGGAGGAGGGGCTGGGGCAGCAGGTAACGAACCAGCCACTCACGGCGCTCATGGCCTGGTGCTGCTTCCCAGGGGGATCGGAACTTCACCAGTTCTGAGCAGCCCCATCGTTGCTGGGGTGAGCGCGGCGGCCGCCATGTGACATTGTGCAGTCTATATGGTTTTATAAAAATATTATATTCACTTCTTATTATGCAACTGGAATATGCTTCATGCGAAAGGTCTCTTGTAAGGTATCATTACAAAGCTTATAATCTGAGTATGATCTTCCGATTTGTATAAATGTACCACTCTTGTATCTAAAACTAGAAATATAAAATATAACTCTGAGGGCCTATTGTAATTATGCAAAGTGTGGGCCATTAATGATGGTTTGGAATCTTGATGACTCCCATTAACAAGGACCATTGTCTGCAGATGGCTGTGTTTACCTGTGAGTTTTCCTGTACACGTGTGTGCTGGCAAGTGGGCAATGAAGTCTTGCAGTGACATGTGATCATGTCACCTGAACTGGAATCCATCTTTAACCTGGTGCTTTTCCAGTGGGGGGGGGGAGGGGTGGAAACCCAGAGGGACAGAGGGTTCCTGCCTTATGCAAAAGATATATAAAGGGGTGGAACAGAAGAGCGAGGGAGAGGAGCCATCATGAAGAATCCCCTAGCTATCACCTGAGCTGCAACAAGAGCTGTACCAGGGGAAAGAATTGTGCCCAGGCCTGGAAGGTGTCCAGTCTGAGGAAAAACTTACTGAAGCATCTCTGAGGGTGAGATTATCTGTATTCAGTTTGATTCGACATAGATTTGCGCATTTTATTTTATTTTGCTTGGTGACTTACTTTGTTTTGTCTGTTACTACTTGGAACCATGTAAATCCTATTTTCTGTATTTAATAACATCACTTTTTTCCTTATTAATTAACTCGAAGTATGTATTAATATCTGGGGGAGCAAACAACTGTGCATATCTCTCTATCGGTGTTATAGAGGGCGAACAATTTATGAGTTTGCCCTACATAAGCTTTATACAGGGTAAAATGGATTTATTTGGGTTTAGACCCCATTGGGAATTGGACATCCGAGTGCTAAAGACAAGCACACTTCTGTGAGCTGTTTTCAGGTAAAGTTGCAGCTTTGGGACAAGTGATTCAGACCCTGGGTCTTTGTTGGAGCAGACGGGAGTGTCTGGCTCAGCAAGACAGGGTGCTGGAGTCCTGAGCTGGCAGGGAAAACAGGAGCAGAGGTAGTCTTGGCACATCAGGTGGCAGCTCCCAAGGGGTTTTCTGTGATCCAACCCCTCACACCGGCCTCCTCCCCCTCCTCCTGGCCTTCGTATGCTACAGAAGAACCCAAGGAAGTGAGTTCCCTGCCCAGCGAGGGCAGGGCTAAGTCGGGCTGGGAAAGAGTCACGGCTTGGATGGGAGACAGGCCAGGAAACTCAGGGGAGGGGGCGGGGTGCTCTCCCTACAATCAGGGCTGGCCCCAATGTCTCAGGGCAGCTTGAGGGGGTGCTGTGCTGCAGGGGGTGGGGGGCTCCATAGGGGGAACCGTGCTGCAGGGAGCCAGGCTCAGCAGCTGAAGGGGGCAGGGCTCCCCCTGGGCAGAGCAGTTGGGAGGGGACACTCTCTCCTGGGCCCCCTGTCCCGGCTGCCCTGTAGGGCTGAGGGGCAGGGCTGGTACATGGGATCCGGGTCGACTCATGGACGATTCTGCTTCATGTCTCTGCAGGGAAAGGACCAGCCCCGAGACAGAGCAGGTGAGACACCAGCTCCACTCCTCCACCCCAGATCTACCTGTCCCTGTCCTGGGTTCTCTCCCTGGCTCAGGGAGGGCAGTGGGGTCTAGTGGGTTGGAGCGGGGGAGGGGGCTAGGAGCCAGGACTCCTGGGTTCTGTTTCTCTCTCTCTCTCTTCCCCCTGCCCCATAGGGAGTCCAAGGCTGCAGCCACAGTCTGCACATCACATATGAGGGGGAAGGGGAAGGGAGAAGCGGGTGCTTCCTGGTGCAGGCCACATCCTGTTGGGGGAGGACATGTTGATGTGGGGTGCAGCCTGTGTGTCGCTTTGGGATGAGTCATCTCTGCATTCTCTTGGGTGTGCTCCTGCTCTGTGACTCAATTTCCCTTGCTGCACCATGGAGCTAGTGATCCTGCCTCACCCCAGTGTGCTGGGAGAGGGAGTTTGTTGTTACAGAGGACCGGCGATGGAACTTGGGACCCCAGCCAATGGCCTGGAGAATGGAGACCCCAGCGACAGGTGACCTGGGGGCGCGGGGTTTAGGATTGTTAAGGCTAGACAGGCCTGTTGGAAAAGGTCATGGCAGCCTGGGCACCTCTCTATGCCTCCTGAGATTGCCCCGTTCCCATCTGGTCCCCAGACTGGGCAGCTCCCATGTGGGGCTGGGAGGTGATGGGGAGGGGGCTGGGCAGCTGCAGGAGGGGATGTGGTTTGCTGGGTGTTGCAGGGAGCTGGTTTTGCTCTGACCATGGTAGAATTCAGCTGGAGTTTGCAGAGAAATTTGCTGATAGGGAAGAAAGGGGACAAGTGCATCACGGGCTTCCTGGGGCTGCAGCCCCCGGCGCAGTTCCTCATTCCGCTCGCACTCGGGCCTCAGGCTGGGTGGAGCTGGGCACTGGGGTGTTGGTGGCAATGCTGAGGGGTCCCCACTGCCCCGTCATGGCATCTGCTCTCACTGCCCTCCTCCTCGGTGAGTATTGGAGACAGCCAGGGTATGTCCGTGGGGGGGGGTGGGGATCTGAGACCAGGGTGAGTGCCCATGGTGGGTGGGAGGAGAGTATGAGACCAGGGTGTAGGATCCAGATGCTCTGGGATCTGATCACTAATGAGCCGTCTCCTCTCCAGGCTGCTGGCTGGCCGGGCACAGCGGGGTGTGGGGAGGTGAGTATCAGTCTGTGGGGAGGATGATAACATCAAGGACGAGGGAGGGGATGCATGGGATGGGGGAAAAGAGGAATTGAGCCCTGAACCTTCCTCAAAACTCAACCCAAACTCCTCCTGTGAGCCCAGACCTGGCCCCGTTCTTCTGTGTCCTGTCCCTCCCCCTCCCCCTGAGAGTAACTAGGAACTGAATCTGGCTCCCGGGGTCTGGTGAAACAGCTGGGAGCCGTCCCCTGGTTCAAGGTCATGCCCCCCCACAGGCTATGAGGGTGGGGGGTGGCTCTTGGATTTATTTCAGCTCATACAAACGCTAACAGGGCCTGTCCATATGCTCTAGATCCCCTCAGGGAACCAAAACATTAACGGTCAGTGCAGCCGTGGGGAGAACCCCCCCAGATCCACCCCCAACAGCTCCCTCCCCTGCACTTACAGCCATCCCACACACTCCTGCTGGTCACAGACTCTATTTGCAACCCCGGGGCGGGGGGGCAGAGCTGCAGAGGACCACTGGTCAGGCTTCCTGACTGGCCTCGAGTGGGGGTGGGGGGGGGGCTATCACTCCATAGTGGAATAGAATCGCTGGTTGTATCCCAATGACCCCGTCGAGATCATTGTAGCAGGTGATGGGCCCGGCTCAGTGTCCTGGCTCCCAGCCCCACATCCAGCCAGATCCTCAGGGGGTCTCTGCCCCGATGGGATGCTCAAAGCCAGGCTTTACCCTGAGCCCTGGGTCCAGCAGAGGGGATGCCTGGCCAGGAAGCAGGGATGGAGTCATTGGGGGGTTCCTAGCTGGGGGGGACCAGCAGCCACTGGAGATTTGGGGCAGAGGAAGGAGGGATCCCTGCCCCCAGGGGGAGCTGCAGAGCAGGGGGGCCTTTCCCAGACAACACATCAGTTAGGGGGTGATGGGCGGAGCTGAAGGTTATAAACCTCAGTGTATAGTAGAGACTTGCACAGCCCCCTACAAGTCAGTGGTGGTGCTGTGCACCGAACCCACGAGTCCTGGCCCCATCCTCCCTGCTCGCTCTCCCCACTAGACCCTACTTCCCTCCCAGGGACAGAACCCAGAAGTCCTGGCTCCCAGCACAGAAGCCAGGGAGTGGCTGGGAGCCAGTATTCTTGCCAGCAAATTAAAGAAATATGGGTGGATGAATGGACTATAAGGTCGATAGAAAGCTGGCTAGATCATCGAGCTCAACTTGTAGTAATCAATGGCTCCATGTCTAGTTGGCAGCCAGTATCAAGCGAAGTGCCCCCAGGGTCAGTCCTGGGATGGGTTTTGTTCAATATCTTCATTAATGAGCTGGAGGATGGTGTGGATTGCACCCTGTCAGGTTCCCTCCCCACTCTGAACTCTGGGGTACAGATGTGGGGACCCGCATGAAGACCCCCTAAGCTTATTTCTACCATCTTAGGTTAAAAACTCCCCTATTCCTTTGATTAAGTAACGCTGCCACCACCAAGTGATTTAAACAAACATTCAGGGAAGGCCGCTTGGAGCTCTACCTTCCCCAAATATCCCCCCAAGCCCCTACACCCCCTTTCCTGGGGAGGCTTGAAAATATCCTCATCAATTGGTACAGGTGAACACAGACCCAAACCGTTGGATCTTAAAACAATGAAAAAATCAATGAGATTTTTCAAAGAAGAATTTTAATTAAAGAAAAGGTAAAAGCATCACCTCTGTAAAATCGGGATGGTACGTACTTTACAGACTAACGAAAGACTCAAGAACACAGAGGATCTCCCCTCTAGGCAAAACCTTAACGTTACAAAACCAGGTAAAAACCTCCCTCTTAGACAAAGGAAATCACAAGCCAAAATAAAAGTAAGCTAATGCATTCCTTCGCAAGTACTTTCTAATACTAATGGAGTTGGATTGCTTGCTTTCTTGATCTGTTTCCGGCAAGCACACAGAACAGACAGACAAAGAACAGACAAAACAAAGCCTTTTCCCCCTCCCCAGATTTGAAAGTATCTTGTCCCCTTATTGGTCCTTTTGATCAGGTGCCAGCCAGGTTACCTGAGCTTCTTAACCCTTTACAGGTAAAAGGATTTTGTGCCTCTGGCCAGGAGGGATTTTATAGTACTGTACACAGGAAGGTGGGGGGAGGGATAGCTCAGTGGTTTGAGCACTGGCCTGCTAAACCCAGGGGTGTGAGCTCAATCCTTGAGTGGGCCACTTAGGAATCTGGGGCAAAAATCTGTCTGAGGATTGGTCCTGCTTTGAATAGGGGGGTTGGACTAGATGATCTCCTGAGGTCCCTTCCAACCCAGATATTCTATGAAGGTTGTTACCCTTCCCTTTATATTTGACACACCCTCAGCAAGTTTGCAGATGACACTAAACTGGAAGGAGTGGTAGATATGCTGGAGGGTAGGGATAGGATACAGAGGGACCTAGACAAATTAGAGGATTGGGCCAAAAGAAATCTGAGGTTCAACAAGGACAAGTGCAGAGTCCTGCACTTAGGACAGAAGAATCCCATGCACTGCTACAGACTAGGGACCAAGTGGCTAAGCAGCAGTGCTACACAAAAGGACCTAGGGGTTATAGTGGACGAGAAGCTGGATATGCATCAACAGTGTGCCCTTGTTGCCAAGAAGGCTAACGGCATTTTGGGCTGTATAAGTAGGGGCATTGTCAGCAGATCGAGGGACGTGATCATTCCCCTCTATTCAGCATTGGTGAGGCCTCATCTGGAGTACTGTGTCCAGTTTTGGGCCCCACACTACAAGAAGGATGTGGAAAAATTGGAAAGAGTCCAGTAGAGGGCAACAAAAATGATTAGGGGGCTGGAGCGCATGACTTATGAGGAGAGGCTGAGGGAACTGGGATTGTTTAGTCTGCAGAAGAGAAGAATGAGGGGGGATTTGATAGCTGCTTTCAACTACGTGAAAGGGGGTTCCAAAGAGGATGGATCTAGACTGTTCTCAGTGGTAGCAGATGACAGAACAAGGAGTAATGGTCTCAAGTTGCAGTGGGGGAGGTCTAGGTTGGATATTAGGAAAAACTTTTTTACTAGAAGGGTGGTGAAGCACTGGAATGGGTGGTGGAATCTCCTTCTGATAGTTAAGGGTTAATGCCTCTTTTATCTGTAAAGGGTTAAGAAGTTCACCTAGCCTAGCTGACACCTGACCAGAGGAACCAAGGGGGGAATAAGAAGGAAGGAGTGAAGTTTCCTATGTTTAGAGTTTATTTTCAGTTTTGACCGGAATGGAAAAGCTCCAGAAATCAGCCTCTTATCAAGTAGTGAGTATTAGTAAAGGGAATAAATAGGTTTATGTTTATTTTCTTTGTAACTTGTCTTGGGCATTAGGGGGTTAATCAAATTGGGTATTCTTTTGTGTAACTAAGTTTTTGCCAGGGAAACATCCTCTGTGTTTTGAATCTGTTGTCTGTGAGATCAGCTGGTATGCTATCTCCCAGAAGGTTTTCTTTTACCTTTCTTTTCTTTAATTAAAAGTCTTATTTTTAAGAACCTGATTGATTTTTCCTTGTGTTAAGATCCAAGGGGATTGGATCTGGACTCACCAGGAATTGGTGGGGGAAAGGAGGGGAGATGGTTAAATTCTCCTTGTGTTAAGATCCAAGGGTAGGGATCGGTGTTCACCAGAAAATTGATGAAGAAGTCTCTCAAAGCTACCCAGGGAAAGGAGTTAGAACTTGGGAGTGGTGGCTGCAAAACCAGATCTAAACTGGTAATTCAGTTTAGGGGTTCACATGCAGGTCCCCATATCTGTACTCTAAAGTCTAGAGTGGGGGTAAAACCTATGACACCTTCCGTAGGGGTTTTTAAGGTCAGGCTTGACAAAGCCCTGGCTGGGATGATTTAGTTGAGGATTTGTCCTGCTCTGAGCAGGGGGCACCACAACAACCAAATACACAACAGGTTCGACTCGATGACCTCCTGAGGTCCTTCCAACCCTGATATTCTATGACTGGACTGGCCTGTCACCCGCTAGGGAGGAGAGCTCTTGGCCCCCAGGGGCTGGGGTTGCTCCGTGTCTTATGCTGTTAGCCCAGGGCTCAGAGGAAACTGGCCCCTGTGGAAAGGCATCCAGGAGCCTGTCCCCAGGGCCGCCGGGACTGACCCGCCACTGATGCCGCATGGTGAGGACGGGCCCCAGGACTAGGGTTACCATATTTTGTGCCTCCAAATGGAGGACACTCCAGGGGGCCCCGCCCCCAGCCCCGCCCATGCCCCTGCCCCAACTCCGCCCCCTCCCCAAAGTCTCCGCCCCCTCCCCTGCTTCCCGCGAACATTTAATTCGTGGGAAGCCTGAAGCAGGTAAAGGGGGGGGGGGGAGGAGGTGCGGCCTAGGCTGGCCCCCCCGCGGCTCCAGCCTGGGTCGGCTCGGGCCCTGGGGTGCCGGCCGGCCCCGGCCGACCACACCCGGCCCGCCCAGCACTGCCGGCCGGCCCCTGGCGGCCCGGCGCACCCCCCGGCCCCACGACCCTGGACCGGCTCCCGAACCGGGCCCCCGGCTCGGCGCACCCCCGCGGCTCGGCGCACCCCCGCAGCCCGGCGCACCCCCCGGCCCCGCAACCCCGGACCGGCTCCCGAACCGGCCCCCAGGCTCAGCGCACCCCCGCGGCTCGGCGCACCCCCGCAGCCCGGCTCCCGGACCGGCCCCCCGGCTCAGCGCACCCCGCGGCTCGGCGCACCCCCGCGGCCCCGGACCGGCCCCCCGGCTCAGCGCACCCCGCGGCTCCGCGGCCCGGCGCACCCCCAGGCCCCGCGACCCCGGACCGGCTCCCGGACCGGCCCCCCGGCTCAGCGCACCCCGCGGCTCCCGGCCCGGCGCACCCCCCAGCGGCCCGGCTCCGCGGCCCGGCGCGACCCTGGACCGGCTCCGCGGCCCGGCGCACCCCCGCGGCCCGGCCCGGCGCACCCCCCAGCGGCCCGGCTCCGCGGACCGGCGCGACCCCGGACCAGCTCCGCGGCCCGGCGCACCCCCCGGCGGCTCGGCCCCCGGCACCGCGCCCCCTGCTCCCCGCCCGGCCCCGCGACCCCGGCCCGGCCCCGCACCGGCCCGGCCAAAGAGGCCCCGGCCGAGCCCTCCCTCCCTCCTGATTTTCCCGGACATGCCCGGCTTTTGGGGATTTCCCCCCGGACGGGGATTTGAGCCCCCAAAAGCCGGACATGTCCGGGAAAATCCGGACGTATGGTAACCCTACCCAGGACTGAGTGACGGGGCCTGCATCTCACGGCCTGTCTGCTTCCCACTGCAGAGCCCAGCTACCCCAAACCCAACATCTCCCTGAGCCCCAGTGGGGGGGTCTCCCTGGGGAGAGCCGTGGACGTCCGGTGTCGGGGGGAACACCAGGGCGTGCGGTTCATGCTGAAAAAAGAGGGACGCCATTTCCGACCTGTGGATTCGAACGGGTTTGAGGTTGTGTTTTGCATCAGCAACGTGCGCCGGGAGGAGCTACAACTGCTCCTATCACAGCAGATCGGAGCCGTTCACCGTGTCGTACCCCAGCGACCCCGTGGAGCTGGTGGTGAGAGGTGAGGGGCCCGGCTCAGCATCCCCATTTCCAGCCCCACCCCCAGCCAGACCCTCAGGGGGGCTCAGTGCCAATGGGACGCTCAGAGCCAGACTCTGCCCTGAGCCCTGACCCCGCAGAGGGGACCTCCAGCTTGGGAGCGGGGTCAGAGTCACTGGGGGGTTCCCCAGCCAGGGGGGAGCAGCAGTGACTGGGGATTCGGGGCAGGGAGTCTACTTTAATGCTGCCCCTTGTGCATAGGAACCTTGAGTCGCTATTTAATCCTGTGATCCCATCCCCTCTGTTCTCCAGGCCCCGCCCCAGGTAGTGCCCTGGCTGGAGCTGAACGAGGCAGGGGCTGCAGGAGAAGCGGTGGCTTGGTGGACATGGCACTGGGCTGGGACCCAGGAGATCTGGCCCAGCTCCAGGTGCAGCCACAGACTCTGTGTGATGGGAGCACGTCGCGGTTTTCAGAAGTGTCCTTCCTTGTGGGCGGGGCCTCAATCTTGGGGGATCTCAGGCTGAGCGTCCACAAACCGAGACGCCCCCAGTTAGTGGAGACCTCTGCAAACGCTGGCTTCAATAGCACTGGATCCCTTGTGTTGGGGGAGCATGTAGGACCCCCGCCATGATCAGGGCCCTGTTGTGCCAGGCGCTGCATAAACACGGAGTGAAGAGACAGTCCTGGCCCCTGGGAGCTCACTGAGGAAAGTGACTATGTCTGTGCCTCAGTTTCCCACTGTGTAGAATGGGAATAATGACCCCTTCTTGCCTCCTGGGGGTCTGACTTCCAGTGTGGAGCCCTGCACTGCCAGGTGCCAAAGACCCGCCTGTGAGTCACCCTATGTCCAGGGCAGGCCTGACGCAGTGAATTAGGCTGGGGCTACACACGGGCATATGAGGATCCCAAGAACTAGGGAGCTGTGGCTCGGTGTCTGTGGGGCTGGGAGCCCAGCTCGCAGGGCCGGGATTCTGGGTGGGGGGAACTCTGGGATCTGGGAGAGAATCTCTGCCTGGGGGGCCCTGGATCTGCCTGGGAGCCGGCTGGGGAGGCCGGGGCTGGGTGGATGGCCGGGTCTGGCTCTCACAGCCTGTCTCCTGTGCGCAGATCCGAACTTACCCAGACCCTCCATCTCTCTGAGCCCCATTGTCAGGGGCAGCACCAGAACGTGACGTTCTTCCTGCACAAGGCCGGAGACCTGAACCCGCAGCAACAGATGGACCCTGCTGGGGACAGGGCCGAGTTCCGCATCCCCACCGTGGGCCGGCAGCACGGAGGGAGCTACAGCTGCAGCTACCGGCCCCAATCAGAGCCCTTCGTCTCCTCAGAGCCCAGCGACCCCGTGCAGCTGGTGGTAGCAGGTGAGGGGCCCGGCTCGGCGTCCTTGTTCCCATCCCCACACCCAGCCAGATCCTTGGGGGTTCTCTGCACTGAGGGGATGTTCAGAGCCAGGCTCTGCCCTGGGCCCAGCAGAGGGGACACCCAGCTCTGGAGCAGGGACAGAGTCACTGCGGGGTTCCCCATCCAGGGGGAGCAGCAGCCACTGGAGGTTTGGGGCAGACAGAGGGGGTTCCCTGCCCCCAGAGGGAGCTGCAGAGAAGGGAGCTTTTCCCAGGGGGATGCTCGCTGGGTTGCTCCTGTTCTTAAGACCCATAGAGGAGTTGGGGTCTGGGGGGCGCAATTGCTGTGGAAACAGGTCATGGTGTCCAGAGGTGGGTGGGGCAGCCCCAGATCCCCCAATACCTCCTGCTATGCAGGTCACAGCCTGGAATTTGCTGGAGTATCCTGGGGAGGGACAGGATCTGACGGCTACACTGTGAAATTGGGCCCAGCTTGGTGCCAGAGTCCTGGGGCAATAACCCCCCTTCTTGGGCCACATGACATCCCCCTGGCTATAGGAGTGAGCATTTCCCAGAATTCCCTCTGCTCTTGCTTCCCCTCCCCCCATTGGGGTCTATGGGGACCCCCTGACCTTCCCCCCCAATAGATGTTCTGCTGCCTCTGTCTGCTCCCTAGGCCTGGGCATCACCCGAGTGTGGGGGGGCAGCAGGTAACGTACCAGCCTCCCCCCGCGCGCACTGCCTGGCTGTGTTTGGCAGTAGCCGAGATATCCCGGGGCTGGGCTCACTGCACAGCAGACAGGCCGGAGCAGAGGCACCTGTAGGGGTGGACAGAGGGGTCCTATGGGGACAGGGAGTTGGGGTGGTTCCCTGTTCTGGGGGGCTAAGACCCTGAGGCTCTGATTGTCCCCATCCTCTACCCCAGTCCTGGGGTGCTGGGTGTCTTGGGGGCAGTTCGTTCACCTGGGAGCCCCCTTCACCAGGGCAGCTGAGGCAGCAGGATGTGGCTTCCCCTTAGGGGTCTGGCCCTGGGGAGGCCCCAGAGCCACGGCACCTGGGAGACCCCCAGAGGGGGGGCTAGGCTGGACCTGCCGGCTGAGGGGGGTTGGGGGCTCCACTCCCGGGGCAGCGCCAGCTGCTGATTTTCCCCGTCCAAGCGGCCAAGTTACTCTTCCCTCCCCCCCGCAGCAGCCCCCCTAGATTTCACCAACACCAACATCGTCCGCCTGGGGCTGGTTGCCACGGTCCTGCTCGTCCTGGGGCTGATCCTGACAGAGGCCTATTACAGCCGCCCAAGGGGGCCCCCTTAGGTGAGGTGACCCCCCCTCCTGTGCCCCTTGCTCTCCCCAGGGGCTGGGCCCAGGGTGACTCGGGCTCCTCTAACCCACTGTCTCTCTGCACCCCCAGGAGGCTGGATCCTGCTGTGCAGGGAAGAGAATCTCCCAAGGGATGAGCCGCTTTCCCATGAGGTGCTGAGACCCCGGCACAAACCTCCCTGCCCCCAAACACCCCTGCCTCAGAGAATCCTGCCCCCCCACAGCTCCTCACCTGACAACAGCTCCCCAGGATTGAACCTGTGATGCCGTGTGTGATGTTGCACTCCATATGTTTATGGAAATATGGTTGTGTAAATATAATGTAACTGGAATATGCTTTATGCAAAAGGTCTCTTGTAAGGTATCATTACAAAGCTTATGATCTACTGAGTGTGGTCATCCCATTTGTTTGCATGTATCTATTTGTATGAATGTATCATTCTTGTATATAAAACTAGAAATATGAAGTTAACTCTGAGGTTCTCTTGTAATTATGTAAAGTGTGGACCATTAATGGTGGCTTAGAATCTTGATGGCTCCCATTGACTAGGACAATTGGCTGTAGATGGTTTATTTACCTGCAAGCTTTCTTGTGGACCTGGGGGCCAGCCTGTGGTTAATGAAGAATGAGGTCTTATAGGGACATGTGACCATGTCACAGGATACTGGAATCCATCTTAAACCTAGTGCTTTTCCATTTAGAGGGAGGGGTGGGAACCCAGAGAGACAAAGGATTCCCGCCTTGTGCCAAAGATATAAAAGGGGTAGAACCGAACAAAGGCGACCAGTCATGAGGAATCCCCTAGTTACCACCTGAGCTGGAACTAACAAGGACAGTACCAGGGAAAGGATTGGGCCCAGATTAGGAAGGAGTCTAGTCTGTGAAAGAAGCTTTTTGGAACATCTCTGAGAGTGAGAGTTACCTGTATTCAGTTTCTTAAATGTATTAGGCTTAGACTTGTGTGTTTTGTTTTATTATTACTTGAACCCACTTAAATCCTACTTTTTATACTTAATAATCACTTTTGTTTATTAATTGAAGCAGAGTAGGTGATTAATACCTGGGGGGGGGCAAACAACTGTGCATATCTCTCTATCAGTGTTATAGAGGGAGAACAATTTATGAGTTTACCCTGTATAAGCTTTACACAGAGTAAAACGGGTTTATTGGGGGTTTGGATCCCCTTGAGAGATAGGAAACATGCTGAGTGGTTTTCAGTTAAAGCCTGCAGGTTTGGGGGGCGTGGCCCAGACCGTGGCCAGGGGCGCAGGATCCTGGTTGTAAAGTCAGACCCAGTTGCAGGGCAGGGGAGAGAAGGGTCACAGTTCTAGCCCTGGCTCCAGCCCCAGCTGCAGAGGGGAGCCCCATAGTCCTGCCTTCAGCCACTGACAGCTGAAGCAAACTACATCACAGAGGTCTGGAATCAGAGAGTGTCACAGCCCCCCTGACTAAATTATAGACTTAGCTGTAATCCATATTTAAACATACAGCTTTATTTGTACACTAAACAAACAGCAGGGGTAAAGGGCCAGGTTTTTTATTCAGTCAATAAATCCACTTCCCAATTTGCAGACCTGTCAGACGTGCCAGAAGTCTAGTATTTCTTGGATGACTTTGCCATAGTCATGACTTGCTTCTGGGCAATCACAAAGCTCTAGAAGTCCTTGCAACTCATCCAGAAATTCATTTTGACAAGGGTTTCACTCCACACCAAGTCTGTGCTGCTTCGATTCCGGACATCAGTCCATGCACCTATCATGATTGAAAATACACACTCTGTGTATGCATTGCTTACTGGTATACTGAGCATGTGTGACACCAGCTTGGTCATGTTCAGGAATTCAGTGCTTCCGTCCTGTTTCTCAGCACTTGAGACCAGAGTTCCCCAACTGAGTATTTTCCAGGCTCCAACTTGGAGTTGATATCTTTCATGATACAGTACTCATCATAGAGCGGATCAAGATCCACTGTTTTCTGGAGGTTTCAGAGTAGCAGCCGTGTTAGTCTGTATCCGCAAAAAGAACAGGAGGACTTGTGGCACCTTAGAGACTAACACATTTATTGGAGCATAAGCTTTCGTGAGCTACAGCCCACTTCATCGGATGCATAGAATGGAACATATAGTGAGGAGAGATATATACATACTGTGACAAAGCTCTGTACTTGTCTCCGTGGGTCCTGCGTTTCCTGGCAGATTTCGCTAGCCTCAGAGGTTCACTGTGACCCTCCCCTTAACCCTTCTCTCTCTCTAGAGACAAGGGTCACAGTCTACGGAGCCATTTTCATCATAAGCCAGTGAGGGAGGTGAGGAGAAGCAACCTTCTCTCGCACAGTCTGTTGTCTCCCAGTCTCAGTGATTAGTCAGGGGGGAGCCCAGGCCCGCCCTCTACTCTGGGCTCCAGCCCAGGGACCCTAATAGTATCAGCTATGGTAGCGGACCTTTTAGGAACAGGACACGTACAATTCTCTGGACTACATCCCCACAGCAGCCCCCACTTCCTCAGGCTCCACTTACCTCAGAGCCTCCTTCCTTGTACCACTCAGTCTCTCCAACAGCGCAACTTCCTCCTACAACTCCTGACATGCACGCCCACCTGACTAACTGGGAGGCTTTTAACTAGTTTCAGCGAGCCCCTGATTGGCTTCAGGTGTCCCAATCAACCTAGCAATCTCCACTGCCTTCTGGAAAGATCTTAATTGGCCCCATGTGTCTTGATTGACCTGGAGCAGCTGCCATTTACTTATCCTGGTACCAGGGATTTGTTTAACCTGTGTCTAATATATCTATCTCCCATAACTTTTCTATGGCCATCTGACTCAATGCAGTCACCTCACTAGCTCCTGAGCCCCAGTCTGTGACCCCCCCAGCAGCCCTGGGTGCCCCACTCTGCCCTAACCGGGCTCTGCGGCAGGTGCTGTGATGAACTTCTGCTCCTGGGGGAATTCTGCACCACGGGGCAGGCAGAGAATTTTTCCCCACAGAAAATACATTCTGCCCCAGAAGTGCTGCAGTTCCGCCTTTTGCCCACCAGGGGCCGCTGTGGCACTAGAACAGCGGGTTGTGTTCATGCTGCTGGGTGCTCTGGCACCAGAGCGGCCTCTCGTGGGCAAAAGGTGGAACTGCAGCACTTCTGGAGCAGAATGTATTTTCTGCGGGGGTGGGGGGAGAATTATGCAGGACAGATGATTTCTGCGCATTCTAGGATTGCCAGCCCTCCAGGATTGGCCTGGAGTTTCCAGGAATTAACGATTAATCTTTAATTAAAGTTTATGTTATGTGATGAAATCTCCAGGAATAAATCCAACCAAAATTGGCAACCCTAGTGCACCTGCAGATGTGCAGTATTGCCCCGGGAGTAACAGACTGTGGATGCAGTGAGATGTCTGTGAGCCCCGGCGCTGTCCCTGGGGCTGGGCGCTAAGGGCAGGTTACAGGCACACCGGGAGGGGTCTGTGTCTCCCCATCTCACTCCTATTTGTGTGTGAACGGCCGCAGAGCTCCCTGCGCCCGGACCCTCCATCTCCGTCAGCCCTAGAGGGTTAATCGCCCCGGGACAAGCCGTCACCATCCACTGTCAGTGTCGGTGCGAGGCCAGGAGATTATTTCTGTATAAAGATGGAATCGAAATCCAGAAGGTGGAAGCTGCTGGGGATGGGGGTGAATTCACCATCCCCAGCACCAGATGGGAGACTCAGGGAGCTTCAGCTGTCGATCTCGCTCCAGATTAGAGCCGCCCAACTGGTTGGATCTCAGTGATTATGTCTGGATTGTTGTAGCAGGTGAGAGGTCCGGCTTGGCATCCCCACTCCCAGCTCTACAGCCTGCCAGACGCACAGGGGATCTCTGGGCCGATGGGCGTTCAGAGCCAGGCTCTACCCTGAGCCCGGGGCCCAGCAGAGGGGACACCCAGCCGAGGATCAGGAACAGAGTCTCTGGAGGGTTCCCTAGCCACTGGAGATTGGGGAATGAGGGGGGGATCCCTGTCCCCAGGGGACCTTGGGGTGTCACTTAACCTGCCTGTGCCTCCATTTCCCCTTTTACGAATGGGGGATAATCATCCCTCCTGCACCTTGTGTTTGGTTAGATCATCAGGACTTGGCTTTAGGGTGGGGGCTTTTTCTCCCTGTGTCTGTGCAGCACCCAGCACCTCTGACTCCCAGCCCTCTCCCAATCTAACCACTAGACCCCACTCCCCTCCCAGAGCCGGGGATAGAACCCAGGCATCCTGGCTCCCAGACTAGGGGGCCCATTAAGTAGATAGATGGGTACAGAAGGGTGCTCTGGATTTAGGTCCTCGGGCAGTTTCAGTCGTAGCTCCCGGGAAACTCAAGGTAATATGGTACAAACAAAGGTAGATGTATTAAGGGTAAAGGTACAGAAACTGTGTAAAATAGGGGCAGAAACACGAGCATAGACAAACAGTGAATCCGTGACTGGTTTAGGAGCTTGAAGCTCAAACCCACCAAACCTCCCTTGGTATTTGAGAAAACAACAAATGATGCCCCAATACAGAAACTTTTCCCTGCTATTTATTATTAAGGGAGATATCCCATCTCCTAGAACTGGAAGGGACCTTGAAAGGTCATCAAGTCCAGCCCCCTGCCTTCACTAGCAGGACCAAGTACTGATTTTGCCCCAGATCCCCAAGCGGCCCCCCCTCAAGGATTGAGCTCACAACCCTGGGTTTAGCAGGCCAATGCTCAAACCACTGAGCTATCCCTCCCCACAGTAGGCACCATATAGGGATGTGAGGCCCAGCACCGTCTACTCTCCGGTTGATTGGGAACCTTTGAGGAGGACCACTGGGAAGTCCCGATGACGGGCAGGGAGACCCTCTGGGATGCTGATCACCAAGAAAACAGCAGGACCCTTCACGGGTCAGGTGGATTTGCTGTGGTGGGGATGGCGATAATAGAATATCAGGGCTGGAAGGGACCTGAGGAAATCATCTAGTCCAACCCCCAGACAGATTTTTGCCCCAAATGGCCCTGTCAAGGATTGAACTCCCAACAGAGGGTTTAGCAGGCCAATGCTCAAACCACTGAGCTATCCCTCCCCTTGGTTTTGCTATCGGATGGGTGGTGTTCTCACTGGCTCTGGAGCCATGGGAAGACCCGACCGTCCACGCGCTGCCGCTGGAACGGACAGCCCCGCGCCGGCGCTGAACAAGATCTTATATAGTCTGGGGGGGGGGGGAGTTCTGAGGGAACGGCATGTTGGGGGCTGGCTCTGGCGGGAAAAGCCGGTTCTGTCCGGTTTGAGCCAGGGGAATCCAGTGTCTTAACTGTAAACAAGTCAGCCTACAAAGATGGAGTCCAAGGGTCACAGTTCATATACTCCATGTTGGATTTCATTAAAACCAGTGATTCACATAACATTGCCTCATAAATACATTATTAAAACAGCTAATTGAACACATTAAACAGTACCAGCATCCCTTACTTATTTATAGCTAACATATCCCCTCCTTGGTGGTGTTTGAGATTAACCATCACAATAACCACCACTTATTATACATATTAACACAAAACATTATGTATAAAATACAAGAGAGGATAGGCATCTGTGTTAAGACGAACTGTTATATCAGAGTGCTAAGTGCTGAAATATCAAAAGGAGTTCATTTAGATATTTTCTTAGCTTTCTTGAGCCTACACAGACAAACATTTAATATAATTACATAGATGATCAGAAGAAACTGAATTATTAAAAATACCATGATTGGGTGAAGCATTATGAACCAAAGCAGCATGTGTCTCACCTGCATCTGTACTAAAAATACCTTCCCACCAGTGTAGTGGTGTAGTTTCCTCCTTTACCTTCTTAAGGATTTGCTTTATATTACCTACAGAATGCTGGACTGTGAGGAGGGTCTTAAGACCTTCTGACCTTAAATTGCTGATGTAATACGTGAGCTGTTTATGATGTAATAACCTTTTGATTGCTTCTAGGTCAGCTCCAATATGTATGGGCTCAATATAGTCATAAAAATGATATTCTGATTGAATAGCCTCTGACTCTAAATCATGCAAGGTGAGTGTCTAAGGGAATTGCTTGTATGACTTATGGTTAGCCAGTGGGGTAAAATGTAAGTCTTCTCTGTTTGGCTGGTTTGGTTTGCCTCGGTGTGCAAAGGACCCCCAACCTTGGGCTGTAACTGCCCTGCTCTGAGCAATTTGTCCTGATACTCTCAGTTGTGTCCCACCAAGGGCATCATCGTCACAGTGGCGTAGTCGGGCTTGGATCCACCGAACCAGGTCAATGAAGCTTTGGGTCAGAGCCCCACGCTATCCAAATTTGAATTTTGATAGTGAGAGTTTGGTTGGTTAAAGAGCAGTTGCAATGGGTGAGCAACGAGCATATGAGGGCCTTGACAGAAAAGCCCTGGAAGATTTGTGTTCAGAAAAGGGTTAAGCTTTAAAAAGAAAGCTACAAATCAAGAACTGAGAGATCTGTTAATGGCCAGGTTTCAGAGTAGCAGCCGTGTTAGTCTGTATCCGCAAAAAGAACAGGAGTACTTGTGGCACCTTAGAGACTAACAAATTTATTAGAGCATAAGCTTTCGTGGACTACAGCCCACTTCTTCGGATGCAGTGTAGCCAAGGCCTCAGAGAGAGGAAGGGGCTCGTAGGGAGCATATTGACCTGCTGACTGCTGAGGAGGGGGTTCGCCAGATGCAACAGAAGACTCACCAAATGCAACAGGAGACGGCCAGACTTTAGCTCCAAGGCCTTGGCTACACTTGCAAGGTACAGCGCTGTAAAGCCTCCCCCAGCGCTGTAACTCACTTCCCGTCCACACTGGCAGGGCACTTACAGCGCTGTATCTCCCGGGGTACACCACTGCAGGTACTCCACATCTCCGAGAGGAATAACAGCTGCAGCGGAATGGCTACGACTCATGGGTGTGAGTGTAAACGCTTGCAGCGCTGTACTAATCACCTTGTCAAGTGGCCAATCCTCTCCATTGTTGTGACCGGCTGCAGGAATGCGGAAGTGCCGGTTTCAAAGCTCGTACCACAGAGAAAAGCAAACAGTTTGCAGCTTGCTTTGAGTGAGTAAATGAATGAGCAGCGGGCCGGGAGTTTGGAACTTGCAAAATAGAGAGGTGACATGCTCCAAAAAGCACTCTCTCTCCCCCCTCACTCCCTGTCACAATCCACCCCACCCCCCCGTTTTGAAAAGCACGTTACAGCCACATGAATGCTGGGATAGCTGCCCATAATGCACCGCTCCCAACACAGCTGCAAATGTTACAAGTGTGGCCACAGCGCTGCGCTGGCAGCTGGCAGTGTGGACAGACTGCAGCGCTTTCCCTACTCAGCTGTACCAAAACAGGTTTACCTCACAGCGCTGTACAGCTGCAAGTGTAGCCAAGGCCCAGGTCAATAAATCAATGGAAGAACAGCAGAAACTGTATCCTCTTGAAAGTCCAGTTGATAACAATGTTGGTATGTTGTATAACTCTGAGCAGTTGTCTGGGTGTAACCAAATGTACCCCAACACTGCCACCTTTTATGTAAATGCTGTTCCTGTAAGTTCAGTAGAAGGTGACCCCATATATTGTGCCCATGCTCTGTATGGGAGTGGTCATGGAAAATTCATAGAGAGTGTAAAAGTCAATGGTAAACGCTGTTTAGGGCAAATTATGGCTTCTAACATCACTCTTGTTAAAGCAGATCTTGTCAAAAGAGGAAGATTACTTACCAAATCAGAGTGCGAATGTTGTAGTCCTCTATGAGTTTACTGTAAGCCTTCAGCCAGAATCCACCTTGAATGGAATGGTACTTAGCATGAAGCTATAGCTGGTGTAAGGAAGTTATTGCCAAAGGATCTTTAGATTGGGGAAAACATTAAAGCTTTGTTCAGTCCAGGTAACCAGTCACAGGAAGGGAATGATCTTAAACCTGGGTCTATTGTGGTCAATGATTTGACTGGGAAGGGTTTCTCCAAATGTGCAAAAAAGCTGTTTGTCTGTGAATGACATTTCTGAACGTCTGTCTAATGTCTTAGAAGTGAATTTGGAATTAGATTAAGCGCAGAAAGATCTCATTGGTCAGGAAAATGTTTCTCAGGAGCAGATTAAAGTGGATGGTCGGGTTAAAGCCCTAACGGAGGAAGAAAAGGCCAGGGTACATTTTTGATGGGTGATGGATTGTTGGCTCGTACAGCTTGTAAAAGTGAACCTGAAAAGGGTAACTGTGATTTGCTGGAAGTAGGTCAGTGTGGTGAGCAGAGCAGCAGTTTATCTGTTGGGAGTGGCAATGTGCCTGGTAAGGAAAGTTTGGAGGAGTATTGGCAGCCTTGTGAGCTGATGGCTTTGTCAAGTCAGCAGTTTGGGAAGGCCGGGATAGTGGAAGATGAGTGTCCGTAGACCTTACCTGTGTGGAGAATTGTGACAGTGAAGGAAATGTGCCCGTGTCCGTTAGGGATATTGACTTGCCTATGGAGGGAGCTACCCCAGCCTCCAAGCAGTTGTCTGTGAACGGCTCTGTGTGCTGGGACAAGGGAAAGGTTATCCCAAGCTGTATGTCTGGTAAAGGAGAATGTGTCTCCGGCTCTTCTTTGTGGAGCAGACAGACGTGCCTTTCAGCCTGTGACGGTTGAAAATAGTGCAGTTATCTCAGAGTTGATTCTGGATTCAACTAAAACCCAGGAAAGGAATGGTCCTGAGTTTGTGTCTGCTGGGGAGAACGGCTCTGTAACTCAGTTGCATCCAGTTAGTGTCTATGCAAAATCCCAGACACCAGACAATTCTGGTGCTTGTATTTTGCCTGTTGCGAATGTGTGGCTGGAATGGGATGCAGCAACTCTGTCTGATCAGGGTGATACCCTAGCCAGGGCAGAAGGAGAGCAGAATGGTGATTTAATTGTGTTGCCTACTGACGGTTTGGAAACTTGTAGCAAGAAGAAAAAGGTTCCCACGCTTTTGTGTGGCAAAGGGAAGGAAAATGCTTCTGACCTTTTCACTATGAAATCTAGCAGTTTGCCTGAAAGGGGATTGGGTAGGATTCCACCTGACGAGCCAGAGGTGATCCTGGATTTATATAAGTAAGACCCACAAAGAGTCAGTTGTTGCTCAAGGAAGTTTTCCTCTAGAGCAGTGGTTCTTAACCTTTACTGGAGGGGGAGGGGACACATTGAGGCAGCTCTTATGTGATTTTGCATCCTGTTAATCTCCAGATTTGTAATAAACACAGAACCACAAACCAGTGGCCCCCTGTCCCTGCTCCGGGAATGTGTGTCACACCTAGGGGAGATGGGATTGCTCTGGGGGGGAGGGGGCAGTGGGCCCTCCTGCTTTAACCACTACACCCCAGTCCCCTCCAAGAACCAGGATATATTACAGGGTTGCTGCCGGGGAGTAGGGTGACCAGATGTCCCTATTTTATAGGGACAGGCCCGATTTTGGGTCTTTTTCTTATATAGAAACCTATTACCCCCCACTCCCTGTCCCAATTTTTCACACTTGCTGTCTGGTCACCCTACTGGGGAGTCAGGTTTACGCTGAGCTTCACTGGCAGTAACAGAAACAGGAAGCGAACGCCGGCTCTAGACACACTTCCCCTTTTCACTGATTGTTTGGCTGCTCCTTTAGGAAATTAGGATCTAAATGTATCCCGCCCTCCCTCCCCACCTCAAAGGGGCCAGAAACCACCCCCCACCCCTCTGTCTCGTCTCTCTCTCACACCACTGTGCTAAGAACAGTATCTGCAGTGACACTACCTTGGAAGGAGGTTGGCCAGGTCCCTCCACTCTCATACTCCAGGGCGGGCGTTGGGCCCAGCTGGGTCAGGAAGGAACCTCTGCCCCGCTCCATGGGAGAGGATCGCTTCGTGGGGGGCACTGTGTGTGCGGGGGAGCCCTCCTCTGCTCTGAGCGGCTGCTCCAGGGAGGCTAGACAGGCAGCCTTGTCACCTCTTGATGCCTCCTGAGATTCCCCAATTCCCAGCTGGGTCTCCGGACTGGGCAGCTCCCATGTGGGGCTGGGAGGTGACTGGGGGGGGGGGGGACACCAGGCAGCTGCAGGAAAGGATGTGGTTTTCTGAGCGTTGCAGGGATCTGGCTTAGCGCTGACCGTGGTAGATTTGGCCTGGAGATTGCAGAGAAACCATATGAAGAAAGGGGCCGAGCGCATCACGGGCTTCCTGGGGCTGCTGCCCCCAGTGCAGTTCCTCATTCCGCTCGCACTCAGGCCTCAAACTTGGTGGAGCTCAGCACTGGGGTGTTGGTGGCAGCACTGAGGGGTCCCCCCTGCCCTGTCATGGCGTCTGCTCTCACGGTCCTCCTCCTCGGTGAGTATTGGAGACAGCTAGAGTGTGTGTCCTTTGGGGAGGGGAATGTGAGACCAGGGTGTGTGTCCAAGGGGGAGGGGAATGTGAGACCAGGGCGTGTGTCCATGGAGAGGGGGATCTGGGACGAGGGTGTAGGATCCAGTTGCTCTGGGATCTGGTCACTAATGAGCCGTCTCCTCTCCAGGCTCCTGGCTGTCCGGACACAGCGGAGTGTGGGGAGGTGAGTATCAGTCTGTGGGGGGGACGGTAACATCAAGGATGGGGGAGGGCATGCATGGGATGGGGAAAAGAGGAACTGAGTCCTGAACCGTCCCCAAAATTCAACCCAAACTTCCTCTGTGAGCTCAGACCCAGCCCCGTTCTTCTGTGCCCTGCCCCCCATCCCATGGAGTAACTAGGAGCCGAATCTGGCTCCCGGGGTCTGACGAAGCAGACAGGAACCGTCCCTGGTTCAATGTCCTGCCCGCCCAGGCTGTGAGGATCGGTGGAGGGCAGGGACAGCACGTGGATTTATTTCAGCTCATACAAACGCTAACAGGGCCCATCCATGGGATATAAATCACCTCAGGGTAACTGAAACATTCACTGTCAGTGCCGCCATGGGGGAGAAGCTGCCAGATCCACCCCCACCCCCAGATCCACCCCTGACAGCTCCCTCCCCTGCACTCACAGCCCCCCGTTCCCAAGGCCCAAGGTCTTGTGTGACTCTTGCCGGTCACAGACTCTATTTCGAACCCCGGGGTGGGGGGCAGAGCTGCGGGGGCCCACTGGTCAGGCTCCCTGGCTGGCCTTAGGTGTGGCCTGGGGTGGGGAGGGGGGGACTATCTCCATAATGGAACAGAATTGTAGGTCGTAGCCCAGCGACCCCAGCGAGATCATTGTAGCAGGTGAGGGAGGGGTGTGGCCCAGTGTCCCGGCTCCCAGCCCCACACCCAGCCAGATCCTCTAGGGATTTCTGCACTGATGGGATGCTCAGAGCCAGGCTGGGCAGTGGGGACTGGGCCCAGCAGAGGGGACATCTGGCCGGGCAGTGGGGACAGAGTCACTGG
The DNA here is from genome assembly GCF_027887155.1 of Malaclemys terrapin pileata. Taxonomy (NCBI): domain Eukaryota; kingdom Metazoa; phylum Chordata; order Testudines; family Emydidae; genus Malaclemys; species Malaclemys terrapin. The sequence goes on from NC_071524.1 coordinate 567,976, forward strand.
GAGGTTCCCCAGCCAGGGGGGAGAAGCAGCCACTGGAGATTTGGGGCAGAGGAAGGGGGGATCCCTGCCCCCAGGGGGAGCTGCAGAGCGAGGGGGGGCCTATCCCAGGCAACACATCACTTACGGGGTGATGGGTGGAGCTGAAGGTTTTAAACCTCGGTGTATAGTAGAGACTTGCACAGTCCCCTACAAGTCAGTGGTGGTGCTGTGCACAGAACCCAGGAGTCCTGGCCCCCATCCACCCTGCTCTCCCCACTAGACCTCACTCCCCTCCCAGAGCCAGGGACAGAACACAGAAGTCCTGGCTCCCAGCCCTCCCAGCAGAGAAGTCAGGGAGTGAATGGACCCTGGACTGGCCTGTCACCTGCCAGGAGCCTGTCCCCAGGGCCCCTGAGTCTGACTCACCACTGTGGCTGCATGGTGAGGATGGGCCCCAGGACTGAGTGACGGGGCCTGCGTCTCACGGCCTGTCTGCTTCCCACTGCAGAGCCCAGCTACCCCAAACCCAGCATCTCCCTGAGCCCCAGCGGGGGGGTCTCCCTGGGGGGAGCCGTGAGCGTCTGGTGTCGGGGGCAGCACCGGGGCATGCGGTTCGTGCTGAATAAAGAGCGACGCCATTTCCCACCTGTGGATTCGGACGACAATGAGGCTGTGTTTCCCATCAGCAACGTGCGCCGGGAGGACGGCGGGAACTACAGCTGCTCCTATCACAGCAGATCTAAGCCGTTCGCCGTGTCGTACCCCAGCGACCCCATGGAGCTGGTGGTGAGAGGTGAGGGGCCCGGCTCGGCGTCCCCGTTCCCAGCCCCACCCCCAGCCAGACCCTCACGGGGGCTCGGTGCCAATGGGACGCTCAGAGCCAGGCTCTGCCCTGAGCCCTGACCCCGCAGAGGGGACGCCCGGCCGGGGAGCGGGGACAGAGTCACTGGGGGTTCCCCAGCCAGAAGCAGCAGCCCCTGGAGACTCAGGGCAGGGAGGCTACTTTAACGCTGCCCCTTGTGCGTAGGAACAGACAGTCGCTATTTAATCCCGTGATCCCATCCCCTCTGTTCTCCAGGCCCTGCCCCAGCCGGAGCTGAATGAGGCAGGGATGCAGGAGAAGCGGTGGCTTGGTGGACACAGCACTGGGCTGGGACCCAGGAGATCTGGCCCAGCTCCTGGCGCGGCCACAGACTCTGTGTGATGGGAGCACGTCACAGTTTTCAAAAGTGTCCTTCATAGTGGGGGCCTCAATCTTGGGGGATCTCAGGCCGAGCTCCCACAAACCGAGACGCCCACAGTTAGTGGAGACCTCTGCAAACGCTGGCCTCAATAGCGCTGGATCCCTTGTGTTGGGGGAGCATGTAGGGCCCCCGCCATGATCAGGGCCCTGTTGTGCCAGGCGCTGCATAAACACAGAGTGAAGAGACAGTCCTGGCCCCTGGGAGCTCACTAAGGAAAGTGAATCTGTCTGTGTCTCAGTTTCCCTCTGTGTAGAATGGGGATAAAGACACCACTCTGCCTCCCAGGGGGCTGACTCCCTTCCTGTGTGGAGCTCGGGCCCTGTAGTGCTGCGCGCCAGAGACCAGCCCATAAGTCGCTCTGTGCTCAGGCGGGGCAGATGCAGGGAATGAGGCAGGGGCCACACACGGGCAGATGAGGACCCAAGAACTAGGCAGCTGCAGCTCGGTGTCTGTGGGGCTGGGAGCCCAGCTCACAGGGCTGGGATTCTGGGTGGGGGGACTCTGGGATCTGGGAGAGAATCTCTGCCTGGGGGTCTGTGGATCTACCCAGGGCAGGGGCTGGTTGGGGAGGCCAGGGCTGGGCGGGTGCCCGGGTCTGGCTCTCACAGCCTGTCTCCTGTGCCCAGATCCCAACTTACCCAGACCCTCCATCGCTCTGAGCCCCACTGGGGTCACCGCCCCAGGGGCAGACGTCACCATCCGGTGTCAGGGGCAGCGCTGGGACGTGAGGTTCTTCCTGCACAAGGCTGGAGACCTGAACCCGCAGCGACACATGGACACTGCTGGGGACGGGGCCGAGTTCCGCATCCCCACCGTGGGCCGGCAGCATGGAGGGAACTACAGCTGCAGCTACCGGCCCCAATCAGAGCCCTTCATCTCGTCATACCCCAGCAGCTATGTGGAGCTGTTGGTAGCAGGTGAGGAGCCTGGCTTGGCATCCCCACTCCCAGCCCCACACCCAGCCAGAACCTCGGGGGGTCTCTGCACCAATCGGACACTCAGAGCCAGGCTTGGGCATAGCAGAGGGGATGCCCGGCCGGGGAGGTTCCCCAGCCAGTGGGGAGAAGCAGCCAGTGGAGATTTGGGTCAGAGGAAGGGGGGATCCCTGCCCCCAGGGGGAGCTGCAGAGCTGGGGGGCCTTTCCCAGACAACACATCAGTTACGGGATGATGAGCGGAGCTGAAGGTTATAAACCTCAGTGTATAGTAGAGACTTGCACAGTCCCCTACAAGTCAGTGGTGGTGCTGTGCACAGAACCCAGGAGTCCTGGCTCCCAGCCCCCCTACTCTAACCACTAGACCCCACTCCCTCCCCCCCCACCAGAGGGATAGAATCCAAGAGTCCTGGCTCCCAACCCTCCCAGCAGAGAAGGCAGGGAGTGAATGGACCCTGGAGACTTGACTGGCCTGTCACCCGCTAGGGAGCAGAACTCTGGGCCCCCAGGGGCTGGGGTTGCTCCGTGTCTCATGCTGTTAGCCCAGGGCTCAGAGGAAACTGGCCCCTGTGGAAAGGCATCCAGGAGTCCGTCCCCAGGGCCGCCGGGTCTGACCCACCACTGAGGCCTGTGATGAGGACGGGCCCCAGGACTGAGTGACGGGGCCTGCGTCTCACGGCCTGTCTGCTTCCCACTGCAGAGCCCAGCTACCCCAAACCCAGCATCTCCCTGAGCCCCAGCGGGGGGGTCTCCCTGGGGGAATCCGTGGCCATCTGGTGTCAGGGGCAGCGCCGGGACATGCGGTTCGTGCTGAATAAAGAGCGACGCCATTTCCTATCTGTGGATTCGGACGGGTTTGAGGCTGTGTTTCCCATCAGCAATGTGAGCCGGGAGGACGGCGGGAGCTACAGCTGCTCCTATCACAGCAGATCGGAGCCATTCGCTGTGTCGTACCCCAGCGACCCCATGGAGCTGGTGGTGAGAGGTGAGGGGCCCGGCTCGGCGTCCCCGCTCCCAGCCCCACCCCCAGCCAGACCCTCACGGGGGCTCGGTGCCAATGGGACGCTCAGAGCCGGGCTCTTTCCTGAGCCCTGACCCCGCAGAGGGGACGCCCGGCCGGGGAGCGGGGATGGGGTCACTTGGGTTCCCCAGCCAAGGGGGAGCAGCAGCCCCTGGAGACTCGGGGCAGGGAGGCAACTTTAACGCTGCCCCTTGTGCGTAGGAACTGAGAGTCGCTATTTAATCCCGTGATCCCCTCCCCTCTGTTCTCCAGGCCCTGCCCCAGGCGGTGCCCCGGCTGGGACTGAATGAGACAGGGGCTCCAGGAGAAGTGGTGGCTTGGTGGACCCAGGAGATCAGGTCCTTCCTGGCGCAGCCACAGACTCTGTGTGATGGGAGCACGTCACGGTTTTCAAAAATGTCCTTCATCGGGGCGGGGGCGGGCTCAATCCACAAACCTAGATGCCCACAGTTAACAGAGACATCTGCAAACGCTGGCCTCAATAGCACTGAATCCCTTGGGCTGGGGGAGCGTGTAGGGTCCCTGCCATGATCAGGGCCCCATTGTGCCCGATGCTGCATAAAGACAGAGTGAAGAGACAGTCCCTGCCCCTAGGAACTCACTAAAAAAAATGAATCTCTCTGTGACTCTATTTCCCCCCGTGTAGAATGGGGATAAAGATGCTTCCCTGCCTCTCGGGGCGCTGACTCCCTTCCTGTGTGGGGCTTGGGCCCTGCAGTGCTGGGTGCCAGAGACCAGCCCGTGAGTAGCTCTGTGCTTGGGCGGGGCCGGACGCAGTGAATGAGGCAGGGGCCACACATGGCATATGATGACCCAAGCACTAGGCAGCCGCGGCTCGGTGTCTGTGGGGCTCGGAACCCAGCTTGCAGGACCAGGATTCTGGGTGAGGGGGAACTCTGGGATCAGGGAGAGAATCTCTGCCCGGGGGCCTCTGGATCTGCCCGTGGTTGGGATCAGCCGGGAAGACCGGGGCTGGGTGGGTGCCCGGGTCTGGCTCTCACAGCCTGTCTCCTGTGTGCAGATCCCAGATTACCCAGACCCTCCATCTCTCTGAGCCCCATTTGGGTCACTGCCCCAGGGGCAGACGCCACCATCCCGTGTCAGGGGCAGCACCGGGACGTGAGGTTCTTCCTGCACAAGGCTGGAGACCTGAACCCGCCGCGACACATGGACCCTCCTGGGAACAGGGCCGAGTTCCGCATCCCCACCGTGGGCCGGCAGCACGGAGGGAACTACAGCTGCAGCTACCGGAACCGATCAGAGCCCTTCATCTCCTCAGAGCCCAGCGACCCCGTGCAGCTGGTGGTACCCTGTTTCCCCGAAAATAAGACATCCTCCGAAAATAAGGCCTACTTACAGTTTTGCCTCTCGTTGTAATATAAGGCATCCCCCCGATAATAAGACCTCCCCGATAATAAGGCATCCACCGATAATAAGGCATTTTTCATTTCTGAAAAATAAGACATCCCCTGAAAATAAGACCTAGCGCATCTTTGGGAGCAAAAATTAATATAAGACACTGTCTTATTTTCGGGGAAACAGGGTAGCAGGTGAGGGGCCCGGCTCCACAGCCCCTCACCCATCAGATCCTCGGGGGGGCTCTGCAGCGATGGGACGCTCAGAGCCAGGCTCTGCCCTGAGCCCTGGGCCCAGCAGAGGGGACAATCGGCCGGGGAGTGGGGACAGTCACTGGGGGGTTCCCCAGCTGGGGGGAGCAGCAGCAGCTGGAGATTCAGGGCTGAAGGGGTGGAGATTCCTGTCTCCGTTGTGCAGGGGTGGTTGGTGGAATCTGCCTTTGAACCCACCGTGGAAACAGGTGGTGGTTCCCAGGGGCTGGGGCTGGCTGTGGGGGATGGGGGCACTGACTCTGGGTGGGTGGGGCCAGACATCAGCGGGAGGGGCAGCCCCCTAGGGCCCTGGGCATTGCCCGAGTGTCGGGCGCAGCAGATGACGTACCAGCCTCCCCCAGCGAACGCTGCCTGGCTGTGTTTGGCAGCACCCGAGATACCCCGGGGATGAGCTCACTGCACAGCAGACAGGCCGTGGCAGAGGCACCTGTGGGGGTGGACAGAGGAGTCCTATGGGGACAGGGAGCTGGGGTGGTTCCCTGTTCTGGGGGGCTAAGACCCTGAGGCTCTGACTGTCACGATCCCCTGGCCTGGTGCTGGAGTGCCGGGTGTCTCGGGGGCAGTTCGTCCACCTGGGAGCCCCCTTCACCAGGGAAGCTGAGGCTCAGAACCCCCGGGGCAGCAGGACGCAGCCTTCCCTGAGGGGGTCCGGCCCCGAGGAGGCCCCAGAGCCGCGGTGCCTGGGAGACCCCCAGAGGGGGGCTGGGCCAGATCTGTCAGACGGAGGGTTGGGGGCTTCGCTCTGGGGCACTGCCAGCTGCTGATCTCCCCATCCAAGCTGCCGAGTGACTCTTCCCTTCTCCCCACAGCAGCCCCCCCAGATTTCACCAACGCCAACATCGCCCGTCTGGGGCTGGGTACCGCGGTCCTGCTCGTCCTGGGGCTGATCCTGGCTGAGGCCTATTACAGCCGCCCAAGGGGGGCGCCCTAGATGAAGTGACCCCCCCTTCTGTGCCCCTTGCTCCCCCCAGGGGCTGGGCCCAGGGTGACATGGGCCCCCCTAACCCGCTGTCTCTCTGAGCCCCCAGAGCCTGGATCCGGCCGTGCAGGGAAGAAAATCTCCCCGGGGGACAAGTGGATTCCCCGTAGGTTGGTGAGACGCCGGCACAAACCCCCTGCCTCCAAACACCCCTGCCTCGGAGAAACCCCCCACCAAACAGCTCCCGACCTGACAGCGGTGTGACGGGTTCGGTCACAGAGACCCCCTTGGGACTGTTACCTGATGTGCTGAGATGACCTCTGAGCCCGTTTTCCCTGCCAGTTTGGGCCTCCAGAAACCTGCCTTGTTGAGCTGGACACGCTATGTCTGCTGCAACACAGACCCAGGGTCTGACCACGCCCCCAAAGCTGCAGACTTAACTGAAAACAGCTTAAGAAGTGCTCTTGTCTTCATCACCCAGACACCCAGTTCCCAATGGGATCCAAACCGCAGATAAATCCGTTTTACTCTGTATAAAGCTTATACAGGGTAAACTCATAAATTGTCTATAACACTGATAGAGAGATTTGCACAGCTGTTTGCTCCCCCAGGTATTAATCACTTACTCTGGGTTAATTAATAAACAAAATTAAGTGATTTTATTAAGTATAAAAAGTAGGATTTAGGTTGTTTCAAGTAATAACAGACAGAATAAAGTAAGTTACCAAGTAAAATAAAACAAAACTTGCATGTCTAAGCCTAATACATTAAGAAACTGAATACAGGTAAATCTCACTGCAGAGATGTTCCAAAAAGCTTCTTTCACAGACTAGATACCTTCGTAGTCTGGGCCCAATCCCTTCTCCTGGTACAGCCCTTGTTAGTTCCAACGCAGGTGGTAACTAGGGGATTCCTTATGACTGGAAGCCCCCTTTGTTCTGTTCCACTCCTTTTTATAGCTTTGGCCCAAGTTGGGAATCCTTTGTCTCTCTGGGTTCCCACCCCTCTCTCTAAATGGAAAAGCACCAGGTTTAAGATGGATTCCAGTTCAGGTGACATGATCACATCTCACTGTAAGACCTCCTTCTTCATAGCCTAGTACAGGGGTAGGCAACCTATGGCACACGTGCCAAAGGCAGCACACAAACTAATTTTCAGTGGCACTCACACTGCCTGGGTCCTGACCACCGGTCTGGGGGGCTCTGCATTTTAATTTAATTTTAAATGAAGCTTCTTAAACATTGTTAAAAACCTTATTTACTTTACACACAACAATGGTTTAGTTATGTATTGTAGACTTATAGAAAGAGACCTTCTAAAAACATTAAAATGTATTACTGGCACGTGAAACCTTAAATTAGAGTGAATAAATGAAGACTCAGCACACCGCTTCTGAAAGGTTGCCATCCCCTGGCCTAGTAGCCTGAAGACAGGTACATAGGAAGGCCTGCAGGTAAACAAACCCATTCACAGTTCACATTGATTCTGAAGCACCCGTAAAGGCTTCCACCTAACATGTTTACATTAGTAATACAAGTTTATATCTTATTCGCCTAACTCCAGACATAGAAATAATACATGCAAACAAATGGGATGATCACACTCAGTAGATCATAAGCTTTGTAATGATACCTTACAAGAGACCTTTTGCATAAAGCATATTCCAGTTACGTTTACATCAAATTCCAGTTACATCGTCCCCCGTCCATCCAGGGCCGCACTGGGCAGGGTGTGTTTGGCCCCCACCCCATCCCACAGATTCGCACACATCCCAGTGCCCCGATACAGAGCCTTTGGCCCCTGTGTGTGGGGCGCTGCATCTGGCCCTGGCACTTACTGCCCCCCAGGTGTCTGTCCCCCTCCTCTCTCTGCAGTGGGGTCCCCAGCCACTTTTCTCTCCCACCTTTCTCCCTAGACCTCCCCCGCCCTGTATTTCTATTGTACAAACCACCAGAGCTTCCTTCTCCCTTGCCCCCAAATCTCCCCACCGCAGGGAGCGGCTGTGATACCGGAGCCTCCAAATGTCCCCTCGTGGTGGGTTCAGCTGACAAAGGTGAGTGAGAAGTTCAGGCAGCGTCACGAGAACCTGGATGAATGAACGTTGGGGGAAAGTTGGCGAGACAGAAAGACGGGATTAGTCCAACCCGAGTGGCCGCCGGACAGAACCCACGGGCCAGGCTGGGGCCTGCCCAGGACATGGGAGAAGTGGGGGAGCAGAAATCTGTGACCTAAAATTGGGGTATTGGAAACAAGGCCTCATTGGTAGATAAAATATTGCGGGGACGGGTTGTCCACCCACCACCCTTTGGGGCCTTAAAGAAAGAGACTCGCTTCACCGTTGCGGCTGCCACCGCCCCCCCGCCGTCTCCTGGGCCCCCCGGGCCATCCGGACGCTGCTCCGTGGAGATGTCCTGAGCAGAGCAGCCGGAGAGAGGGACCATGATGCCATCACCCCTCCCCCGGCTGAACCCCCAACCCGGGAGGAAACTGTGTCAGACTTTAACAGCAGCCGCTACAACGCCGGCTCCAGCCCAGCTCCGCTGGCTCCTCTGCCCCCCCAGGACAGTCGCTAGCGTCTCCAGGGCCAGCAGGGAGACACCCAAACCCAGGGGATTTTCCGGCTAGAGACTCGCTCCAGCGAACGGGGCCGGGACTGGAACAAACCCCTTGTTTCACACGGCGCCTGCCACAGCTCCCCTGGTTCCTGCTCTGCTGTGTCTGTAACAGCCAGTCCCAGGGGTCAATGGGGGGTTTGCCGTGGGGCTGAGCAGGCTGCAGGCTCTGGATCCCACCCCCGGCCCGTGTTTAACCCTGTTCAGTGTGGGGCAGGAGCTGGGGCGTGTTCGCACCTCCGGCCCTTTACTGCATCTCCATGAACAGAACAGGGCACAGAGTGATTTAGCCGCCGGCGCTTCTGCCCCCCCCCCCCCATAGTGGGTGTTTGGGGGGGAGCTGGCTGTGGGGAGCCGGGAGTTTGGGAGAAGTACGTTGAAGGTGTTGGGTGGGGGCTTAGGGGGCAGGGGCCGGATGGGGTACAGGAGTTTGAGGGCAGACAGGCTGCCCCCAGAAGTTCAGAGCAGGGGAGCACGATTGTTTGGGGGGATGAGGGGGAGGGGCTGATGGTGCCCCCCAGGAGGGAGCTGCGATTTCTATGCCTTAGCAGGTTCCCCTCTCACTGCCCCCCCCATTCCTGTCCCCTCAGTCCTGGGTCACCCACTTCCTTTCCTCTCAGTCTCCTGCCATTCACAGCACCCTACAGCACCTTCTGCCCCACATTCCCTGCCCCATAATAGCCCTCACACCACCCCTTCCCCTCCCATCACCCCTAGATAATCCTGCCCCACCCACCTTTCCAGCACCCCACTACCCTTTCCTGACCCCCCTTCTCTGCTCCCCATACTTTGCCATGTGGCCCCCCGACCTGCAGTGAGTCTGAGCTGGGAGTGGGGGGCTGGATTGTTTCCTGCCAAAACCCCTGCGGAGCTGGGTGGGGTGAGGGGAGGGGTTGGGGGCGCCCCCATGGCCATGGGGCAAGTTCAGTCTGAAACACAGATGGGGGACCTCAAATCCCCCCTCCTCTGTCACTGTCCTTCCCCAGACCCCCTCAATGCCTGCCCCCTCAGTCTCAGCCCCCTTCTCCTCCCCCCACATTCTTCTTCCCTTCCTCCCCCTGCCCCACATGCTGCCTGTCCTATAATGGCCCCCACACCCCCACATCCCCTCAGCCTCCCTCACTGATGGGGACAGGCCGGGCGGGAGATGGGGGCTTTGGAAGAGACGGGCTGATGGGGGGAGGAGCGTGGGGGGGAGCAGGGTGGGGGGGTCTTTCCCATGTAGCTCCCCACACACAGAAAAGTGAGGGAGGGGGCAGGATTGTTGAAATGGGGCAGCTCCTGCCGGGGGGACGAGTGTGGGGGGAGGCAACGACCCCTCCCATGGCCACAGGGTGGGATCAAGGGAGGGAGTTTGGGGGGCACGGGCTGGGGGTCAGGTTAGGGTCACAGAAGCCGGAGGGCTCGTTCCCATGCAGCCATCAACCCACCGCACCAGTACGGGGGAGGGGGGAAGCTTATCCACCCCCCAGGCTAAGGCATCGGCCATCTTAGCCAGGGGGCAGCATGGCCGCCCTGCAAGCACTGCAGGGGGTGAGGGGGCGGCCATGTTAACTGAGGGCAACAGGGGCTTCCTTCCCTTGGGGAGCAATGGGAGATGGCGGCCATGGCTAGTGTGGGGCCGTGAGGGGGCAGGGGCTGGGGGCAGAACGGGGGGCTGAGGGGCCCAATGCGTGAACATCGGGGGTGGGGGGTGAAGGGCAAATGGGCTGGGGAGCCAGAGCTGGAGCATCTGCCGGGGGGGCCAGTTTCTCTCGAGCTCTATCCCTGTGATCTTCTCCCCTCCCCTTTCTGGGGGGCTGGTCGGCTCCCCCCTCCCATGTCCCTTTTGCAGCATCCTGGGGTCAGAGAGGGAAGCTCTGCCCAGCGTCCTGAGATGCGCAGACCCACTGCCCCGGGGATAGGGTGACCAGATGACAAAGGTGAAATATCGGGGGGCGGGGGGGGCCACGCAGCACAAAAAAAAAAAAAAAGCCAGAGCCCCCCCGCACCAGCTCGCCTCGTCTCCACCTCCCCCACCCCGTAGGGGAAGGTGCCCAGCTGGTGCAATCCCGCCCACTCAGACACCAGCATTTCACCAAGTTGCCCTGCGCTTGGGGCGAGTCTGTCCCCACGTACAAGAACGGCCTGTAGCGCCGACCCACCCGCGGCCCGTCCCTGCGCTGCGGCCCCGGGGGGTTCGGGGCAGGGCACGGCATGTGCAACAGCTGGGCAAAGGGGCCGGGGGACACGGGAGCCCTCGAGGAACGGGGGCCGCCATCTGCCCCAGGGGAGGGGGCCGGTGGGCGGCAGCTTTGCTCCTCAGGCGCGGGGTCTGGGCGCAGCACTGGCGGTCCGGCCGGGCACCCTGCAGCCTCTCCCACCTTCACGCGGCTCGGGACACTGGACAAACAAGCAATTTTGTCCTCCGCAAATCCCCGCCCTGGCCCTACATTCTTCACGGCCGCACCACGCATGCTGGTGTCACCCCCCTCCCTCCAGCGCTTGTGCCGCCATACAGCTGATCAGCACAAGCCTGGGAGGGAGGAGGAATGCGGCGTGCTTGGGGAAGAGGCAGGGCCAGGGTGGGGATTTGGGGAGGGATCCAATAGGGGAAGGAGAGGGCGGAGGCGGGGTGGGGAAGCACGAGCCCCTCTGGGCTCTGCCTGTGCGCCGGAGCGGAGGGCAAAATTGCTTGTTGGTCCCGCATCCTGACCGAACAGGACGCGGGACAAACAAGCAAATATTGGGACAGTCCTGATAAAATTGGGACGTCTGGTCACCCTACCGGGGATGGGCTGGGGAAGGGACACGGGGCCTTTCACCTCTAGGGGGCTGGCTCTAATCTGTGTCCTTTTCTCTAAGCACCAGACCCCACCCCCCAACCAGAGCCAGGGAGAGAACCCAGGAGTCCTGTCTTCCAGCCCCTCCCTGCAAATCATTGGACCCCATTCCCCTCCCATAGCTGGGGTATATAACAGGGTAGGTGCCGGGCATAAGGTTTACACAGAGTTTCACTGGCAGTAGCAGAAACAGGAGGCGAGCACCGGCTCTGGGCAGCCTTCCCCTTTCACGGATTTATCGACTGCTCCTTTAACAACTCAAGATCTAAATTTACCCCTACGTCACCCCCTCACAGGAGCTGGAAACCACAACCCCTCCCAGCCCCCCTGTCCCGTCTCTGTCAGGAAGGAATCTCTGCCCGGCTCCATGGGAGAGGGTCGCTCCGTGGGGGTCACTGTGTGTGTGTGAGGTGTCCTCCTCTGCTCTGAGTTGCTGCTCCAGGGAGGCTGACGGGCCTGTTGGAAAAGGTCAGGGCAGCCTGAGCCTGGGCACCTCTTGAGGCCTCCTGAGATTGCCCCATTCGCAGCTGGTCCCTGAACTGGGCAGCTCCCATGTGGGGCTGGAAGGTGATGTGGGAACCAGGCAGCTGCAGGAGGGGATGTGGTTTGCTGGGCGTTGCAGGGATCTGGCTTTGCTCTGACCGTGGTAGATCTGGGCTGGAGATTGCAGAGAAACCATCTGATGGGAAGAAAGGGGCCGAGTGCATCTGTGACGTTATTGATATACTCTGGGACCATATAGATCATTGTTGCAACCAAGGTCCTGTAGTGGCACCCAAATCTTGTATAAAGGGGGTCAAATGGGGTGTCAAAGACAAGGTTATGGTTTGCGGGTTATGATTATGCTGTCTATATGTGTGTATCACTTTTGTAGTTGAAGTTATGAATATTGGCTCTATACTGTCTGTATTTCAAACTTATGCTATGCTGCTGGGTGACATCCCAGACAAACTGGTGTTAGCTCTGCCTAGCCTGCTTGATGGCCCATTAAGGACCATCAGCTATACAATGGACCCATTGAGAGAAGGCAGATACGCCTTGTAACTCAGCAAAGTATGCAGGGACTGGCCCATGTGGCTCCAGACTCCATTTTGTTGTAATTTTCCACAGTAAGAACAAGGAGGTGTTCTTACACCTGGAAAAGACTATATAAGGCTGATGCCTCATCTCCATCTTGTCTTCAATCCTGCTTCATACCTCTGGAGGAACTTTGCTACAAGCTGAAGCTTTGGACAAAGGACTGAGGACCCATCCCAGCGGGGGATGTATTCCAGAGACTTGATTTGAACCTGCAGTTTATTCCATCGCTGCTGCAAGCCTGAACCAAGAACTTTGCCATTACTGTATGTAATTGATTCCATTTAACCAATCCTAACTCTCATCTCTATCTTTTTCCTTTTATGAATAAACCTTTAGATTTTAGATTCTAAAGGATTGGCAACAGCGTGATTTGTGGGTAAGATCTGATTTGTATATTGACCTGGGTCTGGGGCTTGGTCCTTTGGGATCAGGAGAACCTTTTTCTTTTACTGGGGTATTGGTTTTCATAACCATTTGTCCCCATAACGAGTGGCACTGGTGGTAATATTGGGAAACTGGAGTGTCTAAGGAGATTGATTGTGGGACTTGCGGTTAGCCAGTGGGGTGAGACCGAAGTCCTCTTAGTCTGGCTGGTTTGGTTTGCCTTAGAGGTGGAAAAAACCCCAGCCTTGGGCTGTAACTGCCCTATTTGAGCAATTTGTCCTGAGTTGGCACTCTCAGTTGGGTTCCGCCAGAACCGCATTGTCACAGTGGCGTAGTCGTGCTTGGATCCGCAGAACCAGGTCAATTAAGCTTTGGGTCAGAACCCCACGTTATCCAAATTTGAATTTTGGGATTGAGTGTTTTGTTGGTTAAAGAGCTGCTGCAATGGCTGAGCAAAGAGCATATGAGGGACTTGGCAAAAAAGCCCTGGAAAATTTGTGTTCAGAAAAGAGGATAAGCTTTAGAAAGAAAGCTACAAAGGAAGAACTGAGAAATCTGTTAATAGCCAGTGATCAGGGGGCAAGAGCACAGCCCTTACCTGAGGCTGCAGAAGAGGCAGAAAAAATTAGAATGCAAAGGGTGACAAGTAAACTGCAATTTGAGCATGAACAGAAGCTAGCAGATCTTCGATTGCTGGAGAAGCAAAAAGTAGCAGAGTTAGAAGAGAGAGCTCGTAAGGGGCGTCTAGAGCTGCTCGCTGCTGAGCAGGAGACTCGCAGGATGGAGCAGGAGACTCACAAGATGGAACAGGAGACGGCCAGACTTCAGCTCCAAGTAATGGAAGAGCGGAGAAAGTCATCCCCACCTGGTACTCCACTTCCCCCCCGCCATGAGAAAAACTGGGAAAGGATGTGTCCCATTTACAACGATACTGAGGATATAGAGGAGTTTTTGTCTACCTTTGAACGCCTCTGCAATCTGTACCAGATCCCTGAGGGTCAGCGAATGCCTGTCCTGCTGACCAGACTGACTGGAAAAGCCAGGGAGGTATTTAATGACTTGGGGGATCAAGAAGCCTTGGATTATGGGCAGTTTAAAGATTCTGTGTTAAGGCGATTCAAGGTTACTCCTGAATCTTACAGAGTTAAGTTTAGAGAGTTTAAAATGTCTAAGGATTGTACTTTTGTAGAATGTGCTCATAAGCTGATGGGTTTTGTTAAAAAGTGGGTTGTGGGGGCCAAGGCGCATGGGAGTTTTGAAAAATTGCTGGATTTAATAACTTTGGAACAGTTCTTAGATATTGTGCCTGACCATGTGAGAGCAGCTGTGTGTGACAGGGACCCTGAGTCAGTCCTACGGGCAGCAGAGATTGCGGATGCCCATACCCAAAACAGGGCTCGAGAAGGGTGTAAAACCCCGGGGAAAACTAATCACCATTCTCCCCAGTTCAAGAGGAGGGAGGGATTTAAAAGTAAATCTGTCCCTGACTCTTCTAGAGGAGTTCAAGGGGGCCCGGAGGGTAGGAACTCTCATCCCAGGACAGAACAGATTACATGCTATCACTGTGGTATGCTGGGCCACATGAGACCAGACTGCCCGACCCTGAAGGGCAGCCCAAAGCCAGCAACCCCAAATGCCACGATAAATGCCAACTCCATTACCCTGAGCACTCAGGCTGAACCAAGCCACAACAGCTCCACCTTAAGTTCAGGTGCAAGCACAGCAGTAGCTAATGTTAACCCCATCGTCTCCAGTGGCTTGGGAGGAGGTGATAAGCTCACCAGGTATGTCAGGACTGAGGCATGGCAGGGGAGTGAGAGGTTTATCATGGAGGCAAAGGTCAATGATGTTGAATGCACAGGATGGCGAGACACTGGCTCAGATGTAACTATAGTCAAGGGACATCTGGTGAAGCCGGAGGACATGCTGCCGGGGGAGTATGTGACGGTAGTGGCGTTATCCGAGTATTCTGTGAACCTGCCGATGGCTAGAATCCACCTGGAGTGGGATGGCTTTAAAGGGGATGTGAAGGCTGCTGTCCGGGACTTGATTCCGGCTGATGTGTTGGTAGGAAATAACATATTGGGGGCGCCTGGCCAAGTGAATGTAGTGACCAGGTCTCAGAAAGAATTTGGGGCTGTGGCAGATACCCTGACCGATGGCAGTGAGGGGGGCAGCAAACAGACAGAGAGTGCCTCTCAAGATGGATCAGGTGAGGGTTTGTCTGAAATATCAGAGATGATTCTGAATCCGAACAAAACCCAGAGTGAATTTATTGTGGCTCAGCAGAGTGATGTATCTCTAGAGAGGGCCAGGAATGATGCTCAGAGTCAGGTCCCGGCCTGTGAAGAGAGAGGCAGGTTTTTTATGCAGGATGGGCTGTTGTATAGGGAACCACCTAGGGGAAGGAAGAATTCCCAAGCAGCAGCTCGCAAACAGCTTGTGGTACCTGAGAGTTACCGCAATGATTTGTTGAAATTGGCTCATGATAGTCCCTTTGCAGGACATCTAGGTATAGGCAAAACGTGTGACAGGCTAGAGCAGAATTTCTACTGGCCTCACCTTTCGGGGTCAGTGAGAGATTACTGCAGGAGCTGTGAGCTGTGCCAGAAGCGTAAGGGGTTAAGGGGGCCTAGCAAGGTGCCCCTCCAGCCTCTGCCCATTATTGGGGAGGCTTTTGCCAGAGTAGCTGTGGATATTGTGGGGCCACTCCCAAAACCTTCCAGAAATGGGAAGAAATACATCCTGGTGTTGGTAGATTTTGCTACCAGATATCCGGAGGCTGTAGCCTTGGCTAATATCGAGGCAGAGACGGTGGCAGTGGCCTTGTTCTCTATTTTTAGCAGAGTGGGTTTTCCCAAGGAAATATTGTCGGACCGTGGGTCTAACTTTATGTCTGTGGTTTTCAAACAGTTGTGGGAGTTATGTGGGGTGAAGCACCTGAAAGCCGCTCCCTACCACCCCCAGACTAATGGTCTAGTGGAAAGGTTCAATGGAACCCTGAAGTCTATGTTGAAAATGTATGTGGATAGACGCCAGAATGACTGGGATGTTATGCTGCCGTATCTATTATATGCATACAGGAGTGTGCCCCAAGAGTCTACAGGGTTTGCTCCATTTGAACTGCTCTATGGGAGGCAGGTCCGGGGGCCCCTAGATTTGGTTCGTGACTCATGGGAAGGTAATGTGGAGGAGGCAGAGCAGCCGGTGGCCGAGTATGTGGCTCAATTCAAGGAGAGTTTGCAGGAGATGATGAAGTTGGTTGAGCAGAATCTGAAAGAGAGCCAGGATACGCAGAAAGCCTGGTATGACAGAGATGCTAAAGAGAGAGCGTTTGAAATAGGGGACATGGTATTGGTGCTAGATCCTGTCAGGAAGAACAAAATGAAAGATGTTTGGTCTGGACCCATGGAGGTAGTGGAAAGGATTAATGAGGTTACCTATGATGTGAGGAAGCCCCAGGTCCAGGGAAGTGTGCAGACAGTGCATGTGAACAGAATGAAGGCCTACCATGAAAGGAAGGTAAATGTGAACACAATCTGTTATGCTGAGGAAGAGGCAGGATCTGCCCCTTTAATTGACATGGTTGCTGAAAGCCAGGAGGAGACGCCTCTTGAGAGCATTGAGATGGGGGAGGATTTAACCCCCCCTCAAAGAAAAGAACTGCTGATGCTGTTAAAACACCACAAGCGAACATTCTCCAATAGGCCAGGGCTCACAGATAGGATGACACGCTCCATTCAGACGGTGGGTCCCCGCCCAGCCCCTAGCAGAGCTTACAGGGCCAAGGGAGAGATGCAAAGACAGATCCAGGAAGAGGTGGAAAGCATGTTGACAATGGGAATAATCACCAGATCCCAGAGCCCCTGGGCCTCTCCCATTGTAATGGTGCCAAAAAAGGATAAGACCATGAGGTTTTGTGTGGATTACAGGAAGCTAAATGCTATCACCCAGCCTGACCCTTACCCCACCCCCAGAATAGAGGATCTACTGGATACACTGGGAGGGGCAAGGTTTATAAGCACCCTGGACCTGACTAAGGGGTACTGGCAAATACCCCTAGATGCCGAGGCACAAGGAAAATCCGCTTTCATAGTGGAATCGGGCCTATATGAGTTCAAAGTGCTGCCCTTTGGGATGCGAAATTCAGGGGCTACGTTCATGAGACTTATAAATGAGGTCCTACGGGGGTTAGAATCTTTTGCGAGGGCCTATATAGACGACCTGGCCGTATTCAGCAGTTCGTGGCAAGATCACCTGAACCACATAGGGATTGTGCTGCACCGGCTCAGGGAGGCCAATCTAACGGTTAAGGTTTCTAAATGCAGAATGGGAGCTGCTGAGGTGACCTACCTGGGGCACAGGGTGGGCAATGGGCAACTGCGCCCGGAGCCTGTAAAGGTAGAGGCCATTAAAAACTGGCCAACCCCTAGAACTAAAAAGCAGGTCCAATCCTTCATTGGTCTGGCCAACTATTACAGGAGATTTGTACAGGGATTCAGCGACATTGTTGCTCCCATCACAGACCTGACGAAAAAGGAAAAACCAGACCGGGTGCTGTGGACGGAGGCCTGTGAGCAGGGTTTTCAAAGCATAAAGAGCGCTTTGGCCAAAGAGCCTGTTTTGGCCAGCCCAGATTTTGAAAAGCCCTTTTTATTATGTACAGACGCTTCCAATATTGGGCTGGGGGCAGTGCTGATGCAAGAGGGGGAAGGAGGGAAGAGACATCCCGTGGCATATCTAAGTAAGAAATTGTCCCCCACTGAGCAAAATTACGCTACCATTGAAAAGGAATGTTATGCCATTGTCTGGGCTGTCAAGCAACTTAAGCCCTATTTGTACAATAAAAAATTCACTGTGTTGAGTGATCATGGCCCTCTGGTCTGGCTGCACAGGGCCAAGGGCAACACCTCCAGGTTGCTGCGTTGGAGTTTAGCCCTTCAGGAGTATGAAATGGATAGAGTCCACATAAGGGGAAAGGAAAATATTGTAGCTGATGCATTGTCCAGAGTGGAGAGCTCTTAGGATGCAGTCAGTGATGTTTGTGACATCCCTTCCTGCATCAATTTTGCGTTGGGGGTGTGACGTTATTGATATACTCTGGGACCATATAGATCATTGTTGCAACCAAGGTCCGGTAGTGGCACCCAGATCTTGTATAAAGGGGGTCAAATGGGGTGTCTAGGACAAGGTTATGGTTTACTGGTTATGATTATGCTGTCTATATGTGTGTATCACTTTTGTAGTTGAAGTTATGAATATTGGCTCTATACTGTCTGTATTTCAAACTTATGCTATGCTGCTGGGTGACATCCCAGACAAGCTGAGATTAGCTCTGCCTAGCCTGCTTGATGGCCCATTAAGGACCATCAGCTATACAATGGACCCATTGAGAGAAGGCAGATACGCCTTGTAACTCAGCAAAGTATGCAGGGACTGGCCCATGTGGCTCCAGACTCCATTTTGTTGTAATTTTCCACAGTAAGAACAAGGAGGTGTTCTTACACCTGGAAAAGACTATATAAGGCTGATGCCTCGTCTCCATCTTGTCTTCAATCCTGCTTCATACCTCTGGAGGAACTTTGCTACAAGCTGAAGCTTTGGACAAAGGACTGAGGACCCATCCCAGCGGGGGATGTATTCCAGAGACTTGATTTGAACCTGCAGTTTATTCCATCGCTGCTGCAAGCCTGAACCAAGAACTTTGCCATACTGTATGTAATTGATTCCATTTAACCAATCCTAACTCTCATCTCTATCTTTTTCCTTTTATGAATAAACCTTTAGATTTTAGATTCTAAAGGATTGGCAACAGCGTGATTTGTGGGTAAGATCTGATTTGTATATTGACCTGGGTCTGGGGCTTGGTCCTTTGGGATCAGGAGAACCTTTTTCTTTTACTGGGGTATTGGTTTTCATAACCATTTGTCCCCATAACGAGTGGCACTGGTGGTAATATTGGGAAACTGGAGTGTCTAAGGAGATTGATTGTGGGACTTGCGGTTAGCCAGTGGGGTGAGATCGAAGTCCTCTTAGTCTGGCTGGTTTGGTTTGCCTTAGAGGTGGAAAAAACCCCAGCCTTGGGCTGTAACTGCCCTATTTGAGCAATTTGTCCTGAGTTGGCACTCTCAGTTGGGTTCCGCCAGAACCGCATTGTCACAGCATCACGGGCTTCCTGGGGCTGCAGCCCCCAGCGCAGTTCCTCATTCCGCTCACACTCAGGCCTCAGGCTGCGTGGAGCTTGGCACCAGGATGTTGGTGGCAGCGTTGGGGGCCCCCACTGCCCCGTCATGGCGTCTGCTCTCATCGTTCTCCTCCTCGGTGAGTACCGGAGACAGCCAGGGAGCGTGCCATAGGGGGGATCTGAGACCAGGGTGTGTGCCAATGGGGGGTGGGGTACCCAGAGCCCAGGGTATAGGATCCAGTCGCTCTGGGATCTGATCTCTAACAAGATGTCTCCTCTCCAGGCTGCTGGCTGGCCGGGGTGTTGGGATGTGAATATCTGTAGGGAATGGGGCAGCTGGGGGAATTTCTGCATCAAGGACAAGGGATGTGGGTGGGAGGTGAGGGGTGCCAGTCCCCCACAGGGTTGATCCTGTCAGACACATGCTCCCTCCCAAATCCAGAAGTGGGGATTGTGACCTCACCCACTCATTACAGGGATGGGAACCTGCTAGAACGACTGGGGGATCTTGTAAACATGTTTTCTTGGGGGCCTGTCCTGGGAGCTGCTTTTTCAAATGACCCAAATTGGACCAGGAAACGCAAAGAGTAGATCCCAATTCACTGTCTGACTGAAATGGGGGCAGGGCTGGGTTCTGATCTCAGCTCTTCTGGGTCAATCCGTCCCTAGGTATTCTATGCAACCTCCCAGCACTCACTGGTTGCACGGCTGGGGCCAGTCTGCCGCACTTCGACGCTGGTGAGTGCAGGCCCGGCCCAGCTGCAGTGCTCAGGGGAGTGGAGGCAGGGCTGGGACGGAGAAGGGGCAGGAAGAGGTGGAGCTGGGGCAGAGAGTGGGGAGGGGCATGGGGAAGAGCCGGAGCAGGGGCTGGAGCAACACGCAGCTGCGCAGGGCACCTGGAAATCTGGTGCCTCAAATTTCCTGGTGCCCTATGCAGCTGTGTACTTTGCGTATGGGTAGGGACGGCCCTGGGGACAGGGCTGAATTGACGCTGGAGAACTGAAAGAATCCCAGACTGGAAATCTCCTTTCCCCCTCCTGTGTCTCTCCCTCGTTGTGATCCGCGGGGCCTGCACCCCGGGATAAAATGCTGGAGCGACAGATGGGCAGAGGATTGAGTCAGACAGACACGGTTTGTGTCACCCCCACTTACTGCCTGTTTGTTTGTGAATCCAGAGGGGTCCCTCCCCAAACCCTCCATCTCCGTCAGCCCCGGTGGGGTGATCCCCATGGGTGGAAACGTCACCATCCGGTGTCGGCATCAGCACCTGGGCATGAGGTTCCTCCTCTACAAGGCTGGAGATGGGAACTATCTGACTTACACAGACCCTGCTGGCTCTGAGGCTGAATTTCCCATCACCAGCGCCAGACGGGAACAGAGTGGAAACTACACCTGTCGTGATAGCCACAGAACAGGAGAAGCTGTCTACTCAGACCTCAGTGAGCCTGTGCAGATCATTGTAGCAGGTGAGAGGCTCAGTCCGGCATCTCGGCTCCCAGCCCCACCCCCAGCCAGACCCCCAGGGAATTCTCCGTGTGCCCTGGTGCCCAGCAGATGGGATGTCCAGCCCAACCAGTGAAGGTTGGGAGTAGGGGGGATATCTCAGCTCTGGATCCCAAGGGAGACCCTGACCTTGTCTCTGCCCATTGCTGATACTCCATGCTGGGGACGGGGCGCAGTGGCTGTGCCGGGGTCTGTCTCCCTCCCACTGCAGAGCTCAGCTCCCCCAAAGCCTCCATCTCCCTCAGCCTAGGGGGAGCCGCGACCGTCCATTGTCGGGGTCAGCACCGGGGTCTGGAGTTTGTTCTGTACAAGGCTGGGGCCGGGAACGCAGCAGTGTGGGGTGGGGACTCGACTGGGGTCAAATTTCCCATCCCCAAAGTGAGCCAGGCAGACGGAGGCAGCAACACCTGCTATTATCCCCCGACTTGGATCCCCACACCTGGTCGGAGCCCAGCGACCACATGGAGCTGGTGGGAGCAGGTGAGGGGCCCGGCTCAGTGTCTTCACTCTCAGCCCCACACCCAGCCAGCCCCACAGGGGGGCTCCACGCCAATGGGACACTCAGAGCCAGGCTCTGTCCTGAGCCCTGGGCCCAGCAAAGGGGACTGTCACGGATCCACCGGATCGGGGTTATGGTCCCAGCTTTGGAGCAGCCTCTGGGAGCCCTCATCAATGTGCCAGACCCCCTGGGGATCTCACTCTTCGTTCAGGGCAAACCCCGCGGCTCCCCTGCCTCCTTAGGCTGGACCCCTGGGCCGGCTGCCCCCCAGCTTCCTGTCACGAGCGATGTTCAGAGAGTGCCACTGAGGCAGACCCTGAGGGAGCCGGGTACAATCTTGGGGAGCAACGCACCCCTCTGCCAGCCTCTGCAGGGCACCCCGCTGCATGGGCACACTGGTTGGGCTAGGAGGCCACTGCTCCCAGCACAGGAAGTTCTGGGTTTGCCCGGAGAGAAGAACGTTATAGCCGGGTCCAGCCAAGCGGTAACCCCCTGGGCCCCTGCTCTGTCCCTCGGCTCCCTCTTTGCTCAGCTTCCCGGGCGAACCCCGGCCTCCCGCCCCTCCTCAGTCCTTGGCTGTCCGGCCGGTCACACCCGGCCGGCTTCCTGGGGGGCTGGGCCATCCGTGGTTGTTAGTTGGCGGCAGGTAGCAAATGTCTATATGGTTTTATAAAAATATGCTGATGAGTGAATATAATGTAACTGGAATATGCTTCATGCAAAAGGTCTCTTGTAAGGTATCATTACAAAGCTTATAATCTACTGAGTGTGATCATCCTATTTGTATAAATGTATCGCTCTTGTATCTGAAACTAGAAATATGAAATATAACTCTGAGGGCCTATTGTAATTATGCAAAGTGTGGGCCATTAATGGTGGTTTGGAATCTTGATGGTTCCCATCAACCAGGACCATTGTCTGCAGATGGCTGTGTTTTACCTGTAAGTCTTCCTGTATCTGTGTGTGCTAGGGTTACCATTCGTCCGGATTTACCGGGACATGTCCTCCTTTTTGTGCTAAAAATAGCGTCCGGGGGGAATTTGTAAAGCACTCACAATGTCCGGGATTTCCCCCTCCCCCGGCACAGCAGAGTGAGCGGCTGGGAGGGCTGCAGGAAAGTCCCGGGCTGGACTCCGGAGCAGCTGGAGAGGAGCTCCGCCCTGCATTCTGAGCAAGTGTCTCAGCACAAAGTGCAGCCCTCCCCTTTTGCAATTGGGAGCGGTTTCTGCCATGCAGCGTAGCAAAACGGGAGCGAGAGCACTTTGTGCTGATACAAGGGCAGCTCTCCCCTGCAACCCGGTCCGGACCTGGGACCGGGTTTTGTTGTGCAGGGCCAGGGACCGGGTTTTGTTGTGCTGGGGAGCTCAGCCACGTGTCCGGCTCGCACAGAGCCCAACACCCCGTTCTGAGCAGCAGGGTAAGGGGGGCAGGAGAAGGGGCAGGGAGGTTCTGGAGGGGGCAGTCAAGAAACGGGGGGGGGCTTTTGGGGGGGAGTGGAGAAAGTTTTGGGCAGTCAGGGTACAGGTAGGGGGTAGTGTCCTGGTGGGCAGTTGGGGGGGGGTCTTAGGAGGGGGCAGTTAGGGGACAAGGAACAGGGAGTCTTAGGTAGGGGGTGGGGTTCTGGAGGGCAGTTAGGAGCAGGGGTCCCAGGAGGGGGCAGTCAGGGGACAAGGAGCGGGGGGGGTAGGGGGCTGGGAGTTCTGGGGGGGAGCTGTCAGGGGGCAGGAGTGGGGAGAGGGATCGGAGCAGTCAGGGGACAGGGAGCAGAGGGGTTTAGATGGGTTGGGAGTTCTGGGGGGGGGCTGTCAGGGGGCAGGAGTGGGGAGAGGGATCGGAGCAGTCAGGGGACAGGGAGCAGAGGGGTTTAGATGGGTTGGGAGTTCTGGGGGGCTGTCAGGGGGCAGGAGTGCGGAGAGGGATCGGAGCAGTCAGGGGACAGGGAGCAGAGGGGTTTAGATGGGTTGGGAGTTCTGGGGGGGGCTGTCAGGGGGCAGGAGTGCGGAGAGGGATCGGAGCAGTCAGGGGACAGGGAGCAGAGGGGTTTAGATGGGTTGGGAGTTCTGGGGGGGGGCTGTCAGGGGGTGGGGAGTGGTTGGATGGGGCGTGGGAGTCCCAGGGGTCTGTCTGGGGGTGGGGGTGTGGATAAAGGTTGGGGCAGTCAGGGGACAAGAGGCAGGGAGGCTTAGATAGTCCTGGGGGGCAGTTAGGGGCAGGGGTCCCAGGAGGGGGTAGTCAGGGGACAAGGAACGGGGGGAGGGTTGGGAGGTCAGGGGGGGTGGGAAGTGGGAGGGGCAGGGGCGGGGCTAGGGCGGGGCTCCTCCCGTCCTCTTTTTTGCTCGCTGAAATATGGTAACCCTAGTTGTGTGTGCTACTGAAATATGTCGTGAGGTT
This sequence comes from Malaclemys terrapin pileata, assembly GCF_027887155.1. Classification (NCBI taxonomy): domain Eukaryota; kingdom Metazoa; phylum Chordata; order Testudines; family Emydidae; genus Malaclemys; species Malaclemys terrapin. The sequence goes on from NC_071524.1 coordinate 591,176, forward strand.
GGGAGAAGCCCACAGCCAACCTTTCAATTGCAACAAGGGACCAGCCAGACACTGTTAATCGCTCATCAACACCCCTCAAGGAAAGAATCCTCTATCCCAGAGACTGTGTACAATGGAGATTGCTTGACCAATGGGGACTGCCTGATTCCCAGATCACAGTAAAGATCTTTCAAGCAAATTGGAAAAAAATATAAAAGAGGGGAAGGGACATAATCCCTGGGCTTCTCTTCCCCACAACTCAACACCTGGAGGAACATCTGGAGGACAAAGACTTTGAACCGGGGAAGGGTGGTTGGAGGCTGGGATGGAGTCCAGTCTGTGTATTGAGGATCTGTCACCTGCTTGTCCCATCTGTCAGGGGGAGACACTGCCTGATTCAAACCCTGTTTCATTTGAGGAACTTAGACTGCAAATATATTTTTGGTTCTTAAGTACCCAACTCTGATCTCTGCGCCTGCTTCTTATAACCACTTAAAATCTCTCCTTCTGCAGTTAATAAACCTGTTTTATATTTGACCTAAACCAGCATGTTTTGGTTGAAGTGCTGGGAAATCTCAGCTCAGTTTACAAAGACTAGTGCGTGTCCCCTCCACACTGGGGGAGGGGAGAATTTAATGAACTGACACCGGACTGGCTTCTGACCAGTGCAGGATGGTACCAGTCTGGGGTGCAAGGCTGGGGAGCTGGGGGGAATTGGCTGGAGCCCCCTATTGATGGTACCTGAGTGGCTGGGAGATCATTTGTATAACACAGCTGGGTGGGTCCCTGCCTGTGGATGGCTGGGTGAGTGCAGAGCCTCTCCGAGGTTCCTAGCTTGACATCAGCATCACAGTGTCAGAGGCAGCCTAGGTTGGTGCCTTTGGAGGGCTCAGTGGTCCCACAGGCCGGGTTGCGCCCTGGGGACCCCGTCACACACGGGTCAGACACTTGCTCTGGCAGTGGCCACACACCCTCAGGCGCTAGGTGGCAGGACCCTTCTTCCCAGCATCGTTCCCCCTGTCACTGCCTGCAGGGCCTCTTGGCTGGGCATCTCTCCCTGTGCTGGCCCAAAGTCCCTCCTGCCAATTTGGGGCTATTAACTCCTGGTTCTGTTTTCCCCCAGCGTGATGTCGACAGTCATGGGATTGTAGCCAGGGAGCTTTTTGGGTCAGCCCAACCCAGCGTCTGTGGCTGGTTCTCTCGCCTGGGTTACAACGTTCAGCATCAGAGTAGCAGCCGTATTAGTCTGTATCTGCAAAAAGAACAGGAGTACTTGTGGTACCTTAGAGACTAACAAATTTATTAGAGCATAAGCTTTCGTGGACTACAGCCCACTTCTTTGGATGCATACAGAGTGGAATAAATATTGAGGAGATATATATACACACATACAGAGAGCATAAACAGGTGGGAGTTGTCTTATCAACTCTGAGAGGACCCATGGAAAAGAAGCCCTTGAGGAATTCCACCATGATTTCAATAATTTCCATCCCACCATCAACCTCAGCCTAGATCAATCCACACAAGCGGTCCATTTGCTGGACACTACTGTGCTAATAAGCGATGGTCACATAAATACCACCCTATACCGGAAACCTACTGACCGCTACACTTACCTACATGCCTCCAGCTTCCATCCAGGACACACCACACGATCCATTGTCTACAGCCAAGCTCTAAGATATAACCTCATTTGCTCCAATCCCTCGGATAGAGACAAGCACCTACAAGATCTCTATCAAGCATTCTTAAAACTACAATACCCACCTGCTGAAGTGAAAAAACAGATTGACAGAGCCAGATGAGTACCCAGAAGTCACCTCCTACAAGACAGGCCCAACAAAGAAAATAACAGAACACCACTAGCTGTCACCTTCAGCCCCCAACTAAAACCTCTCCAGCGCATCATCAGAGATCTACAACCTATCCTGAAAGATGATCCTTTACTCTCACAGATCTTGGGAGACAGACCTGTCCTCGCTTACAGACAACCCCCCAACCTAAAGCAAATACTCACCAGCAACCACACATCACTGAACAAAAACACTGACCCAGGAACCTATCCTTGTAACAAAGCCCGATGCCAACTCTGTCCACATATCTATTCAAGTGACATCATCATAGGACCTAATCACATCAGCCATACCATCAGGGGCTCGTTCACCTGCACATCTACCAATGTGATATATGCCATCATGTGCCAGCAATGCCCCTCTGCCATGTACATTGGCCAAACCGGACAGTCTCTACGCAAAAGAATTAATGGACACAAATCTGACATCAGGAATCATAATACTCAAAAACCAGTGGGAGAACACTTTAACTTGTCTGGTCATTCAATGACAGACCTGCGGGTGGCTATCTTACAACAGAAAAACTTCAAAAACAGACTCCAACGAGAGACTGCTGAGCTGGAATTGATATGCAAACTAGACACAATCAACAAAGGATTGAATAAGGACTGGGAATGGCTGAGCCATTACAAACATTGACTCTATCTCCCCTTGTAAGTATTCTCACACTTCTTATCAAACTGTCTGTACTGGGCTAGCTTGATTATCACTTCAAAAGTTTTTTTTTTCTCTTACTTAATTGGCCTCTCAGAGTTGGTAAGACAACTCCCACCTGTTTATGCTCTCTGTATGTGTGTATATATATCTCCTCAATATTTATTCCACTCTGTATGCATCCGAAGAAGTGGGCTGTAGTCCACGAAAGCTTATGCTCTAATAAATTTGTTAGTCTCTATGGTGCCACAAGTACTCCTGTTCTTTTAATGTTCAGCATCGTCCCCAATTTCCTCTGGTTCTTGGGGCCTTGGCACAGCTGGGGAATTTGCCCGTGGGTTTTACATGTGAGCTCGCAGCCGGGCTGCTTCGCAGGCTCAATGGCCACCACAGTGCGAACGACCCCCAGGCAGCTCAGGCTGGCGGGATGATCCCACGTCTCTGGCATGGCTGTATCAGAGCATGTCCTGAGGCTCCGGGCACGGGGGGTGCTCCCCACAAGCCATGGCCCCTAAGACACCCCATTTGCCGATGGCTCCATCTGCTTTGTAGGGCCTGAACCTCTCCTCTAGGTGCCCCGCGTCCCGACTGTCCCAGCTGCCTTGTAGGGCCCGGAGCTCTCCCCGAGGGCGTCCCGTGGCGCAGGCAGGCCCTCTCAGTGTTCCAGAGAGGCCTGGGCCACTTGCGGCTTTTGAGGGCCCTAGCCAAAATAAAAATAAAAAATGACAACACATGAAAACAAAATAAGGCACCAAACAAAGGGTAAGACCGAATTTGATTATTTTTTAATTTAACAAATGCTTTTCTAGCCTTTTTCTGTGCAAATGCACTAATTATTGAGGAAAAAATCTTTCTTTCGTGCAATGTCGCAGTTGATATTAAGCATGGCGAGCCCATTCAAACGCTCTTGTCCCATAGTTGAACGGTGATAGTTTTTTACCTGCTTCAACACGTTGAAGGTGCGTTCACTTGGAGCCACTGATGCAGGCAAACTGACAAATATACACAATGCAATTGTGATATTAGGAAACACCCCGGAGAGTCCAAGTTTGAATATTTCTTGAAGCAATTCCTTTGGCTTGCAATCCAATTTAAAGTTGGTGGAATATATTCGTTTGAGGAAGATGACTGCATCACTGAGATCTTTTGAGATTTCTTTGGTTTACTGTTGCTGAAACTGTTCTGCAGAAAGTAGATCTTCATTACTCTGTTGAACTGCCAAAGAACCCCAACAAGGGTACAAATTAGTCACAGTGACTCAATCAACGTGTAAGACCTGATTGAATAGAGTCAATGATGACAAGGAAGACATTGACCCTAGAATGCTGCTTGGCATCCCATTCAGTCGACAAGTTGCGATTGGTGGAGAACACTGATGAAATGCTAATATTCTGTGCTACTAATTTGGACTCAGTCCGGATTGTTCACGAATCTGTTGAATGTCATTGATAAGACTTTCAATGTCATCCCTCTCAACATCAAGTGTAGCATTGCGTGCTTCAATTACCAGATTAGTTTGGTGGATCAGTGTAAGTAGCTTCATCCACAAAGATGACACCAGAATGCGTTCACATTTGGACATGTGCTTCTGAACAGCCTGAAGTTCAATTTGAGCTTGTGCAGTGAGATTAAGAGATTCAAGCTCACTGAAAGCCTTTCTCATTGAATTCAAATGCTGCGCAACTGGTTGAACACCATCAATCTGTGCAGACCAGCTAATGTCCAAAAATTTCAAACGTGTGTCCTCATGAAACTCACATTACAAGATTGTCCTCACAAATTTTCACCTTGAATCTGGGCCTATAGACTACAAAAGCCTATGATGATGGCCAAGCTACTAAGCTAGGCCTCAACCAACCAACCAGTCACCTCTTTTAGCTACCATATTAAGCTAATAATGCGGAATTCTCACACATAAATAATTCCTTAGTCAACTAGACATAAAACTATAAAGACACTAAAATGTAACAATTCTCTACCTTTCAACACACACTTGATCCAGCACCAGCCACTAGTAGTGGTTAGTTTATATAATCAGCTGATCTGAGAGTTGATCACGGTCTAATCTTGTGCCATCAGAACTGATCTATTTTTATTAATATTTATAAACATTTTTAATTCTTTAATGACAAAATCTATATCAGTTAACAAAAAAATTATGTTTTTTACCAAATCACATCTCGTGTTTGCCTAAATCTGCAGCTCTAAGTTGAGAGTGTGGGTCACATTTTGGTCCGATAGGGATGCGCATAAAGACAAGTTGCGAAATTTATCAAATGCAAAAAAATTAACAAGTGTCTAAATTTGAGGCCCCATTTGAGCTTGAGGCCCAGGCCAAATGGCCTCCTGGGTCCCACTCTGATCGGTCCTGCCTGCTAGGCACGGTGCCGGCGGCTGGTTATACAGGGGCCCCTCCCTCAGTTCTGAGATGCGGCCACCTCTGGGGTGGGACAGCTGTGTGTACAGGGATTCCACAAGCAATAGCGCCCTCTGCTAAGCCCCCCTGCTCCTTGGCTTTCCTGGTACAGTCCCCAATCCAAGCTGTGATCCCATCCCACCCTGCTTAGTGGCAGGTTTAACCCTCGCTGGGCGGGGCACTTACTGGCTCGGGTTTTTCTGAAGCAGACGAAGGCCACGAGGAGGAGGAGGAGGAGGAGGACAGCGGCTGCCGTGCTCATCCCAAAGACGATGGGGCTGGTCGGATCCAGAGATGTCGACATCGTTGCCATCATCGGTGATTCTGATCCACCAATAACAGCAGTAGCTGTGAGTGCCGGGAGCAGCTGGTCTGTCCCCCCCCAGCCCCTCCCACCCCAGGTGGTGCCCAAGGGGCTGGGACACCACAGAGCACAGGCAGCAGAAAATTCTATAAGGTCAGAGCAAGCAAGACTTGGAGGATTTAGGTGCTAGGGGGCGCTGCGCTGCAGGGGTCTCAGTAGGGGGCGCTCTCCCCTGGCAGGCAGGCCTGGCCCCAGCGCCCCAGCGTGGCACTAGGGGGTGCTGTCTGAGTAATCATTTACCCTCCCCCACCCACCACTGCCCCTCACAGTACCATGGCACCAGCCTGGCCTGGCCACAGCAGCTGAGGCCAATGGGCACATCTAGCCCGGCATCCCACCTCCCATGCTGGCTGCTCCTGACTGCTTCGCAGGGAGCTCCAGCCCCAGGGCCACTGATGGGCCCAGCTTCCCCCAGAGGAAGCCTCCGGCTGCCCCGTTAGCGGCAGGTTTGTGTCTGAGCAGGAGGCTTTGCTCCCCTCCCAGATCCATCAGCCGGGGGGGGGTCACTGCCCCTGAGAACAACCTCCATCCCTCCTGCTGGGCAACCACTGCAGGGAAGCTGCCCCATAATCTGTGACTCAATAGATTCCCCCCGGCCGTGGTACCTGGCTCCACGCTGTCCGGGCAGGTGGGAGCCGGCACCGCTCCAGGCTGGACTAGGTCGGTTCCCCCTGCGGGAATAGAAGCAGCATCTGTTTGGGTGAGGGGAGGGGCTGAAACAGCGACTCAGCAATTCCCACCCCCACGACTCAGCATCAATCCTCAGGGTCATTCTGGGTGTGGGGGGAGGGGGATTTTCATGGCTGGGGGCGGTGCTGACTTGGCAGTCCCTGGGCCCCGACTCCTCTGTGCAGCCCCAGAGCTGTGGCAGCCCGGGGGAGCATCCCCTGGCAAAAGCCCCCCTGCTCTGCAGCTCCCCCTGGGGGCAGGGCCGTGTTCCCTTTCATTTTTTACATCCATGTACGGAATGAATTTTGTTATGTGCATAGAGAGGTGATGTGTGGCGGGGGTGGGGCCGAGGGGCTCGGAGTGCAGGCGGGGGCTCAGTGCTGGGGTAGGGGTTTGGCTCCGACCAGACGGGCGGGAACCACTTGGTGCTATATTGGCAGCTGTAGCTCCCTCCATCGCCCCGGTCTGTGGGACCCCCGGGGTGGGGCTGTGCATTGGGGGGAAGCTCTCCCAGGCCCTGTCCCCACCAAGCCAATCTGGCATCTGTTCAGTGACTGCCCTCCCCCCGCATATGGAATGAGTCTGGGGGGCATTCGCTGTGGGGATCTGCCCCTGTCCCACAACAGACAGCCCTTTGTGGCTCCCCCCAGGGGCAGCTACTTGGACTGCACATACTTGTTTCTGGGGGGGTTGATGGCGATTTCCTGCCCCCAGACTCGGTACCTGGTTGGGTGGGAGACGGCGTCGTTCCCGGCTGAGTCAAGTTAGTTGCCCCTGCAGGAATAGAACCAGCGTCTGTTGGGGGGGGGGTGAGAAAGCTGGAGCCCTGGTGTCTGTGGTTAGTTATACAGGGAACGTCTCCTCCCCCCAACCAGCAATGGCAGCTCTTACCCAGGCCGAGCCGGCATCCCTGGGGAGAGGATGGGACCCAGGGATTCGGGCCAGCTCAGCGCCCCGGGATCCCAGAATGGGGAGGATCGGCCCAGCGAGACCCTGAGCCAGATACAGCCCCTGCCTGGCTCCACAGAAACCGGAACCAAAATCATTCCTGATTCATATTAATTACCAGGAGCCCCTGTCGTGGGCCAGCTCCCCCACGTGCTCAGAGCTGTACAGACACACGACACAGAGACGGTCCCTGCCCCAGCCAAGTGCCATTCACACCTGGAATCACTGCGGAGCAGGTCTGGGTGCGGTTGTTCCTATTTTGGAGGAGGAACGTCCCTGTGTGTGTAGAACTACAAGGGAGCTTGTCTGCCAAATGGGGCTGTATCAAACCAGGGGGGGCAAATTCTGAGAGCCCAGACTCGCTCTGAGATCACCAGTGTGGGTGGGGACCACACAGGATTCGTCATTTCGGGTTCAGTTTTCATGTAGACAAGGTCCTAGTTCATCTTTCTATCCGTCCTCACAGACGTGCTCCCATCTGTCCACTGCCCCATGTTCCCAAGGACCCATATCCCCACTGACCCATGGCCGGCCATCCCCATGGATCTATCCATCAACCTCTCTATAGAAGAATTCAGCCCATCAGTTCTGTCTGCAGGGACCATCCCCCTCCAAATGGCCCGAATGGCCCCGTGGGCACCTGAGCGGGGAGCCCTGTTCCCTGGGGGATGAATTGTTCCATTTCTCCCACTCACCTTCTCCCTTTGGTTTCGTCATGGGGGAATCCGGCTGCTGGGTCCCAGCTGGGTAAGTTCCCTCTGTGGGATGAAAACAAGCGTTGGCTGGGACGGAGGAGGGAGGGAACCGAGCACCCAGCCATCGGCCCTGAAACTCCAGCGGCTACTGCTGCCCCCTGGCTGGGGAACCCCCCGAGTGACTCCGTCCTCGCTCCCCATCTAGGCGTCCCCTCTGCTGGGTCCAGGGCTCAGGGCTCTCTGGCTTAACCCCCAAGAAAGAGTGGACCCCCTTGAAGGGCTGTCGCGCTGAAGGGGATCCTCCCAGGGACCGTGAGGAGCTGAGAGAGCACAGGCCCGAGTCCGTGACCACTTGGGAACAGCGTGGAGATGGCCTATAACCATCTCCTGAAGAAGGACATTGCAGAGCTGTGCAGAGAGACGGCTGTGCGTTGGAAAGCTCACGAAGGCACAGCTGATTGCTCAGTTGGAAGAGGATGATCACTCTAAAGAGGTGGTTCCTGACCCAGCTGAGGCCATGAGAGAGGCTGGGAGCAGCCGGGCATCCCCGAGACCCATGTCCCTGATCAGCAGGGGGTCTCCGGTGGGTGGATCTGAGATGGATGGAATTGGAGCGGAGATTGAAGGAGTCAGAGGACCAGGAGAGACAGGGAAGGCAGGAGGCAGAACAGCAGGAGATGAACTGGCGATGGCGGAGCTGAGAGGCAGAGGGACCCGTCCAGGGGTGAGTGGGGATGGACCCTGGGGTGCCAATTCCACAGAGAACCTCGACACTAAATTGCTGCCCCAGGTTAAGGACGGGGGAGATACAGATGCCTGTCTCGTGGCCTTTGGGAAGGCTGGCCATGTGGAAAGTCTCCGGCATCTAGCTCCCTTTCTGGGTCCCAAGGCCATAGAGCTGTTTAGCCAGATGGGTGGGGTGGCAGACTGGCTCCCACTACTGCCCCCAGCATATATGTCTGCTTGTACTCTCCTGGGATCAGGCCCCTCAGAACCCCAGTGGACATGGAAAGTGGTGGTCAATGGAGAGAAATTCCTGGGGTGGTGAAATCCTGGGACAGTGAGTACTGTTGTCAGACCCCGGGTGGTGTAGCAATGGCCATCATTAGGATCCAGAGTTATCAGTGTCACATGGAATTGGTAGGTTACAGAGTTAATACGGTGTCTATCTGGGTTGGTAGGTTCCAGGGTTGACACACCGCTGGGCAGCACCCCTGCAAAGGGGGAGCCCTACTTCTGAGCCGTTCTCCCGGGCTGTCTGCAGACTCAGGCAGACAGATAGGATACACAGGATCATTATCCCCGTCTCTCTGTCCCCAGCCCTATTCTCCCAGGGGGATACACACCGAGCTGTGCCCCAAAGGGGTGGGTTTGTGGTGCCGGTGAGCAGCACAAAACCCCGGTCTGTGGGGCCCCCGGGCTGGGGCTGTACATTGGGGGGAAGCTCTCCCAGGCCCTGCCCCCGCCAAGCCAACTGGCATCTGTCTAGTGACACCTCCACCCACATATGAAATGAGGCTGGTGGGGGGGGCGGAGTATATGGGGCATTTGCTGTGGGAATCTGTCCCCATCCCACCCAGCCAGCCCTTCATGGCTCCCCCAGGGGATGGCTCCTTCGGCTGCACAAACCTGTTTTTGTGAGGGTTGATGACGATTTCCTGCCCCCAGACTCGGTACCTGGCCCCGTGCTGCCTGGGCGGGTGGGAGCCGGCGCCGTTCCCGGCTGAGTCAGGTTGGTTCCCTCTGCGGGAATAGAACCAGCGTCTGTCAGGAGTGGGGCGCAGGGGTGTGAAAGCTGGAGCCCTGGTGTCTGTGGTTAGTTATACAGGGACCCCCCATCTCCCAGTCGGCAATGGTGGCTCTTCCCCTGGGGAGAGGATGGGACCCAGGGATTCGGGCCGGCTCAGCGCCCCCGGGATCCCAGAACTAGCAGGGGAGCAGCTGGTCCCACACGCTGCATCTTCGCCCCGCCACCAGCCTTGCATACCCAGCCCCTTCGTCGGCCACCGGACCCCACCACTCACCCTTGGTGGGCAGGCGGCTGGCGAGCAGGGATCCAGCCAGTACTGACGGGGGAGGACAGAAAAGATGGGACAATTTGCCTCTTTTTAAGAGGAAAGTCGGGACACTTACAGGAGGGTTAAACACAGGACTGTCCCATTAAAAACAGGAGGTCTGGTCACCCTTCCACACCCCCGGATCAATCAGGAGTCACCCCCAATGACACAGGGGGCAGGGCTGGGTTCTGATCTCAGCCCCCTGGGATCAAGACAAGGAGATTGAACTGATTTTGGGGGTAAGGGTTCAGGACTCAGCTCCTCTTTTCCTCTCCCCCTACTCCACCCCATCCTGAACACTAAAGTTTCCCCTGCCCCACAGATACTCACCTCCCGACACCCTGCTCTGCCCGGCCAGCCAGCAGCCTGGAGAGGAGACGGCTTGTTAGGGAGCAGATCCCAGGGTGACTGGATGCTACACTCTGGTCTCAGATTCACCCCCCATGGGCACATGGCCTAGTCTCAGATTCCCTGCCCCCCTACCCCATAGACATGCGCCCTGGTCTCACATTCTCCAGCCCCATGTATGAACACCCTGGTCTCAGACCCCAATCATGGACAGACACTCTAGTCTCAATTCTCCACCCCATGGACACACGCCCTGGTCTCAGATCCTGCCCCCCCCGCCCCCCATGGACACAAGCCCTGTCTGTCTCCGATACTCACCAAGGAAGAGGATCATGAGAGCAGCTGTCATGATGGGAGCAGCGAGGGGCCCTCAGTGCTTCCTCCAACACCCCGGTGCCCAGCTCCACCGAGCCCCAAATGAGGAACTCAGCTGGTGGCTCCAGCTGCAGGAAGTTGATAAAGTCTCATCTCTTCCTGCCTCCATCACACATTGTCTCTAGACTTCAGGCGAAATCTACTGTGATCAGAGTAAGCAGAGGGCTTTGCAAAATCCAAGAAACCCAGGGACTGTCAGCCTGGCCAAGCATCATGCAGCTCCCAGCTTGTCCGTGTATCTGTGCAGAGGGGGTACAGGTCACCTCAATGTACCCTGCAGCCTTGAGGAAGATGCATCAGACTGAGAGCCAGGCAACCACCGGGTCTGGTCTTCGACCTTCCACTGACCATGATTTCCATGAAAATTCCATCTCCTTTTCATTCTGGATTCAAGCCCGGCTGGTGACCCATTTCAGTAAAGTTAATACATGATCATGCAATTAAAAGCTGGCGTCGTAATGGAGCTGCATGAAGGGGCAGAGTTAAGGTTGTTCAGAAACGGTTACTGGGGTATTTCCTGGTGCTGGAGGGTTTGACTCTGCAGCCTTCCCTCTCAGCCTGCCAACCTGCCCACCTGTGACATGAGCCGTGGCACCGTGTGAGGAGCGGGTGCGAAGGGGAACACCTGGGTTTGCTGCGGCATAGCTGAGCGGTGATGACGGGTTTACACTGTAACGCCTGGTTCTAAGGGACTTTTCTCAGCATCTGAATTAAATCAACCAGGTTCAAAAGAAAATCAGAGAAAGAGAAATTCCATCCCGGGCCCCCAACAGGTCACCAGCCTGGAGAGACCCAGGGACCTTCTAATGCCCCCGCAGAGACCCTGCCTCCAAGCTGGAGGAGACACTGTCAGTGGTTATGTGGCCAGGCCCCTAGAGAGGGAGGTGACACAGGCTTTGTGTATACGCCATTGGCTAGAGGGCAGCAGAAAGCTGGGGGTCAGGGGGCTCTATTCCCGGTTCTGGGAGGGGAGTGGGGTCCAGGGGTTAGAGCAGGGGGCTGGGAGCCAGAACCCGGGTGTGATGGTCGCGCTGTCGCCCGTCCGTTCTCACACAGCGCTGGGTAACGCCGAGGGCACCACGACGTGGAGGCAGCATTAGAAGATGGTTCAGGAGCCCGGCCAGATGGTCCCAATGGGCTTCTTAAATCCCCCACCCCCCTGCTCACCAGCTGCCCCCATTTGACGAAGTGGGGGATTTTCTTGTTTTCTGTGGGGTTCCAATGGTTTGCATGCAGAGGGGGTGGGACTCAGTTTCCCTGGGGGTTACTGGTGTAACGAGGTGAGGGAGTTTGTTGGTACAGAGGACCGGAGAGGGAACTTGGGACCCCAGCCAATTGCCTGGAGGACGGATACCCCAGTGACCGGTGACCTGAGACCCCGACCCAGAGACCCAGCTCAGGAGTTGCAGATGGTTCTGGCCAGTGGGCGGACAATGGGCTGCAGAGTGAGGACCCCGTGACCTAACCAGCCGGTTCCAGCCAGAGGACAGAAGCAGGAGAGGAGGCCCCGGTTTATGACCCTGTTTACCTGGAGAGAAGACAATGGACAGAGGCGGGGCTTGGGGCCGGGGATCTCGGATGCCCAGCTGGGAAGCAGGGGGGCTCTGGGCTGGAGAGGGGGAGCAGGCAGAGTCCACCTGGATGCAGAGAGACTGGGATGTGCTGGGCTGAGGGAGGCCAGGCCTGAGGCCCTGAGAGTTTCCTGTGCTGTGTTCAACCCTCAATAAACCCTCCTGTTTTACGCTGGCTGAGAGTCACTCCGGTCTAGAGAACAGGGTTGCATCAACCCCTTCGGGGGTGGAGGCCCGGGGGGTCCAGAGCGAGGGGACTCCCTGAGGGGGCCCACGGCAGAGACAGACGTGCTAAGGCTCAGAGCGGTGCGGCTCCAGGAGGTGGAGGGGCCTGACCCCGAGAGAGAGTGGACCCCCGAGAAGGGCTGTTGCACCCCCCCCACGGACTGCACGGGGCCAAGAGTGGGCATCATCTGTGAGTCCATGACACCCCCAACTGCCCAGGAGCCTCCCCTCATAGCTGCTCTCAGCCCTATGGAGCAGGAGGGGGACGAGCAGCAGAATCGCTGCCTAGCAGAGTCACTCCCCAGCCTGTCACCCACAACTAACACCCCCCACCCCAGCCTGCCCCCCCAGTCTCCCATCCTGCCCCCTGGCCTATCCCCCTTCGAATCCCCCCGAGCCTGCCCCCCTCACACCCTGCCCCCTCCATAGCCCATCCCTCCTCACTCCCCTGTCCCCTGCCCCATTTCCCCTCAAATGCCCATCCCCCACTCTCAGTTAAGATGGCCACCATCTCCCAGTGTCCACAGTGGGCGTGGCACCAGGCTGCCCTCAAGGATATGGTGCCTACCTGGGCTAGGAGGGGCAGTAGGGGGCAGGGGAATACAGGGGTGGGAGAATGTGGGGGAACATTGGGGGGTGGGGGCTGAGGGGGACAGGACAGTGGTGGACAATGGAAGCTGCCTGGTTGGGGGATGCCTGGTTTCCCCCGTTGTGAGGATGGGGGTGTCAGCAGCTGTTCCAGGGGGTGTGGCAGGGAGGTCTCCATCCAACTAAGTGGACAGCTAGGGGGACCCCAGCCCCTTTCTTCCCCCCAGAGCAGAAAAACACGACAGCCCTGTTTGCGCATCCACCCCCTCTATCTAATCTAATCTATCCCTCTGTCCGAGAGCACTGGAACAGGAGGCTCGGGGGGGCATAGTGCTCCCATTTTTTACCGGCGATAAAGGTGAGCAGATAATCTGACAACACAAGCAGAGGATGCAGCTGCTCGTGGTGAACAAGGAACCATCTACAAAATGACGCCGTTTATCAGTGGTAAATGGGAAACACCAACAAACACTCTCATCAGGAGCAAACAAGGACACCTACTAACAAGCAAAAAAGAACAAGAAATGCGCTGGACAAATACTTTCAAAGAATTGCTGAACAGGGAGCCACCTGAAGAGGAAGCAAACATCCAGGAGGCAGAAGATCTTGATATGAACACAGACACCCCAACTAAGGAAGAGATCGTTCAAGCCATCAAATCCTTTAAAAATGGGAAAGCTCCTGGCAAGGATAATTGAATGCAGAATTGTTCAAGGTAAATCCTAAATTAGGAGCTTCTATCCTGGCCCCTCTATTTACATCAGTCTGGGAAAGGGAAAAAGTGCCAGATGCGTGGACCAATGGGGTTATAGTTAGTGAAGATACCAAAGAAAGGAACTCTCAGTGACTGTAATAACTGGCGTGGTATCACACTTTTATCTGTGCCGAGCAAAGTGTTGTGTAAGATCCTAGTCCAGCGTACATCAGAGGCAGTTGATAGCGTTCTCAGAAAAGAGCAAGCTGGTTTTCGGAAAGGGCATGTGGATGCACAGATCAGATCTTTCCTCTACGAAACATAATAGAACAGTGCTTAGAATGGCAACAGCAACTCGACATACGTTTCATAGGCTTTGAGAAGGCTTTTGATAGCATTCACAGGACCAGCCTATGGTGCATTCTGCAGGCATATGGAATTCCTTTCCGTATCATCAACGTCATCAAAAGCTTCTATTTCAACTTTACATGCAGTGTTGATCACAGTGAGGTCAGTTTTGAAGTCAAAGCAGAAGTACGTCATGGATGTGCCATGTCTGCAATCCTCTTCAACATTGCCATCAACTGGGTAATGCGGCGTATAACAGAAGACATGCCAAGAGGCATGAAATAGACACTCTTCTCATCCCTTGAAAACCTGGACTTTGCAGATGATGTCACTCTCACATACTCAACACCACATACAAGAAAAAACAACTTGATTCAACAGATTCAGCCAGCAAATTGAATTGAAAATCAACTGCAATAAGACAGATATCATGACATTTAATATTGCCTCACCATCACCAGTACGGATAGAGGATTATGTTCTCACCAGTGTAGAAACATTCACATACTTGGGCAGCACCATCAGCCAGGAGAGTGGAACAAGCCAGGACATCTGGGACAGAATCAGTAAAGCCAGGAACACCTTCAGGAGCTTAAATACAGTCTGGAAACCATCAAAATACAACACCAACACCAAACTCAAGATTTATCAGAGCCGTATACTTTCAACACTACTTTATAGTGCAGAATGCTGGGGAATGAGAAAGTCTGACACGTCCAAACTGGCTTCATTCCATACAACCTGCCTCAGAAAACTCCTCTGTATCTTTTGGCCCCAAACAATCTCAAACTAAGATCTATTGACACCGTTCAGCCAAGAGGATCTGAGCAGGGTCATTGCCAGGAGGCGTTGGAGATGGATCGGTCGTGTGCTTCGGATGGAAACTGATTCCATCACCAGAGTAGCAATCAGATGGACACCTGAAGGGAAGTGAAAACGAGGCCGCCCGAAAACAACATGGTGAAGAGCTGAGGAAGCCGAGCTGAAAAACCTGGGGCACAGCTGGGGAACCATTGAAAGACTTGCCAGAAACAGACAGGAGTGGAGGAGCTTCGTCACTGCCCTAAACGCCAGATGATGATGATGATGATGATGATGATGAAGGGCGGGCAGGAGGGGGTCAATCAAGTGGGGTCAGAGCAAGCAAGATTTGGGGGATTTAGGTGCTGGGGGGCGCTGGGCTGCAGGGGGCTCAGTAGGGGGCACTCTCCCCTGGCAGTCAGGCCTGGCCCCAATGCCCCAGCGTGGCACTAGGGGGTGCTGTCTGAGTAATCATTTCCAGTTCCCCCACCCGCCGCTGCCCCTCACAGTACCATGGCACCAGCCTGGCCTGGCCACACCAGCTGAGTCTAATGGGCCCATCTAGCCCGGCATCCCGCCTCCCATGCTGGCTGCCTATGGCTGCTTCACAGGAAGTCCCAGTCCCAGTCCCCCCCGACTGCTCCATGGCGACTGATGGGCCCAGCTGCCCCCAGAGGAAGCCTCCAGCCACCCCATTAGAGGTGGGTTTGTGTTTGAAGCAGGAGGCTTCTCTCCCCTCCCAAATCCATCAGCAAGTTTGGGGGGGAATCACTGTCCGTGAGAACAGCCTCCATCCCGCTCCCTGGGCAACCACTGGGGGAAGATGCCCCATAATCTGTGACTCAATAGATTTCCCCCCAGCCCCGGTACCTGGTCCCGCTCCAGGAGCCAGCGCCGCTCCAGGCTGGGTCGGGTCATTTCCCCCTGCGGGAACAGAACCTGTGTCCGTCAGCGATCCCTCCTTCCCCACCTGAGAGTCAGCATCGATCGTCAGGGTTCTTCCCGTGTGTGTGTGGGATTTATATGGCTGGGACGGTGTGGGTTGGGCAGCCCCTGGGTCTTGACTCTTCTGTGCATCCCCTGAAGAGGGGCCGCCTGGGGGAGCATCCCCCTGGGAAAGGCTCCTTGATCTGCAACTCCCCCTATGGCCGGGGTCCCCCCCGTCAGCGCCGAACCTCCAGGGGCTGCTGCTCTTCCCTGGCTGGGGACCCCCTAGTGACTCTGTTCCAACTCTGCATCTAGGTGTCCCCTCTGCTGGGCCCAGGTCTCAGGGCAGAGCCTGGCTCTGAGTGTCCCATCTGCGCTGAGTCCCCCCAAGGGTCCAGCTGAACGTGGGGCTCTGGGCACTGAACCAGGCCCCTCACCTGCTACCACCAGCTCCACGGGGTCGCTGGGCTCTGACCAGGCAAAGGGATCTGTTTCATAATGATAATAGCAGGTGTAGCTCCCTCTGGCTCCCCGTCTCATGCTGTGGATGAAAAATTCCCCCGCAACCCCAGCAGGCTCTGCGCGTCCCAGCGGGGTCCAATCCCTGACCTTAAACAGAGAGAACCTGGCGTCCCGGCAACCAGCCCGACACCGAACGGTGACATCCTGCCCTAGGGCTGTCAACCTGCTGGGGCTCAGGGAGATGGTGGGTTTGGGGTACATCTCTGCTCTCAGAAGGAGACAAAGCATGAGACGCTGACCTCGGCCCAGTCTCTGGGGTCTCACAGCTTCCTCCCACCGGTATCCCACAGGCTGCACCGAGTTCCTGTATCCCAGCCCCCCAGAACTGGGGTAACCAGAGCAACCCACCCCCTCCAGCCAGGAGGGGTGCACCCTGCTCCCCTGACTGCCCCAGCCTGGGACTGCTCCCCACCTACCTCTCCCCCCCCGGGGAGCTCTAATCTCTCCCCATCCACTGCCCCAGGGGTGAGATCTCTCCAGTGCTGGTCCAAACAGAACCACGACCCAGAGCAGAGATCTATGTGACCCATAAATACCAATCAGCTGATGTACCCGAGCCAGCGCTGGGGATGATGCCAACTCAGGAGCCCCTCGACCCCACTCCTCTGTGCATCCCCAGAGCAGGGGCACCTGGGGAAGCTTGCTCCTGGGAAAGGCCCCCTTTTCTGCAGCTCTCTCTGGGGGCTGGACTCCCCCTTCCCTCAGCCCTGAAACTCCAGCACCTGCTGCTTTCCCCTGTCTGGGGAACCCCCCCCTCCAGTGGGCCCCAGGGATCAGGGCAGAGCCTGGATCTGAGCATCCCATCAGCACAGAGACCCCCACAGAGGCTGGTTGGGTGTGGGGCTGCGAGCGGGGACACTGAGCCAGGCCCGTTACCTGCTACCACCAGCTCCACAGGGTCACTGGGCTCTAACCAGACGGGTGGGTCCGATTTGATGCTATACCGGCAGCTGTAGCTCCCTGCGTCTCTCCGGCTCACGTTGCGAATGGGAAATTCAGCCACATCCCCAGCCAGCTGTGTCCTGCTGTGTGTTCGGGTTTCCATCTTTGTACAGAAGGAACGTCATGTTCTGGTGCCGACCCCGACACAGTCACGGCTAACCCCAAGTCGACCCCTGGGCACAGGGAGATGGAAGGTTTCGGGTAGTAGGTCTCTGCAGTGAGAAGGAGACAGTCACTGTGCCCCGTCCTCACTGCATGGTCCAAGAGATGGGGCCCCTGGGAGAAAACCCAGCCAGAGGACCCGCTCTGAGATCCCAGAGATTCCTGGGAGCTACGACTAAAAGTGTCCGAGGATCTAAATCCAGAGCATCTCTCTGTACCCGTCTATCTACTTAATGGGCCCCCCAGTCTGGGATCCAGGATGCCTGGGTTCTATCTCCGGCTCTGGGAGGGGAGTGGGGTCTAGTGGTTAGATCGGGAGGGGGCTGGGATTCAGAGGTGCTGGGTGCTGCACAGACACAGTGAGAAAAAGCCCCTGCCCTAAAGCCAAGCCCTGACTATCTTACCAAATACAAGGTGCAGGAACAATGATTATACCCGTTCATACATGGGGAAATGGAGGCAGAGGCAGCTTAAGTGACACCCCAAGGTCCCCTGGGGACAGGAATCCCCCCTCCCTCATCCCCCAATCTCCAGTGGCTGGGGAACCCCCCAGTGACTCTGTCCCTGATTCACGGCTGGGTGTCCCCTCTACTGGGCCCAGAGCTCAGGGTAGAGCCTGGCTCTGAACATCCCATCAGCCCAGAGACCCCCTGTGCATCTGGCAGGCTGTAGGGCTGGGAGTGGGTATGCCAAGCCAGACCCCTCACCTGCTACAACAATCCGCATGTAATCACTGGGATCTGACCATTGGGCAGCTGTAATCTGGAGTGAGATCAGCAGCTGTAGAACCTGCGTCCTCCCATCTAGCGCTGGGGATGGTGAATTCACCCCATCCCCAGCAGCATCCAGCTCCCATATTCGGAAACCACCTTTATACAGAAATAACCTTCTGGCCTCGCACCGATACTGTCAGCGGATGGTGACGGCTCTCCCAGGGCAATCACCCCACTGGGGCTGACGGATATGGAGGGTCCGGGCACAGGGAGCTCTGTGTTCACACACAAACAGGAGTGAGATGGGGAGACACAAACCCCACCCTGTGTGCCTGTAACCTGCCCTTAGCGCCCAGCCCCAGGGACAGCGCCGGGGCTAACAGACACCTCACTGCATCCACAGTCTGTTACTCCTGGGGCAATTCTGCGCATCTGTGGACACGCTAAGGTTGCCAATTTTGGTTGGATCATATTCCTGGAGATTTCATCACATGACTTAATCTTTAATTAAAGATTAATCTATAATTCCTGGAAACTCCAGGCCAATCCCCAAGGGTTGGCAACCCTAGGACATGCATAATTCATTTGTCCTGCATAATTTTGTTTTTTCCGCACAGAAAATACATTCTGCACAAGATGTGCTGCAGTTCTGCCTTTCACTCACCAGAGGCCGCTGTGGTGCCAGAGCACCCAGCAGCACAAACGGAGCCCGCTGTTCTGGTGCCACAGCGGCCCCTGGTGGGTACAAGGCAGAACTGCAGCACTTCTGGGGCAGAATGTATTTTCTGTGGGAAAAAAATTCTCTGCCTGCCCCGTGGTGCAGAATTCCCCCAGGAGCAGAAGTTCATCACAGCACCTGCCGCAGAGCCTGGTTAGGGCAGAGTGGGGCACCCAGGGCTGCTGGGGGGTCACAGACTGGGGCTCAGGAGCTAGTGGAGTGGCCAGGGTGTTGACTGCAGGTGTTGGCCAGGGCTTTCAAGGTGCAGCCATCTTTAATCATCAGACCCGTTTAAATAGAAGCTCCTCCTTGCTTAGGGAGGGAGGGCACACGATACTCTTAGCCAATAGTTTAGGGCTGTCTTTGTAAGGAGGAGCTTCTATTTAAATGGGTCTGATGATGAAAGATGGCTGCACCTCGAAGGCTTTGGCCAACACCAGCAGTCAAGCTTTTCACGAAGAGAGGTTATACGGTCGCTGCTATGGGACCTGAAGAAACAAACACACCGTTGTGGCAAACAGAGTTTGAGACGGGTCATGGGAGCGGGGAAACAAGGATAGCTAACGATGCCTGTACCCGCAGGAACAACGCGGTGGAGAAACACGAGGCCAGACTGCTGTGCCATGATTTGTTTGAGACTCTGGCCCCTGTGGTTTGGCAGGGACCGATGCTCGGTTGGCTAGAGCCTTTTGGATCAAGCCTGCACAGAGACATATTTCAGTTATTGTTGTTTGTTGTTTTTAAAAGCTGCATGCGGAAGGGCTCTCTTGATACACGGTGTAAAAAGTTTTAAAATCATGTTATGAAAAAGTACAAAGATGCCTTACACACATTTCTTACTGTCAATTTTTCAGCAGCTGAACGATCGTTCTTCAGAGGACTTGGAGGTTTTGGACACTGACAGCTCCGAAGGACCGAACGGTTTGGGCCCGATCTGTTTTTGCCCAGACACAAAACCAGATGCTCCACAAAATGCCAAAACAGTGGGGGACGCTTATTCTATGGGCCTGTACTATTTAAAGTAGAGGGAGAAATTCGGTATTAAGCCGGTGCGAGTTCATAACCGTAAATCCGTGATGCGTGCAATTGTGTGAGCAGCTGTGCACAGAATCATCAAGCATTGCCCGAGAGAGAAACAAAATGAGGATTGCCCTGGGTGCGCCATAGATGCCCCTGGTCAGAGGCATCATGCCTGCGTGTCCCGGTCTTTAGATGATGTGAATTGTAAAATTAAAGAAATTAGCGGTAGTTTGTGTATGGAGGACCCTAATAGCGTTTTAGATGAAATCATCAAACCGCCAGATAAATGTTTAATGCAAAATGTTGAACGTCTCCTTCGTTCAGCAAATTACAAAATCTTGCCAAGAAAAAACACTAACAGTTAGAGCGTGTTTGGGGAACAAAACAGGCCATGTTGTAAAATAAAATGTCAGTTGAAAATAACTGTGTAAAGCGTGTTTTTACGGAGTTCAAGGGATGTGGGGTTTGTCAAAAGGGCGGTAGGTTGCCCCCGTAGTATATGCACAGTTAGCATCCGAAGAAGTGGGCTGTAGTCCACGAAAGCTTATGCTCTAATAAATTTGTTAGTCTCTAAGGTGCCACAAGTACTCCTGTTCTTCTTTTTGCGGATACAGACTAACACGGCTGTTACTCTGAAACTTGTCAGTTAGGTTACAGTTTGTCATCAACAACAAAAGGTATATGAACGGCCTGTTCCTCTAACAAAGGCCCAACCACCTCACCCAGCCCTGGTGTTTGTGCATGAGGGTTATAGGCTCCCTATGGACCATTGCAAAGCAGCCCCAGAACCCCTCTTAAATCATGCCATCTTCCGCTTCGGCTGGACCTTTTCATTTTCCACCCCAAGGCCCTCTGCATTAGGACGTATTCATAGCCCCTCTGATTTCAACAACGTCTCCGGTCTCTCATCTACTGTTTCATATTATTTAATGCTGTACATCACCTAGGGTTACAGTTTGCATAAAAGTGTTTTATAAAAACAAAACAAAATATGTTCTGTAGGGGCTTAGACAAGATAATGATCAACAAAATTGTAATTCTTGCTTTGCAGGCCTTGCTACAAAGTATCTTTCAGCTTGTTTTTGTTAATATTTCTGATAGGCCGTAAGATGGGGGAGATAATACCTCAGAAAGTGGAAAAGTGCTTCCAAATGATAAACGCCCATGCTAAAGCCTAACAAGTAACACAGACAGGCTGCCGACAAAACCGTTTCACTAAAAGAGTTATCGACATGGCCCCTAAAACTCAGGACAGCTTTCGTACCCCCATGGCTGATCTCTGTCGCTCTGGCTTTTTTTTTTTAATTTGTTTGTTCTTGGTTTAGATTTTTAAAAAACATTTAAAAAGAAGAAGAGAAAAAGGGGGAGGAGGGAGAAAAGAGTGTGTGTGTGTGTGTGTGTGTGTGTGTGTGTGTGTGTGTGTGGAGAGTGGGGGTGAGGAAGGCTCCGTATCTCTGGTAAAAAACAGCTAACTTTTTTACATACGCTATTTTTTCTTGTGTTTTTTGTATAAATCCGAACTTTAAAAAGGATTCTTGGGTTTGTTTTTTTTAATTAAAACACATCTGTAAACTCCCCTCAATGGCCAGTTTTCATATTCTTACCCAGTTGTTGTTTTGGTCCTGTAAAAACACTATTTTTAAAAGGACAGGCTAGTATCTTACGCCTTTTTAGTTGACTAAACTTCTACAAAATATCCCTCTGAGGGGCCTTGTTTTGTTACAGCTCAGTAAACCAATACTGGTTTTTCATAATAAACTTAAAAAAAACCCATAATGCTTAAACAGGCCTCACTGCATACAGAATATCCTTTAAAACGGTCATGTGATGTTACCTCCCAGTCAATTCTGTATTTTCGTGTTAAATGTTCAAAACCTTTATATAATGAAACACTGCATGGTTAGCAAGTGTTAAAAGTATGGGGGGAAAGTCAAGGGGCGAGGGTATTCTTCAGATAGGCTATCTCGGAGCTTCATGCGGTCACAAAGCGGTGGTTTTTGTCTTTTACAATCAGTAAATGGAATAAAATACTTGTTATAACTTTCATAAAGTACCTTTCAATGCAATCGCACCATTTTTTAAAAACGTTAACAGCGTTTAAAAAGTTAGGAAAGAAGTCTGTGTAAAAAAACAAGCAAACTGAAGGGGTGACCCCTAGAGCCTTGCTAAGGCAGACTCTAGTGCATGGAGCACTGGTTAGCCTAATTAGTCGTATCTGATTTTAAAATGTGAAGAAAGCCCCAGCTCCAGCCTGTGTTGTATTCTTCTAATAAAATCTATGGACCCAAAACAAACACAGGAGCTTGTACCGGTGTCTCAGCACACGGCGTGGCAAACATTTAAAAACAAAGCAACAGAGGGTCCTGTGGCACCTTTAAGAATAACAGAAGTATTGGGAGCATAAGCTTTCGTGGGTAAGAACAAAGACGTTCTAATAATGCAACAGAAAAAATCATACTTAAATCTAAAAGCCCTAGGAAAATAAAAGTTTACTATAACTGTCACATGGATTTGTTAAAAAGGGGGGAGGAACATAAACTTCTCTCTGATCCACCGGATTACAAAATAAGGGGAATATAAACTAGCCGTTACTAAGATTCTGTGGTTTTCACTCTGGCGTGTTTTCTGCGTGCTCTTTTTTATTTTTTAATTGAAACACGTATGTAAAAATGTTAAATAAAGGCCTCTGTCTTCATACAGGCTTGTCTTTTCAAGTGTTTATTCCTTTACAAAACTTAATATAACTTTCACTTGTATTTGTTAAAAAGCAGGCAAAGAAGCGGCCTTCTTATCTCTGATCTACTGACTTACAGAGGCTGTTTTTGCTGACAGATGCTTTGCTGAAAAAGCCTGCTGTCCTTACTAAAAAAAATGACCAGTGCTAGCCTAAACCTAGGGGAAAACTTTTTTATCACTCTACATTACTTTTATAAACAGGTTTTCTGTGTTTTTAACCCTGGGTTGTTTCTGAGGACTTACATTTTATTGAAACACTTATGCCAATGGGGCTAAATGAAAAAAGTGTCTTCAGGTAGCCTGTTTTTTCGAAGGGGTCTTCTTCTTTTCTAATCCACTACCTTCAAAAGGCTGGTTCTCACTAAAAACCTTGGGGGAAAACTTTTTCTTAGTAAAGGTTTTGTGGGTTTAGGTCTGGGGTGTTGCGGTCTGCTCTTTTTTTATTAAAACACTCCTATAAATAAAGGAATGTGCCTTTAGCTAGGTTTTTTTCCCCATGTGTTTATTTAATAAGTTACAAAGAGGGGGTTTTAAGGCATTACTTTAAAAAAGCACATTTTTGAATGGTTTATATTATGTGTTGGTCAGCTTTTGTTACAGGGCCCTCATTGTTTAAATAAGAGCAGAGCAGGGGGCCCCTTGTTTTTTTCTGGGGAAAAACACAGGCGGGCTCTGGCTACATACTCAGGGCCGGCTCCAGGCACCAGCTTCACAAGCAGGTGCTTGGGGCGGCCAAGGGAGAGGGGCGGCACCTGCGGCAATTCGGGGGCGGCAGGTCCCTCACTCCCTCTAGGAGCGAAGGACCTGCCGCCGAACTGCCGCCGCCGCCCATCGCGGCTTTTTTTTTTTTTCCAATTGCCACCGCCAATTGTGATCGCGGCTTTTTAATTATTTTTTTTTGCTTGGGGCGGCAGAAATGCTGGAGCCGGCCCTGTACATACTTTAGCTTTCTTAAACCTTCTTTGTAAAAAGTTTTTATTTTCTATAGTAAGCTTATTTCCAGTTAAAGTTACTATTCTTTTTAGTACACGTTTTGGGTATAATTTTGTTTTAAAAGCAGGCCTAGGACTTTCGTTATGTTCTGGCTTTCTTCTCTCTAATCACAGAGGCTGTTTTTGCTAATAAGAGCTTTGCTAAAAAAAAAACCCATGTTAGTCTAAAACCCAGGGGAAAGCTTTTTTATCACTATACATTACTTTTATAAGCAGGTTTTCTGTGTTTTTAAACCCTGAACTGTTTCTGCAGACTTGCATTTTATTAAAACACTTATGCCTAAGGGGCTAAATAAAAAAATGTGTCTTCATACAGGCTTGTCTTTTCAAGTGATTATACCTTTACAAGACTTTCACCTCTCTCTTTTTTAAAAAGTCAGGGAAGAAACAAACTCCTTCTCTCTAATCCACTGGTTTACAGAATAAGGGGAATATAAACTAGCTGTTACTAAGGACCTGTGGTTTTAAACCTGGGGTGTTTCTGCCTGCTTTATTTTATTGAAACACACCTGTAAATAAAGGGATGTGTCTTCATATAGGTTTGTCTTTTAAAATGTTTATCCCTTTACAAGACTTAATATAACTTTTACTTGCATTGTTAAAAAATTTAGGGAAGAAGCAGCCTTCTTATCTCTGATCCACTAACTCACAGACGCTGTTTTTGCTGAAAAAGCATGCTGTTTCAAATTGTTCTTACTAACAAATAATCCGTGTTAGTTTAAAACACAGGGGAAAAACTTTTTTATCACTATGATTTACTTTTATAAACAGGGTCTCTGTGTTTTTAACCCTGGTATGTTTCGGCATGCTCACTTTTTATTGAAACATATGCAAAAGTGCTAAATGAAGGTATGGGTCTTTATCAGGGCCACCCGGGGGGCGGGGGCAAGTGGGGCAATTTGCCCCGGGTCCCACAGGGGCCCCCATGAGAATATAGTATTCTATAGTATTGCAACTTTTTTTATGGAAGGGGCCCCCAAAATTGCTTTGCCCCAGGCCCCCTGAATCCTCTGGGTGGCTCTGCTTCATATAGACTTGTCTTTTAAAGTGTTTATTCCTTTACAAGACTTAATATAACTTTTACTTGCATTTGTTAAAAAGTTTGGGGAAGAAGCAGCCTTCTTATTTCTGATCCATTGCTCACAGATGCTGTTTTTGCTGACAATGGCTTTGCTGAAAAACCCTGCTGTTTCAAATTGTGCTTACTAAAAAATAACTCACATTAGTCTAAAACTTTTTTGTCACTGTACATTACTTTTATAACCTGGGGTTGTTTCTGCATGCTCTTTGTTTACTAAAACACTTATGCCAAGGGGGCTGAATAAAGAAATTTGTCTTTAGATAGACTTGTCTTTTAAAGTGTTTATTCCTTTACAAGACTTAATATAACTTTCACTTCTATTTGTTAAAAAGTGGGGGAAGAAACTCTGATCCACTGGTTTACAAAATAAGGGGAATATAAACGGTTTGTTACTAAGAATCTGTGGTTTTAAACCTGGGGTATTTCTTTTTTTATTGAAACACTCCTGTAAATAAAGACTGTCTTCATTTAGGCATGTCTTTTCAAGTGTTTATTCCCTTAAAAGCCTTAATATTACTTTCACCTCTATTTGTTAAAAAGTGGGGGAAGAAGCAATCTTCTTCTTCTCTCTGATCCACTGGTTTACAAAATAAGGGGTTTATAAACTGTCTGTTACTAAAAAACTGGGGTTAAATCTAGGGTGCGTCTGCTCTTTTTTTATTACAACACAAAGAAAAGGGATGTGTCTTAGGTTTGTCTTTTCAAGTCATTATACCTTTGCAAAACTTAATGTAACTTTTACTTGTGTTTGTTAAAAAGCAGGTAAAACAGCAAACTTCTTCTCTGTGATCCACTTACTCACAGAGGCTGCTTTGCTAACGGGAGCTTTGCTGCAACTTCACATTGTTGTTACTAAAAAAAATAACCCCTGTTAGTTTAAAACCTAGGGGAAAACTTTTAAAAATTGTGTTACTAAAAGCTTATGGTTTTAACTTTTATAAAAACCCCTATGTAAAAGGGCTACATGGTGGGGAAAAATGCTGGGGGTCTGTTGTTTTAGATAAGAATAAGACAGTTAAAAAGGGGGAGAGGAGGGGAGGGGAAAGAGGAGGGAGATGGCTCTTGTTTAAAATCTTAGGACTCTAGAATTGGTTTAGGAAAATGAATTCTATGACGCTGCTGTAGAACAAACTCTGATTGGTCCAATCCAAAGGTGGCGATAACAAGTCTGAGAGGGTCTGAACCAGGGAAGTTGCCTCGTTCTACAGAAAGACTTGAAAGGTGATATTTTTCTCTCTCTCTCTCTCTCTCTCTCTCTCTCTCTCTCTCTGAGTCAACCATGTGCTGTCTATCTTGCCCTTTGCAAAGGGGGCTTTCTTTTCCCTTTTATTGCCCTGTTCCTTCTTTTAACCTCTCTTTATTCTTAACCTACGCTGGTATTGAATAGTTTAAATGTATCTTTATTCACTTTTTTACCATGTGCTTACTAAACAGGCTCTGCCTTAGTAAATTCGCTTTTTAAACCTAGTTTTCAATATTATTTAATTTTTTTCTTAACCCACCCTGATATTTAATATGCCTTTTACATTTATCTCAAAATGTTCTATTCTTTAATAGCCTACCAAACGAGGCCTTTACCATCATCTCTCCTTTCTTTAAAAACTTACCTCTATTCTTTCAAACTAAACCTTTAAAAACAAAAATCTTTCTATTCTTTCATAACTAGCCCTTTACAAACATCTCTCCTGACTGAACCACATCCAATAACCTTTCTTTTCCTTTTTCTCTAAATCTTACCCAAACTTTCTTTTTTCATCTTTAAACTCTCTAACTCTATTCTTTCAACCCTTTTCTCTCAATGTATCCAAGCACAAACACACACAACACTTCCCCTAGTCAAGTTTCAGAGTAACAGCCGTGTTAGTCTGTATCCGCAAAAAGAAGAACAGGAGTACTTGTGGCACCTTAGAGACTAACAAATTTATTAGAGCATAAGCTTTCGTGGACTACAGCCCACGAAAAAGTGGGCTGTAGTCCACGAAAGCTTATGCTCTAATAAATTTGTTAGTCTCTAAGGTGCCACAAGTACTCCTGTTCTTCTTTTTCCCCTAGTCAAAACACACACACACACAGTCTCAAAATGGCCAACGGCACCAAACTTTGGCGCCAACAGAAATGGGGTGGAAAGGTGGGACATAAGCCCTAAATGGGGCATGGAAACCTGTCAAAAATGCATGGTGATGAATGCTATCGAGGGATATACTACTCAAGTATCCTGTGGGGTGGAGAGGCTCCCTCTTTAGCCAGCTGAAGACAAAATGGAGGGGTTTAAATAGACTTTCTCTTGTGGGTGGAGAGCCCCTCCTCACTCCTATGTAAAGTCCAGCTCCAAGATGGAGTTTAGGAGTCACATGGGCAGGTCACATGTCCATGCATGACTCACAGTTTTTACAGGTAGCATCCATTGTTTACATGCTACCTAGAACGTCATCAAGTAGACTTCTTATGTGGATTGGAGTATTCCAAGGTCCATTGTCCTTTAAGTGTTTCTTGATTAGGTACTTAATTTCAACATTCCTTTCTCCAGGAACTGACCAAATGCTCTAAGATTATTTAGAAATCAAGCCAGTACACAGCCAACATTCATAACATTCATAACTTGGAATACAAAAATGATGCATTCATACAAATAGGATTAATACATTCAATAGATCATAACCTTTGAGATATGTTACATGACATATGTAGCATAAAACACATTCTAAGCATATTTCCATAAAGCCTTATGGGAGGTACCATCACAGAATAAACCAAATAAACCCATTTTACTCTGTATAGTACGAAGCTTATACAGGATAAACTCATAAATTGTTTGCCCTCTATAACACTGAGCGAGATATGCACGGCTGTTTGGTCCCCCAGGTATTAATCACTTATTCTGGGTTTACTAATAAACAAAAATGATTTTATTAAGCATAAAAAGGAGGATTTAAGTGGTTTCAAGTAATAACAGACAGAACAAAGTAATGACAAGTTTCATTTGCTCCAATCCCTCGGATAGAGACAAGCACCTACAAGATCTCTATCAAGCATTCTTAAAACTACAATACCCACCTGCTGAAGTGAAAAAACAGATTGACAGAGCCAGACGAGTACCCAGAAGTCACCTCCTACAAGACAGGCCCAACAAAGAAAATAACAGAACACCACTAGCTGTCACCTTCAGCCCCCAACTAAAACCTCTCCAGCGCATCATCAGAGATCTATAACCTATCCTGAAAGATGATCCTTTACTCTCACAGATCTTGGGAGACAGACCTGTCCTCGCTTACAGACAACCCCCCAACCTAAAGCAAATACTCACCAGCAACCACACATCACTGAACAAAACCACTAACCCAGGAACCTATCCTTGTAACAAACCCCGATGCCAACTCTGTCCACATATCTATTCAAGTGACATCATCATAGGACCTAATCACATCAGCCATACCATCAGGGGCTTGTTCACCTGCACATCTACCAATGTGATATATGCCATCATGTGCCAGCAATGCCCCTCTGCCATGTACATTGGCCAAACCGGACAGTCTCTACGCAAAAGAATTAATGGACACAAATCTGACATCAGGAATCAAAATACTCAAAAACCAGTGGGAGAACACTTTAACCTGTCTGGTCATTCAGTGACAGACCTGCGGGTGGCTATATTACAACAGAAAAACTTCAAAAACAGACTCCAAAGAGAGACTGCAGAGCTAGAATTGATATGCAAACTAGACACAATCAACTCCAGTTTGAATAAGGACTGGGAATGGCTGCGCCATTACAAACGTTGACTATCTCCCCTTGTAAGTACTCTCACACTTCTTATCAACCTGTCTGTACTGGGCTAGCTTGATTATCACTTCAAAAGTTTTTTTCTCTTAATTAATTGGCCTCTCAGAGTTGGTAAGACAACTCCCACCTGTTTATGCTCTCTGTATGTGTGTATATATATCTCCTCATTATATGTTCCATTCTATATGCATCCGAAGAAGTGGGCTGTAGTCCACGAAAGCTTATGCTCTAATAAATTTGTTAGTCTCTAAGGTGCCACAAGTACTCCTGTTCTTCTTTTTTCTAGAACAAAGTAAGTTATAAAGCAAAATAAAACAAAACATGCAGGTCTAAGCCTAATACATTAAGAAACTGAATACAGATAAATCTTACCTGCAGAGATGTTCCAATAAGCTTCTTTTACAGACTAGACTCCTTCCTAGTCTGGGCCCAATCCTTTCCCCTGGTACAGTCCTTGTTCGTTCCAGCTCAGGTGGTAACTAGGGGATCCCTCATGACTGGCAGCCCGCTTTGTTAGGTTCCACCCCCTTTTATAGCTATGGCCCAAGGTGGGAATCCTGTGTGTCTCTCAGGGTTCCCACCCCTCCTTCTAAATAGAAAAGCACCAGGTTAAAGATGGATTTCAGTTCAGGTGACATGATTACATGTCCTCTGAGACTTCATTACCCAGTTGCTGGCACACAGGTATACAGGAAGTCTTACAAGTAAACAGAGCCATTTACAACCAGTTGTCCTGGTTAATGGGAACCATCAAGATTCCAAACCACAATTAATGGCCCACACTTTGCATAATTAAAATCGGACCTCAGAGTTAGATTTCATATTTCTAGTTTCAAATACAAGAATGATCCATTCATACAAATAGGATGACCACACTGTATAGATTATAAGCTTTGTAATGATACCTTACAAGAGACCTTATGCATAAAGCGTATTCCAGTTACATCATATCATATGGAGTGCAAAGTCACACCAACACGGTTTCCTCCCAGGTTCGGGGTTCAGCCGCGGGAGGGACGATGGCATCGGGGTCTCTCTTTTTGGCTGCTCTGCTCAGGACATCTCCACGGAGAAGGGTATGGCTGGCCTGGGGGGCCCAGGAGATGGGGGGTGGCAGCCACTTACTTTAAGGTCTCCAATGGGTGGTGGGTGACAGAGCCTGCCCTGCAATATCTTACCCACCAATGATGCCTCGTTTCTGACACCCCAATTTTGGGTCATGGATTTCTGCTCCCCCACTTCTCCTGTGTCCCAAGCAGACCCCAGCCCAGCCCGTGGGTTCTGTCCGGTGGCCAGTTGGGTTGGACTAATCCCGTCTTTCTGTCTCACCAAATTTCCCCCCAACATTCATTCTCAGGATGCTGCCTGAACTTCTCACTCACCTTTGTCGGCTGAACCCACCACGAGTGGACATTTGGAGGCTACGTTATCACAGCAGCTCCCAGGGTGGGGAGATTTGGAGGGGGGGGGTAAAGGAAGCTCTGGGGGGGTTGTACACTAGAAACACAGGGCAGGGGAGGTCTAGGGAGAAAGTGGGGGGAGAGAAAAGGGGCTGGGGGACTCCTCTGCAGAGAGAGGAGGGGGACAGACACCTGGGGGCGCAGTAAGTGCCATTATTCCAGCCCCAAGATCAGATGCAGCATCCCCACAGGGGGCTGGGGGCTCTGTCTCGGGGCACTGGGGGAGCTGAGATTCTGCAGGATAGGCAGGCCTGGCTCGGGACTTGTCTCAGGGTGATGAGCCCTGGTGGTCCTGGGGGATTTAACTACCCAGCTGCCTGTTGGGAAAAGCGCTAGGGCCAAACTCACCCTGCCCAGTGCGGCCCTGGATGGATGGGGGAAGACAGTGGGTGTTTGAGGGGGAGGTGGTAACTGGGGGTGGCTGATTTAGACTTGATGGGGACCCCGAGGCAGGAGCTGGCTGCGAATGGGTAGGTGGGTGGGGTGACCGTAGCTGTGAAATGCCAGGTGCCCAGCCCAAAGGAAAGGGGGCACAGCAGGCAGCAATGGGAATCCATCCAGGAAGGGGTTAGTTATAGAGTGCCCGGCCTGCCAGTGCTCTGGGCTCCCTGCAGATGCAGGCAGTTCCCTCCCCATGCTAAGCCCTGGAATGGCCCCGCTCCCAACTGACAGCCCTGGGCAGAGATCCAGAGGCGGCTCCTCTAGCTGTACCACAGGGGCTAGTGCTCACAGTGTGACAGGTTCGGTCACAGAGACCACCTTGGGACCGTCACCTGATGTCCTGAGATTACCTCTGAGCCCATTTTCCCTGCCAGCTTGGGACTCCAGAACCCTGCCTTGTTGAGCCAGACACACCAGCCTGCTGCAACACAGACCCAGGTCTGGTCCACGCCCCCTAATCTGCAGACTTTAACCAAAACCTGCTCAGCAGTTTTCCTATTTCCAGCACCCAGCCACCCAGCTCCCAATGGGATCCAAACCCCAATAAATCTGTTTTAATCTGGATAAAGCTTATACAGGGTAAACTCATAAATTGTCTGCCCTCTTTAACACTGATAGAGAGATATGCACAGCTGTTTGCCCCCCCCCCCCCAGGCATTAATCACTTACTTACACTTACTAATAAAATCACTTTTGTTTATTAATTAAGTATAAAAAGTAGGATTTAAATGGTTTCAAGTAATAAACAGACAGAACAAAGTAAGTTACCAAGCAAAATAAAACAAAATACGCAAGTCTGAGCCTAATACATTTAAGAAACTGAATAAAAGTAACTCTCACCCTCAGAGATGTTCCAAGAAGCTTCTTTCACAGACTAGACTCCTTCCTAGTCTGGGCCCAATCCTTTCCCTGGCACAGTTCTTGTTAGTTTCAGCTCAAGTGATAACTAGGTGATTCCTCATGACTGGCAGCCCCCTTTGTTCTGTTCCACCCCCTTTTATAGTTTTGGCCCAAGGCAGGAATCCTCTCTCTCTCTGGGTTGCCACCCCTCCCACTAAATGGAAAAGCACAAGGTTTAAGATAGATTCCAGTATCAGGTGACATGGTCACATGTCACTGAAATAACTCATTCTTCATTACCCACAGGCTGGTCCCCACATCCATAAGCAGGCTGGCAGGTAAATAAACCATCTACAGCCATTGTTCTAGTCAATGGGTGCCATCAAATTCTAAACCACCATTAATGGCCCAAACTTTGCATAATTACAATAGAACTTCAGAATTAACTTCATATTTCTAGTTTTAGATACACGACTGATACCTTACAAAAGACCTTTTGTATAAAGCATATTCCAGTTACATTATATTTAGACTCATAAGCATATTTCCATAAACATATGAAGTGCAACATCACACACAGCATCAGGGGTTCAATCCTGGGGAGACGCTGTCAGGTCAGGAACTGGGATTCTCCAAGGCAGGGGTGTTCGGGGGCAGGCATGGTTTGTGCAGGTGTCTCAGCCCTCCAAGGGAAAGCGGCTTGTCCCCTGGGAAGATTCTGTTCCCTACACGGCCGGATCCAGACTCCTGGGGGTGCAGAGGGGTAGCAGGTTAGAGGGGCCCATGTCGCCATGGGCCCAGCCCCTAGGGGGAGCAGAGGCACAGAAGGGGGGGTCCACCTCACCTAGGATATCCCCCTTGGACTGCTGTATACGGGTTCCTCCTTTGGGCGGCTGTAATAGGCCTCAACCAGGATCAGCCCCAGGACAAGAAGGACCACAGCGCCCAGTGCCAGACGGGCGATGTTGGCGATGGTGAAATCCAGGCGCCCCGGGATGGCTGTTGTGGGGGGGGAAGGGAAGAGTCACTCGGCAGCCCAGATGGGGAGATCAGCCTCTGGCGCTGCCCCAGGAGCAGAGTCCCCAACCTCCCGTTCTGGCAGGTCCAGCCCAGCTGCCTCTGGGGGTCTCCCAGGGGCAGTGGCTCTGGGGCCTCCCCGGGGCCGGACTCCTCAGGGGAGGCTGTGTCCTGCTGCCCCAGGGGGCTGAGCTGCAGGTTCCCTGGTGAAGGGGGCTCCCAGCTGAACGAACTTCCCCCTGAGACACCTGGCACCTCAAGATAGGGCCAGGGGATCGTGACAATCAGAGCCTCAGGGTCTTAGCCCCCCAGAACAGGGAACCACCCCAGCTCCCCGTCCCCATAGGGGACCACCCCAGCTCCCCTCTGCCACGGCCTGTCTGCTGTGCAGTGAGCCCATCCCCGGGGTATCTCGGGTGCTGCCAAACAGCCAGGGAGTGCGCGCTGGGGGAGGCTGGTATGTTAATCGCTGTCCCCCACACTCGAGTGGTGCCCAGGGCCCTGGGGACCAGGATGCAGCCAGAGGCAGCAGAACATCTACTGGGGAGGGTCAGGAGGTCCCCTGACACCAGTGTGGGGAGGGGAAGCAAGAACCAAGGGAATTCTGGGAAATGCTCACTCCTATTCCCAGGGCGATGTCATGTGGCTCAAAAAGGGGGGGTTATTGCCCCAGGACTCTGGCACCCAGCTGGGCCCAATTTCAGAGCCCAGGCCCCCAGATCCTGTCCCTTCCCTGGCATCCCCCAGCAAATTCCAGGCAGCGACCAGCAGAGATCAGGGGAGCTGGGGTTCTGGGGCTGATGTCTGGGTCCCACACACACCTGGGGACTATGACTTGTTTCCACAGCTATTGCCCCCCCCCGGCCCCAACTCCTCTATGGGTCCCAAGAACGGGAGCAACCCGTGGGAGCATCCCCCTTGGAAAAGTCCCCTTCTCTGCAGCTGCCCCTGGAGGCAGGAATCCTCCCTCCCTCTGCCCCAAACCTTCAGTGGCTCCTGGTTCCCCTTGACTGGGGAACACCCCAGTGACTCCATTCCCGCTCCACGGCCAGGTGTCCACACTGCGGGGTCAGGGCTCAGGGCATCCCATTGGCACCGAGACCCCGTGCGGGTCTGGCTGGGGGTGGGGCTGGGAATGGGGATGCCGAGCTGGGACCCTCACCTCTCTCCACCAGCTCCAGGGGGTCGCTGGGGTACGACATGTTGAACGGATCCACTATGCTGTGATAGTAGCAGCTGTAGCTCCCCCCTTCCTCCCGGCTCTCGTTGTTCAGGGAAAACACAACCATAAACCCAGTCGCATCGATAGGTGGGAAATGGCGTCGCTCTTTATTCAGCACGAACCGCATGCCCCGGCGCGGCCCCTCACACCAGATCGCCACAGTTCCCCTCAAGGAGACCCCCCTGCTTCGGCTCGGGTAGATGTTGGGTTTGGGGTAGATGGGCTCTGCAGTGGGAAGCAGACAGGCCGTGAGATGCCTTTCCACAGGGGCCAGAGTTTCCTCTGAGCCCTGGGCTAACAGCATGAGACACGGAGCAACCCCAGCCCCTGGGGCCCAGAGCTCTGCTCCCTAGTGAGTGACAGGCCAGTCCAGTCCCCAGGGTCCATTCACTCCCTGGCTTCGCTGCTGGGAGGGCTGGGAGCCAGGACTCCTGGGTTCTCTCCCTGGCTCTGGGAGGGGAGTGGGGTCTAGTGGTTAGAGCAGGGGGGGCTGGGAGCCAGGACTCCTGGGTTCTGTCCCTGGCTCTAGGAGGGGAGTGGGGTCTAGTGGGGAGAGCAGGGAGGATGGGGCCAGGACTCCTGGGTTCTGTGCACAGCACCACCACTGACTTGTAGGGGACTGTGCAAGTCTCTACTATACACTGAGGTTTATAACCTTCAGCTCCGCCCATCACCCCCTAACTGATGTGTTGTCTGGGAAAGGCCCCCCCGGTCTGCAGCTCCCCCTGGGGACAGGGATCCTCCCGTCCTCTGACCCAAATCTCCAGTGGCTGCTTCTCCCCCCTGGCTGGGGAACCCCCCAGTGACTCTGTCCCCACTCCCCTGCCAGGCGTCCCCTCTGCTGGGCCCAGGACTCAGGGCAGAGCCTGGCTCTGAGCATCCCATTTGTGCAGAGACCCCCTGAGGATCTGGCTGGGTGTGGAGCTGGGAGCCGGGATGCTGAGCTAGGCCCCTCCCTCACCTCCTACAATGATTTTGATGGGGTTGCTGGGATGCGATGTGCGATTCTGTTCTGCTATGGAGTGATAGTCGCAGGTGTAGTTCCCTCCATCTTCCCGGCTGACATTGGCAATGGGAAATTCAGCCATGGTACCATCAGGCACTGACCGCGCCTGTGGATTCGGGTCTCCAGCTTTACGCAGAAAGAACTCCATGCCCTGGCCTGAACCCTCACAGCGGATGGTGACGTTTCCCCCGAGCGCCACCACCCTGCTGGGGCTCACCAAGATGGTGGGTTTGCGAAATTCTTGCCCTGCTTTCAACAAGAGACAGGAGTTAAACAGGGGAGACACAGCCCCCTGCCTCCCCCCACCCCAATTCAGTCCATCCATCATTTGGCCTCTCTAGGAGTCTGTCCCCTACGAGGGTTGTCACTGGCTGCCTATGGGGCTTGGGGGCAGGGGGTTCACCCAGACGTAGCTGCATCAGAGATCACCTGCCCCCTCCCAGCCCCTCCTGAGGCCAGCCAGGGAGCCTGACCAGTGGGCCCCCCACCCTGGGGTTGGAAATAGAGTCTGTGATGGGCGCGGGTCGCACAAGACCCACCTTTCCCCAGGCCTTGGGAATCTGGGTCTGTGAGTGCAGGGGAGGGAGCTGTTGGGGGCGGATCTGGGGGCAGGGGTGGATCTGGGGGCTTCTCCCCATGGCTGCACTGACTGCGAACAGTTTCAGTTACCCCGAGGGGATCTAGAGTCCATGGATGGGCCCTGTTAGCATTTGTATGAGCTGAAAGAAATCCACGGGCCACCCCTCTCCCGATCCTCACAGTCTGGGCGGGGGGGGAGGGCAGGACATTGAACCAGGTGACGGTTTCTGTCTGCTTCGTCAGACCCCGGAGCCACATTCAGCTCCTAGTTACTCCGTGGAGGGGTGGGGGCTGGGGAGGCACAGAAAAACAGGGATGGGTCTGAGCTCACAGGGGCAGTTTGGGTTGAGTTTGGGGGAAGGTTCAGGGCTCAGTTCCTCTTTCCTCCACCCCACGTATCCCCTCCCTGTCCTTGATGTTACCGTCCTCCCCACAGACTGATACTCACCTCCCCACACCCTGCTGTGCCCGGCCAGCCAGCAGCCTGGAGAGGAGACGGCTCATTAGTGACCAGATCCCAGAGCGACTGGATCCCACACCCTGGTCTCAGATCCCCACTCCCCATGGGCACACACCCTGGCTGTCTTTGATACTCACCAAGAAGGAGGATGGTGAGAGCAGATGCCATGATGGGGCAGTGGGGGTCCCTAAGTGCTGCCACCACACCCCAGTGCCCAGCTCCACCCAGCCTGAGGCCCGAGTGCAAGCAGAATGAGGAATTACATTGGGGGCTGCAGCCCCAGGAAACCCGTGATGCGCTCGGCCCCTTTCCACCCCATCAGATGGTTTCTTTGCAATCTCCAGCCCAAATCTACTGCGGTCAGAGCAAAGCCAGCTCCCTGCAATGCCCAGCAAACCACATCCCCTCATGCAAGCTGCCTGGTCTCCCTCCCCCCCCCCCCCCCATCACCTCCCAGCCCCACATGGGAGCTGTCCAGTCTTGGGACCAGCTGGGAACGGGGGAATCTCAGGAGGTGTCAAGAGGTGCCCAGGCTGCCCTGACCTTTTCCAACAGGTCCATCTAGCCTCCCTGGAGCAGCAGCTCAGAGCAGAGTAGGGCATCCCCCCCTCCCACACACACACAGTGCCACCCACAGAGTGACCCTCTCCCATGGAGTGGGGCATTGATTCCTTCCTGACCCAGCATCCACCCTGGAGCATGAGAGTGGAGGGGCCTGGACAATCGCCTTCTCAGGTAGTGTTGCTGTGCACTGTGATTGTTGAAAATACTGCTGAAAGGTATCCCATACGTATTGTGGGAAGGCACCTTCTTGCTCTCCCCAGCCTCCACTGCTTTTAGCCCTGGCGAGACAGGTTTGGGTAAAATAATCCCTCTTGGTGGCCCAGGGGAAGTCCATTCCTTCTCTCCACCAGTCTTTTCAGCGTGCTTTTCTCCCTTATGGGAGGGAATGCAGCCTTTCACTGTCTTGCTGCTCCTAACCTACTGGCAGCAGGACTCCTTCTCTCTCTCTCCTCTTTCCCTTCTCCCTCCCCCACCCCGGGGAGGGTTTAAAAAGGTCTCCGGCAGCCCTTAGTTGGTATCAGCTGGTCCTAATTGACTTCAGGTAGCTCCCTCTCTGCTGATTCTAATTGATACTCTGGTAACCCCTTCTCAGCTGAACCTGATTGACCTGTAGTTACCCCCCCCCCCCAGTTGATAGGGAGGAGGGCCTTTCAACCCTCTGAGACAGATTTCTCCCCCTCCCCTTGCAGATGTCTGTCCTGAGTTTATCACAGTATAAAGTGATTGATCATTCAGGTGTGGACACCCCCGGTCGTAGACGTGCCGGGCAATAGGGGGAGAATTAGATTCCTCACTCTGACCCATCTGTCGGGGAAAACTATACAAATAAAATATATACAAACTGTCTAGGTAGCTACACCCCCGGATGTAGAGGGGCCGGGCCATAAGGGGGAGAATTAAAGTCCTTGCTGCTACCCGTCTGTCGGGGAAAAATTGCATAGCTGAATATACCCTCGGTCATAGCAGATTGAGCCCGAGAGGAAGGGGGCTTAGCGTTCCCCAGTCCTGCTCTGCCAGGCAGAGTTTTTAGTGGGTATAGACTTTTTGTTTTTCTTTTAAGTCCCAGCAGGAGCGTGGGCACGGAAAAGCTATACAGATAAAAGAGATGCAGAAAGAAAAAATGTTCAGGCGAAAAGAGTCCCCTAAGGACAGAGCAGAAAAAATTGCCATTCCTACAAGAAATGACTCCTTTTAAGACAATTTTGCAAAAGTGTGGGCCCAGCCCACGGACCGAACAAGCATTAGCCGATGTCCATACTACCGCTGATTTGGAAGCTAGATTGGCAAAATATCTGTTGGTCTACAGGCCTTCGACCCCAATAAAAAAAGGGACTTGGCTGCAATTTGGCTGTTGTGGGAAGCATGCAATGAGGCATTCCTCCGCTTGGCTAGCTGCCAAGAGGAAAACACCGCATTTCATGAGAAGCTTGATATCTCTGAACGAGGAACTGATAAATGGAAAATACTGATTAGCTGAACAGATAGAGGAAAATGATAAAATACGAAAGAGAATCAGGTTTTACAGGGAATGATAAAGAAGCTAGGGTTAGAACAAGGTAGAGCCCCTGCCAATCACAACCACTGTGAATCGATTATGAAACGTCTCAAAACAAAATTGGGGTTTGCCACCCTCCAAGTAGCGGCTGTGATGGCAGGAGAATGGGACCAAGCGCAATACGGCGAGGTCCCCGAATGGGAGGGAGAACGGGACCCTAGTGAAGCTTGGAATGGAGATATATGGGATGAGCCCCAGGGATTGGAACCTATGAACAAAACCCTATTGCAGCCATACGATGAACTACAGTCCGAATACCTGCAGAGGGAGGGGGAAATACAACTGTCCCCGCTGTCCCTGTATCAGCCGCTGACTTAAAAGCCATGGCCGATCATTTGGGACCCCTAAAAAAGGACAATTTCTCCAGGTGGTGCTCTGATGCGGTTTTGCTCACAGTAGGGGACGAGCTGAATGCCACTGAAGTCTGATGCATTGGTGGGCGTCTGCGTGGTTTCAGAGATTCGGGGGGTCCTAGACAGGATTAGAGTCGACGAGAACAGCAGCATATTGACTTTAATGGGACTTTTGGGGGAGCAAATAGGCGGGCGCAATTTCATAGCACAAGCCGTAGCCGGAACCCAAGAGCCCAATGAGGACCCCAAGAATGATTTAACCCGATGGGGTCTGATGCAGATAATGGCCGGCTTAACACCAGTGGGCAACGCCACCATGCTGGATACAATGGCATTCAGCAGACAGTCCTTAAGCGATTGTGCTACTACTCCGGGAGACTTGGAATTTGGCAAGAGGGTCACCCAGCTACCCTAGGGGAACTAAGGGTTTGGTCCAACAGATAACCACCCATTCTGGACCCCAGCCCACTATAAAAGAAGAAAGAGCTACCAATGTAGTTGTGTTAGAACCAGCCGTTACATACACCAATGGGAGCGGCACAAAGGGAATCCCGGGATCCCGAGCAGCATATATGAGAGGCCTCTCCCATGGACAGAGAAACCGTGGACGACAAGGAGATTGGTAATACCCAAACCCCCGGCAATATCAGACAGCCTCCTCCCAGCAATCAAAGGTGGGCACACGGAAAATGAGGTTGGCCGCGTACCCTGGCAAACACTAATGCCCTGCGGGGCAAACCGAGAAGAGTGGAATGGGGCCCCCACACCAGAACTAATCAGGGAAGCCATGAGGTTGCAAACCCCACCAAAAGAGGTGGCTAGCATAACTCCGAGTGCACCACCCCCTTCTTCCTTGCTGCAATGCTTCCCAAACCCACTCCCTTTTCCGGGGCAAGAATAGAGGGGCCCGCTGAACGAGGAAGCCCCACCACCAGGAGGGGCACAGAGGTGGAGGTTCATAGGCAAGATCTCCTGAGATCCCAGGGGAAAACCATGTGTGTACATTCAGCAGGGTGGATATACACATACACCAGCTTTAATAGATACAGGAGCCACTGTATCCTTAATCAGAACAACCCCCAAAGCAGGAAAGAGACTAAAACAGGTCGCTTTGAAATCCTTTCAAGGGAAATCTAGTCTTGGGTGGGAATGGATCCAAGTCCCCTTTTCGGTGCAAGCGTTTGAGACATTAGGGGATTTGATCCAGACGCACGATACGGTTGATGACATTCTTCTGGGATCTGACTGGTTGTTCAAAAACAATGTGGTAATCAATATGCCCAGACGTACTCTCTGGAAGTTAGAAATTCCTCCTCCCCATTCAGGAAAAATCGAGCAGGATGTTCTATTAACAAAAGGGGGAGAGATACCAGTAGCCTCACTTACAGTTCAACAAGCTGAAAAGTGGTGCTTAAAATTCCCCTCAGTATGGACGTAAAGAAAACAGATTGCGGTAAAATTAATGCTTGTGTTAAGATCGTTGGGGAATTTGTGCTCCTCAAAAACAATACTCCTACCCGAGAGAGGCAGAGCCCCAATTGGTGCAAACCATCCAGGACTTAGAACAACAAGGGGTCATTCAAAACACAAATTTACCCTTTAACTCCCCTGTGTGGCCAGTGCTAAAGGCAGACGGCCAATCCTGGTGTTTAACCATTGATCATAGAAGAATCCATAAGGGCACCATCCCTATGGCTCCTGATATGACACAGGTCATACAAACAGTGCAGGCCACATCCAAATATTTCTCAGTTGTTGATCTGGCCAAGTGTGTCTTTGCCACCCTCCTACATCCGGACTCACAAGATCCGTTTGCCTTTACCATACAGGAGCAACAATGGACCTTTTGTCGGTTGCCCCAGGGATATCACAACAGCCCAGCTATTGCCCATGGGCATGTTGTGGATTTGCTAGACCAGTTGAGCCCTCAGGAAAGGCCTTTTGTGTGTTCATCTGTAGATGACATTTTGATATTTGGGGAAACTGAGGCGCAAATGAAAAAAGTGTTGGCACCAATTCAGGAAACGGGGATCAAAGTAGCCTTAGACAAGGCTCAGCTGGTGCTGCCTCAGGTGACACACCTGGGCGCAGTCCTTGGACAAGAAGGGAGACAGGTAGATCAGAGGAAGGTGAGGGCATTGGTAGAAATGCCGGCCCCTACCGACGCCCACTCCTTAAGAGTAGTGCTAGGGTGATTCAATTTTCTTAGACCGCACATTTATAAATATGCTGAAATAACTCACCCATTGTGGAAACTGCTAAAGAAAAAGACCAAATGGGAATGGGGAAAAGAGCAGGACCCCACTTTAACCCGGCTAAAGCACAAGGCTCTCACAGGCCCAGTGCTGCGTTTCCCTGATGAATCAGCCTTTTGGTGACTAATAACATGGCCTTGGCTGTCACACTATTACAAAACAATGAAGAGGGAAAGCGAGTGCCAGTAGCATATGAATCCAGGCAATTACAAGGAGCAGAAATTCATTTTGACCCCTGTGAACGTGTCTAGCAGTACAATCTTTTGAGCCGCTCACAGGAACGGACCCTATTGCTACCCAAAGCACCCACACTCCTCTCAAGTACATTTTATCAGGGAAATTAATGGGAGGTAAAGTCTCAAACACCCGAACGGCCCAATGGACGCATATTTTAGTTAACGGGGTGACCACAGAAACAGTGTCCATCTAACACATGCCCTGATTGAGAAAGGGAAGTACATGAAAGTCCAGAGGTCATTCTGGAGCAAAGAATTGCCTTGGTAAAGGCACGCCCACTGAAAGAATTAGAAACCGTGGGCCAAGAAAAGCACGTCCGGTTTACTGATGGGAGTGCAGTGGTAGTAAAAGGGAAAAGATCTGTAAAATACTCAGCCATTGACTTAGAAGAAGTAGTAATTCAGGGACCTTTAGATCATGGATCAGCTCAGCATGCCAAGCTCCACGCAACGTAACAGGTTTTAAGGTGATATGAAAATTCCCCACAGCCCATGTCTATTTCTGCTGACAGTGATTTTTGTGTGAAGGGAATATAGTTTTGGATACACGATTGGTATAGGAATGGGTGGAAAGCAGCGGATGGAAAGGATATTGCATATTCAGAGAAATGGAAATGGATTTACCAGTGGGTAACAAAGAACCCTAAACTGTTAAAGGTGCGACCTGTAAAGACGCACAGTAAAGGAACGGGTATGGAGGGCACCTGGAATAATTGGGTAGATACAATAGCCCGACAGCACGACATAGCAGTTGTAACCAGAAGTCAGGAAAGGAACATCTGTGCTGACACAGCTGAGCCAACAGATGGCACTACAGAGCACCCGAACCGAGTCCCAGGCAAAATAGAAAGACAAGAGTTACTTATTGTAACCCATCAGTTTATGCATGAAGGAGTGGAAGGGACTTTAAGAAGGCTAAAGCAAGTAGCAGAATGGGGGTTTATGGACGATGATGTTAAAACATGGGTATGAAACTATGTGTGGGTGCACTGAGGACAAGTCTCATCCTCCGCACTGGCAACCCAGGATGCACCAACGAAGACTTGGGCCGTGGCACAGGGTTCCAGATGATTTTATTGATAAACGGCCAAGGAGTAAGGAAGGATTCCAGTATTTATTGGTGATAATCGATTCCTTTTCCGGATGGGTGGAGGCATTTCCTATTAAAGATAATAGCACCAGGGTAGTGGCCAAAAAGTTCTTTAATGAGGTAGTGAGTAGATATGGTACCCCCGAAATAATAGATTCTGACAATGGTGGAGCCTTTGTAGTAGAAATTTTTACCACAATGATACAAGCCTTCGGAATTAAACAAATGCTCCATATACCAGACCGGCCTCAGTCCTCAGGCCAAGTAGAGCACATGAATCGCACTATTAAGGAAGCGCTCTGGAAGGCAGTAAATCACATAGGGAAAGATAAACTGCCTCTGATTTTGGCTGACATCCACAGCAGTAATTAACTAAGGACAAAAATTCAACTCTTCCAAATTTTGTTTGGACATCCAATGTGCCTAATGATTGATCCGAGTTACCTGGTACAGGGTGAAGAAGAGAGCTCTAATATAACACAGCATGATTATTTTCAATGGCTTAAGCAGTTACAAGAAGATAAAACCACGCTCCAGTATAGGGTTAATCAGGCCCTCGAACACATGAGCAACAAAATTCAGAAACAAAGGCCCGCAAAGGCAGCCCTGCAGGAAACAGGGGACCAAGTCATGTACCTTAAAATGGGAAAAAGGGGTCACTCACTGGAGTCAAAATGGATAGGCCCTTACTCCATAGTGGAGTGCCTTAGCCCATTGGTATATCACATTGAAAAAGATGGAAAACTGAAATGGGTCCATGGTTCACAAATTACATTGTTTACATAAATAATGATGTTTGGATTCTTTGCAGAAGAGGACATCCCAGAACCTGAGCTCGAGGCGCTGCTTAACCAGCACAATTTTAATCCACAGGAAATGAGACTCCAGTGTAAGGTTTGGCTTTACCTGCTTCCGGGAACTTTTACTGTCCAGATAATTAGCGCAATCATGAGAGAAGATGCAGCCCTCCTCATAAGCCAATATTTAAGGAATAATTCACTCCCCGCCAACCAATCATAGATTCCTACCC
This sequence comes from Malaclemys terrapin pileata, assembly GCF_027887155.1. NCBI lineage: Eukaryota > Metazoa > Chordata > Testudines > Emydidae > Malaclemys > Malaclemys terrapin. Next base: position 633,462 of record NC_071524.1, read on the forward strand.
GGGATTTGGTGATCCTCATGGAATGGTATGATAAAAACACTAGCCAAATCTTAAAACCCTTAGGAAATACCAATGTGTATACCTGGGAAGGGAAGTGGGATTTAAAGTTCACCTTATAAACACCACAGGAATACCAAACCACTGGGAAATAGGGGTTAAAATAGAGGGTACCTATGGGGATATCACCTGGAGTTCCAGCTACCCACGATTACTATATCAGTGGGATGAGCCTGTTAAGACAGGGACAATGGTAACAGTTATTGTGGGGTACTGTCCAATACCCTGTAGTAAATTGAATCTATAGTTCCTGGTACCCCAATTAAGATAAAGAAACCAAAGTTGTCTGTGACTCAAAGTGATCGAGTAAAAGTCTTGTTAAATCCACTATTATTAAAAGTGAAAATTGGTATGGATTGGACTCAGTTAAATGTGTCTAAATTGGAACGCAAATGTTCATCCTACTCCCTTCCTGTTACAACGGCCTGGATAAAGACACATCAACACTCCAATGGCCGAGCAAAATGAGACGTAGTAGACACCATATTAGGAGGAGTTGGACTTGGAGCAGGAATTATGAACCCTGTAGACCTGAGGTAATTACGAATAAGTTAAGTTTCTTGTCACAAGTGCAAGATAGTCTCATTCACAAGGAGCCAGGTACTACTGTGGATTTGGTACAAATAGGGCTGGGAAACCAAAAAGCAACATGGAATATGTGGCGGTGGCTAAACACCACCTCCTGGCTGCTGTATAAACAACAAACAGAAGTAGGGAATAAAACTGCCTTGGCCAAAGGATGTTGTAAGAGTGCGGGACTCACCGCTGCGGCACCTCCTGCTGGTCGTCTCGGGAATTAGCTTGTTTCCAGCCTTGGAGCGCCCTCTGCAGGCCAGTGTCCCACTGGTGCTTGCCCCCCCCCCCCATGTCCCTCCCAGACCCGGTGCCCTGTTATCTGGGGTGCTGCCCCTTGCCAGTAACCCCCACAGTTCTGGGTCTCCCCCTCCCGGGGAACCCCCACCCACTGTCCCCACTTCGCTTCAGTCTTGGCTACTGCCCAGTCTCCATCTAGCCCCCGTTCCCTGGGGCAGACTGCAGTATCAGCCACGCACCACAGGCAAAGGGGTTCGGACCTGCTGCCTCTGGCTACCCGTGGGCTGCCCCTGCACCCAGTACCTAATAGGCCTTACCAGGCCTGCAGCCTGGGGCTTTCCTAGGCTGGAGCTCCCTGGCTCCCTTGGCCTTTCCCCAGTCCTGCTCCACTCCAGATACTCTGCTCAGGTCCCTGCAGCCAGGTCCCACCCTCTCAGAAGCTAGAGAGAATCTGTTAGCTCCTGGCTCCCAGCCTCTTATATAGGGCCAGCTGTGGCCTGATTAGGGTGTGGCCCAGCTGTGGCCACTTCCTAAGTCAGCCCAGCTTTTAGAGTTGCAGCCCTCTCCAGGGCTGCTTTCAAGCCCTTCCAGGCAAGAGCGGGTGTCCACCCCGCTACAGATGTACTGAAATGCAAATTCTTAGTTTAGCATCACTTGAACACGAACTGTTTTGGGTAATATCTGGGAATGCATCCGAAGAAGTGAGGTTTTTACTCACGAAAGCTTATGCCCAAATAAATCTGTTAGTCTTTAAGGTGCCACCAGACTCTTTGTTGTTTCTGGAAAAGAACTGACAGCCTATCATTGGTACAATGTTTTTATAGGCTGGTCCCTGACCTCTAAGGGCATATTGTCTATTATGTTTCACGCATTACTAGTTGTGTTAATATTGTCCTATGTTTGCTTGTTAGGAATTTGTTGTACGTGCTGTTGGGCAAAAAGAATGTTTGTTATATTACAAATTACAAGCTCAAATTGTCTCTCAGTATATTGCTATGAAACAATTATATAAAATATGACCCACTCAAGAATTGTTCTTGAGGGGTCCAAAAGGGGACATGTAGTAGTAGGATTTTATGTTTGTATTTCATATAATTTAGAATGAAGGATAAAGAATAATAAGGTAGCATGTGTTAAATGTATTGGTGTATGATTTGATCATATCCTGCCAGTCACCCTTTTTGAATAGCAGAAAGAAATGGCCTGATTGGCCAATGGGTAGAGATACATCAGCCGGAATCTGTGTCTGGACTGATTTCAAGGCAGTAACAGACCTTTGAGGGTCACCAATTTGTTGTAGGTTTAGCATTTTAAAATAATTAAAAGAATACCATGATTGTTTTTCTTTTACATTGCAACTTGATGTTCCTGTTCAAAATGTTCTGTGTAAATTAATTCTGTTTTGTGTGTGAATGAGGAATGTGTGTGTTAAGAGATAAGTGTGAAGGCCATCGCTGAACCAGATGTACAAGGGAGGAACCGGAGACAAGACACAAGGGTGCAAGGAGGCTGCAACAGACCCCTATTGAAATGTCAGAAGAAGGCAGACTGAGGGCTCTAAAGATGAGACTGGCACCTATCTATGGGGACAAGATAGCTGTGATCGAAACCAGCCTGGGGTAACTCCCTGAGGAATTTGATGAAAGAACAAGATAAAGGATGAGAAGGACAATTTAAGAAAACAAGCACTCGTCAAACAACAATTGATTACAGCATGATGGTGCAAAACACATTGGTCCCAATGAAGGAGAATCACTGTATAAACAGGGGGCCTTGCCATGAAACTTTGGGTTCGTCCTGCCAAGACTTCCCCGAAGCATAGTGTCACGACCGACAGAACCCGGCTCCTCCCCTACCCGTGATCAACCTAGCTGGTCACTAGATTGATCCGGACTCTGGATTGGTAACTATAAGATCAACTGGCAGGACAGTGTCTGTGTGTGGGGTGTAACTGAATGCATATGCTAATTGTTGTATCTTCAATAAATGCGGCGTATTGCCTTTTCCCTTGAAAAAGATCCCGTGTGCTTCTTATAAGCATAACACCCCAAAGACCCCATCTCTTGCCATACCTGTCTGCGTCAGGGGGGAGGTTGAGGGGATGTCGGGGTGTGGGGGCCATTATAGGCCAGGCAGTGTGTGAGGCACTGGGAGGGAGGGAAGAAGAATGTGGGAGGAGGGGAAGGGGGCTGAGACTGAGGATTGTTTCCAGCCAAAACCCCTGTGGAGCTGGGAGGCAGGAGGGAGAGGGGACAGGGGTGCCCCCATGTGTGTTCCAGGCTTAACTTGCTCCGTGGCCATGGGGGCACCCCTGTCCCCTCTCCCTCCTGCCTCCCAGCTCCACAGGGGTTTTGGCTGGAAACAATCCTACCCCCCACTCCCAGCTCAGACCCACTGAGGGTGGGGGGGGCTACATGGCAAAGTGTGGGGAGCAGAGAAGGGGGGTAAGGAAAGGGTATTGGGGGGTCTGGAAATGTGGGTGGGGCAGGAGCATCTAGAGGGAAGGGGGAGGGGAAGGGGAGGTATGGGGGCCATTATGGGGCAGGGAATGTGGGGCAGAGGGGAATGTAGGGGGCAGGAGACTGAGGGGAAAGAAAGTGGGTCACCCAGGACTGAGGGGGCAGGAGTAGGAGTGGTGAAGTGAGAGAGAAACCTGCTAAGGCATAGAAATCACAGCTCCCTCCTGGGAGGGTACCATCAGCCTCTCCCCACTCACACCCCCAAAAAAATCCTACCCCCCAGCTCTGATTTTTCTTGGGAAGCATATCTGCACTCAAACTCCTTTCTCCAATCTGGCCCCTGTTCCCTCAGCCCCCACCCTGGCACTCCCAACCTACTTCCCCCAAACTCTGCATTCCCCCCAATCCACCTCCCTTCAAATGCCCACCATGGGGGTGCCCAGTGCACCTTGTTCTGTTCATGGAGACGCAATAAAGGGTCCAAGGTGCGAACACTCCCCAGCCCCTGCCTCACACTAAACAGGATTAAACACAGGCCAGGGGTGGGGTCCAGAGCCCGCAGCCTGCTCAGCCCCATGGAAAACACCCCATTGACCCCTGGGACTGGCTGTTACAGACACAGCAGAGCAGGAACCAGGGGAGCCGTGGCAGGCTCCGTGTGAAACGAGGGGTTTGTTCCAGCCCCGGCCCCGTTTCTAGCTGGAAAATCCCCTGGGTTTGGGCGTCTCCCCGCTGGCCCCAGAGATGCTAGTTACTGTCCTGGGGGGGGCAGAGGAACCAGCGGAGCTGAGCTGGAGCTGGAGTCGCCGCGGCTGCTGTTAAAGTCTGATTGTGATGGGTTCAGTCACAAAGACCCCCTTGGGACTGTCACCTGACGTGCTGGGATTACCTCTGAGCCCATTTTCCACAGCCAGCTTGAGACTTCAGAACCCTGCCTTGTTGAGCCAGAGACGCCAGCCTGCTGCAACACAGACCCAGGTCTGGTCCACACCCCCAAAGCTGCAGACTTTAACCGAAACCTGCTCAGCAGGTTTCTTCTCTCCAGCACCCAGACACCAAGCTCCCAATGGGATCCAAACCCCAAATAAACCCATTTTCCTCTGTATAAAGCTTATACAGGGTAAACTCGTAAATTGTCTGCCCTCTATAACACTGATAGAGAGATTTGCACAGCTGTTTGCTCCCCCAGGTATTAATCATTTACTCTGGGTTAATTAATAAACAAAAGTGATTTTATTAAGTATAAAAAATGGGATTTCAGTGGTTTCAAGTAATAACAGACAGAACAAAGTAAGTTACCAAGCAAAACAAAACAAAACACGCAAGTCTAAGCCTAATAAATTAAAGAAACGGAATACAGGTAAATCTCACGCTTAGAAATGTTCCAATGAGCTTCTTTAACAGACTAGATTCCTTTCTAGTCTGGGCCCAATCCTTTCTCTGGTACAGTTCTTGTTACTTCCAGCTCAGGTAGTAACTAGGGGATTCCTCATGACTGGCAGCCCCCTTTGTTCTGTTCCACCCCAAGGCTGGAATCCTTTGTCTCTCTGGGTTCCCACACCTCCCTCTAAATGGTAAAGCACCACATTTAAGATCAGAGTGGTAGCCCTGTTAGTCTGGATCTGTAAAAAGAGACAAAGAGTCCTGTGGCACCTTCGTCATTCATCTGACGAAGTGGGTATTCACCCACGAAAGCTTATGCTCCAATATGTCTGTTAGTCTATAAGGTGCCACAGGATTCTTTGTAGGTTTAAGATCTATTCCAGTATCAGGTGACATGGTCACATGTCACTGTACGACCTCATTCTTCATTAACCACAGGCTGGCCCCCAGGTCCACAAGAAGGCTTGCAAGTAAATAAACCATCTACCGCCAATTATCCTAGTCAATGGGAGCCATCAAAATCTAAACCACCATTAATGGCCCACACTTTGCATAATTACCATAGGCCCTCAGAGTTAGTTTTATATTTCTAGATTTAGATAGAAGAATGATACATTCATACAAATAGGATGATCACACTCAGTAGATTATAAGCTTTGTAATGATACCTTATGTAACCCCTTTGGGGTTTAGAGAGCATGGCCCTTTAAATCTTTTTCCTAAAGAGGACAGGGAGAGTAATAAAAAAGGAGGGAAACGCCAGGGGGCAGCGCTGGAGCTTGTTGCGGATTGTGGGGGAGTTAGGGCCCTGCACCCCTCTTCCCGAGATTCACTGCGACTCTCAACCAGCCAGTAAAGCAGAAGGTTTATTTAAGGACAGGAACACAGTCTCAAGCAGAGCGTGTAGGTACGACCAGACCCCCTCAATTAGGTCCCTCAGGGAGGTTCAGGGAGCTTGGACCCCAGCTTGGGGTTCCCTGCGTTGCACCACCCAGCCCCAACCGAAACTAACTCCAAAACTCCTCCCGCTGCTCCTCTCCTTTGTTCAGTCTCCCGGGCAGAAGGTGTTAATTCTCCCCACCCCCGTTCCTGGCTCAGGTTACAGCTCAGGTAGCTTCCTTCAAGGGAAGTTCCCCATCCCCACTGCAACCCCCCTGCAACATTCCCAGGTCAAATCTGCCCTGCTCCCTGCTCCGTCACATCTCTCCCCCCTTCGAGACTGAACTGAGCGGGGTCACTCTGACCAGTGACCTGGGGAAGTTCAGGGCTCCCTCTCCGGGACAATGCGTCCGCTATCAGGTTGTCACGTCCCTTCACATGGACCACGTCCATGTCATAATCCTGCAGGAGCAGGCTCCATCTCAGGAGCTTGGCGTTGGCTCCTTTCATCTGGTGCAGCCAGGTCAGGAGAGAGTGGTCGGTGTGCACGGTGAAGTGACGCCCAAAGAGATATGGCTCTAGTTTCTTGAGGGCCCACACCATGGCCAGGCATTCCTTCTCGATGGCTGCGTAGTTCTGCTCCCGGGGTAGCAACTTCTTGCTCAGGTACACGATGGGGTGTCTCTCTCCCTTTTCATCCTCCTGCATTAACACCGCCCCCAGTCCTGTGTCTGAGGCGTCGGTGAACACCATAAAGGGCTTGTCAAAGTCTGGGTTTGCCAGAACTGGGCCACTGACCAGAGCCTCCTTCAGCGCCCGGAGAGCCTCCTGGCACTCCTCGGTCCAGACCACTTTGTCTGGCTTCCCCTTCTTGCACAGCTCAGTGATGGGGGCGGCTATGGCGCTAAAGTGGGGCACGAACCTCCGATAGTACCCTGCCATCCCAATAAAGGCTTGGACCTGCTTTTTGGTTTGAGGAGCGGGCCAGTCTCTGATCACCTCCACTTTGGCTGGTTCCGGCTTTAGGCAGCCGCTTCCCACCCGGTGGCCTAGGTAGGATACCTCAGCCATCCCCACCTTGCACTTCTCCGGTTTTACGGTCAGCCCAGCCTTCTGGAGTCGGTCCAGCACTTGTCTAACCTGGGATATGTGGTCCTCCCAGGTCTGGCTAAAGACACAGATGTCATCGATATACGCCACGGCAAAACTCTCCATCCCCCTCAGTAGCTGATCCACCAGGCGTTGGAAGGTGGCCGGCGCTCCCTTGAGGCCGAAGGGCAGGGTCAGGAACTCATAGAGCCCCAGAGGGGTGACAAAGGCCGATTTCAGCCTGGCATCTGCATCCAGCGGCACTTGCCAATAGCCCTTTGTAAGATCCATGGTGGTAAGGTACCGAGCACCTCCCAGCTTGTCTAGGACCTCGTCCGGCCTGGGCATGGGGTAGGCATCGGCTACAGTGATGGCATTGAGCTTCCGATAGTCCACACAGAACCGGATCGACCCGTCCTTTTTGGGGACCAGCACCACCAGCGAGGCCCAAGGGCTGGAAGACGGCTGGATCACCCCCAAAGCCAGCATGTCATTGACCTCTCTTTCCAGGTCCTGAGCAGTTTTCCCTGTGGCTCGGAAGGGGGAGCATTTTATAGGCGGGTGCGATCCTGTCTGCACCCGGTGGACAGTCAGATTAGTGCGTCCAGGCTGGTTGGAAAACAGCTGTTGGTACAGATGCAGCACCCCTCCGATCTCAGCTCGCTGGGCAGGGGTTAGCCGATCAGAGAGGGGAATTGCTTCCAGGGGGAAGCCAACTCTTGTCCCAGGGAATAGATCTACTAAAGGGTCATCTCCCTGCCCCTCCCACTGTCCACACACGGCCAACACCATATTCCCCCTGTCATAATATGGCTTCATCATATTCACATGGTACACCCGGTGGTGGTGTGCCCGGTTCGACAGCTCCACCACATAGTTTACCTCGTTTAGTTGCTTGACAACCTTGAAGGGCCCTTCCCAGGCGGCCTGGAGTTTGTTTTTCCTCACGGGGATGAGGACCATCACCTGATCCCCAGTGGCGAAGGCGCGGGCCCGTGCTGTGCGATCATACCAGACCTTCTGCTTCCTCTGGGCTCTGGCCAGATTCTCCCTGGCCAGGCCCATGAGCTCGGCAAGTCGTTCCCGGAAGGTCAGGACATACTCCACCACCGACTCTCCGTCAGGAGTGGCCTTCCCCTCCCATTCGTCTCTCATCAGGTCCAGGGGCCCCCTTACCCGCCTTCCATATAGCAGTTTGAAAGGCGAAAACCCGGTAGACTCCTGGGGTACCTCCCTGTACGCAAACAGCAGGTGAGGTAAGTACTTGTCCCAGTCCTGCGGGTGCTGATTCATAAATGTTTTCAGCATCATTTTTAGCGTCCCATTGAACCTCTCCACCAGCCCGTTGGATTGGGGGTGATATGCTGAGGCCCAGTTGTGCCGGACCCCACATCTCTCCCACAAGCACCGGAGTAGGGCCGACATGAAGTTGGACCCTTGGTCCGTCAAGACTTCCTTGGGGAACCCCACTCGGCTGAAAATGGTCAGCAGCGCATCCGCCACAGTGTCTGCTTCAATGGACGATAAGGGCACTGCCTCGGGGTAGCGGGTGGCGAAATCGACCACCACCAGGATGTATTTCTTCCCAGACCGGGTCGTCTTGCTGAGAGGTCCCACTATGTCCATGGCCACCTTCTGGAAAGGCTCCTCTATGATGGGCAAAGGTCTCAATGCTGCCTTCCCCTTGTCCCGGGCCTTCCCCACCCTCTGGCAGGGGTCACAGGATCGGCAGTACTGCCGGACGTTGGTGAAGACCCCGGGCCAGTAAAAGTTCTGTAGCAGCCTCTGCCTGGTGCGCCGGATCCCCTGGTGCCCTGCGAGAGGGATGTCATGGGCCAGGTACAGTAGCTTGTGGCGAAACTTCTGGGGAACCACCAGCTGCCTCCTGATCCCCCACGACTCCACTTCCCCCGGGGGAGCCCACTCTCGATACAGGAACCCCTTCTCCCACAGGAACCTCTCCTTGCATCCTCTCCTCATGGTCTGTACCACACTGAGGTCAGCCAGGCCCCTTAGCTTCCGCAGGGAGGGGTCCTTCTGCAACTCGGCCTGGAACTCGGCGGCTGGGGAAGGGATGGGGACCTGCTCCCTCTCGTCGGCTGGGTCGGAAGCCCCAGCCACCCCGCGGCCTGTCCTTGGGTGTTCCCTCCCCACCCGGGAAGGGTTCGGTGCCTCCGGTGGGACATCCTTCCCAAGGTCAGGGCGTAGTGCCCCTCGCCGGCTCTGGCTACGGGTCATGACTAAGGCGGTCTGGGGGCTGCTTGGCCAGTCCTCTAGGTCCCCCCCCATCAAAACCTCAGTGGGCAAATGGTGGTGCACTCCCACGTCCTTGGGGCCCTCCTTGGCCCCCCATTTCAGGTGTACCCTCGCTACGGGAACCTTGAATGGGGTCCCGCCCACCCCGGTCAGGGTCAGGAAGGTGTTGGGCACCACCCGATCTGGGGCCACCACCTCGGGCCGGGCCAGTGTCACCTCTGCGCCCATGTCCCAGTATCCATAAACTTTCTTCCCATCCACCTCCAGGGGAACAAGGCACTCGCTCCGCAGGGACAGCCCCGCGCCAACCCTGTAAACGGAGAACTTTGAATCCGGAGCATCTGGCCCCCCAGAGAAGCTGGCCGGGGGCCCTTCTCTCTCTTGAGCAGTTGATAAGCTGCCAGCCCCTCTTGCGTGGGAAGCCTGCCCCTCGTCCGTCTGGGCCTCTACCAAGTTAACCCGGTGCGGGTTCGGTCTGCTCAGTCTGTCCTTGAGCTTGGGGCACTGGGCCCGAACGTGGCCTCTTCGGCCGCAGTAATAGCAGCTCAGGTCCCGTGGGTCCCCTCGAGCCGGTCGGTTGTCCCTGATGCTGGGCATTCCCCGTGGGAGGGGATTCCCCATATTCCCCCTTTGGGAGGTCCCAGGGTGACTCTCTCTCTGCATCGCGGCGGGCCTGTTCCTTTGGGGCTCCTCCCTGCCACCCCCTGACCGGCTCTTTACAAACTCATCAGCCAGCTGCCCGGCGTGTCGCGGGTTCTCTGGCTTTCTGTCCACCAACCACAGCCTCAGGTCAGATGGGCACCGCTCATACAGTTGCTCCAGTACCAGCAGTTTAATCAGGTCCTCCTTCGTCTGGGCCCCACCAGCCCACTTGCTGGCGTATCTTTCCATGCGGACGGCTAGTTGCAGATATGAGATCTCAGGGGTTTTATCTTGACTCCGGAACCTTTCCCGGTACATCTCAGGAGTCAGCCCAAACTCACGTAGCAGGGCCCTTTTGAATAGTTCGTAGTCCCCTTTCTCTGCCTCTCCCAGTTGGCGGTACAATGCCACGGCTTTGGGGTCCAGTAAGGGGGTAAGGACCCGGAGTCTGTCCGCGGGATCAACCCGGTGCAGCTCGCAGGCCGTCTCAAAGGCCTCCAGGAAGTCATCCATGTCCTCCCCCTCCTTGTATGGGGCCATGATGCACTTATCAAAGCTCCGTGCAGTCCTGGGTCCCCCCTCACTCACCGCAGCCGGGGGTTCGCTGCCCTTCAATCTCGCCAGTTCCAGGTCATGCTGACGCTGTCTCTCATTCTCCTGTCTCTGTCTCTATTCATGCTGTCTCTGTCTCTCATTCTCCTCCCGTTCATGCTGTCTCTGTCTCTCTTTCTCCTCCCGTTCACGCTGATGCTGTCTCTCTTTCTCCTCCCGTTCATGCTGTCTCTGTCGTTCACGATCCTCCAGCTCTCTCAGTTTTAGCTCTTTCTCCCATTCCAGCCAATTCCGCTCCACGGATGCCGAACGTCGCCGGGAGGATCCTCTGCTGGCCGGCGGGCTTCGCCGGGGGGATCCCCTGCTGGCCGGGGGGGTCACGGCGCCTTCGGTATTTGCTGGGCTCCTCCCCACCCTTCCCCTAGGCATAGGAAGGAGGGGTCTCGGGAAGCCCTCAGCAGCCGGCTGACCACTCCCAGCTGGGACAGACACTGGTGCCTGCGCTGCATTTGCCAGGCTGCTTCCCTGAGACACAGGGATCAGTTCATTCGCGCGATCTTCTGCCTCCAGCTGGGCAATGAGCTGTTCTTTGGTGAGCCTCCCAATGCGCAGCCGCCTCTGCTTGCACAGCTCCACCAGGTCGCTCTTAAGCCGCTTGGCATACATCTTCCTGCTGGCCACTCACCGGCCTGTGTGCTCACAGCTCCCCACAGTTCCCAGGGGGACCCCTAGTGTGCCAGCCCTTCTCGAGGTCACCGCCTCTCTGCCAGGGTCGAGCTGCAGACTCCTCCGCCCCTGGGACCACTCGCTGCGATCCCCCCGGGGGACCCTGTTACTGCAAAAGTCCTTCTCGCTGTCACACACTCCCAGGGGTAATAACCGTCTCTCTCCCACTCTTCAGCAGGCCTGGTCCCCGTCAACCCCCCTTCGTTTTACTGCTCCCCAGTCACTTACTGCAGGAAGCGCCGTCCACGGGGTGCAGTAGATCCCGCCGCTGCCACCAGTTGTTGCGGATTGTGGGGGAGTTAGGGCCCTGCACCCCTCTTCCCGAGATTCACTGCGACTCTCAACCAGCCAGTAAAGCAGAAGGTTTATTTAAGGACAGGAACACAGTCTCAAGCAGAGCGTGTAGGTACGACCAGACCCCCTCAATTAGGTCCCTCTGGGAGGTTCAGAGAGCTTAGACCCCAGCTTGGGGTTCCCTGCGTTGCACCACCCAGCCCCAACCGAAACTAAACTCCCAGCCCCTCCCGCTGCTCCTCTCCTTTGTTCAGTCTCCCGGGCAGAAGGTGTTAATTCTCCCCACCCCCGTTCCTGGCTCAGGTTACAGCTCAGGTAGCTTCCTTCAAGGGAAGTCCCACATCCCCACTGCAACCCCCCTGCAACATTCCCAGGTCAAATCTGCCCTGCTCCCTGCTCCGTCACAGAGCTCCAGGGAGAGGGAGAGGCAGCCTGCAGGCCCTGGGAAAGTGAAGCAGCAGAGAACCTGCCTGAAGCCTGGGAAGGACAGGGCCGATCGGGGACACCCCAGGACAGGAGCCAGGAGGAGCACTGTGCCAGGGAGGAATCACCCGAGAAGGACAGGCCGGAGCTGGACCCAGTATCACTGCTGCCCAGAGCTGCATGGGGCTGGGAGGACTGGGGCTTGTGACTCTGCATTGGGGACAAGGAGGGAGGCTGTAGCTAGTTAAGGGGGGAAGTGGTCGCTCTGTGTGGCTTTGCAGAGAGCGACAGAAGAGGGCACCGGAAGGTTTGTTGGGGGAAGGTTCACTGGTGCTGAAGACGACCAGGAGCACCCAAGACTCACCACTGGACTGGAACTTTGCTCAGGACTCCTGAACTCTGTGTGCAGACACATTGCTCAGTGTCTGCCCTTCCAGACTGTGCTACCACTGGGCCTGTGGGGCCTTGGCTTGGATGCAGCCCTGTTCTACTGCTCCCCCTCTATTTCCCCGTGTTGTTTTTCTCCTCTCATCCCTCTGTAAATAAATATTTCCCTTGTTATATCCACTGTACTTTTCCTGTGGGTGTGTGTGTTCACTCTGGGGGGTTTGGAACAGGTGCCCCTGGGGTGGAAGGGATTTCTCCTGCTGCATTCCTGCGTGCGCCTTCTCTTGGCCAGAGCTGCCTGCAGAGCAGACTCCATCTTGGCCACGAGGGCGCTAAAGTTACACTTACAAGAGACCTTTTGCATGAAGCATATTCTAGTTATGCTTATGAGTGTAAATATAATGTATTTCCATAAACATATGAAGTGCAACGTCACACACGGCATCGGGGGTTCAATCCTGGGGAGCTGTTGTCAGGTGAGGAGCTGTGGGGGGGCAGGATTCTCTGAGGCAGGGGTGTTTGGTGGCAGGGGGTTTGTGCCGGCGTCTCAGCCCCCCACGGTAAAGCAGCTCGTCCCCCAGGGAGATTCTTTTCCCTGCACAGCCGGATCCAGGCACCTGGGAGTGCAGAGAGATGGCACTTTAGAGGGATCCCTGTCACCCTGGGCCCAGCCCCTGTGGGGAGCAAGGGACACAAACGGGGTCACCTCACCTAAGGTGCTCCCCTTGGGCGGCTGTAATAGGCCTCAGCCAGGATCAGCCCCAGGACGAGCAGGACCGCGGCGCTCAGCCCCAGGCGGGCGATGTTGGTTTTGTTGAAATCCGGGGAGGCTGCTGTGGGGGGAAGGGAAGAGTCACTTGGAGATCAGCAGCTGGCGCTGCCCTGGGACCGGAGCCCCCAATCTGTGGTCCGGCAGGTCTGGCCCAGTCTGTGGTCTCCCAGGTGCTGCAGCTCTGAGGCCAGGGGGGTGTCATGTGGCCCAAGAGTGGGGGTTATTGCCCAAGGACACTGGCACCCAGCTGGGCCCAATTTCACAGCCCAGCCCCCCAGATCCTGTCCCTTCCCTGGGATCCTCCAGCAAATTCCAGACAGTGACCTGCAATGCAGGAGGCATTGGAGAAGCTGGGGGTCCAGGGCTGCCCCTCCCTCTGATGTCTGAACCCCACCCAACCCTGGGCACAACAACCTGTTTCCACAGCAATTGCCCGCCCCAAACCCCAACTCCTCTATGGATCCCAAGAATGGGAGCAACCTGGTGGAGTATCCCCCTGGGAAAACGTCCCTTCTCTGCAGCTCCCCCTGCGGAAGAGAGCCCCCTCCGTCTGCCCTGAAGCTCCAGTGGCTGCTGCTGCCCCCAACTGGGGAGCCCCCCAATGACTCCATCCCACTCCCCAGCCAGGCGTCCCCTCTGCAGGGTCAGGGCTCAGGGCAGAGCCTGGCTCTGAGCGTCCCATTGGCACTGAGCCCCGTGAGGGTCTGGCTGGGGGTGGGGCTGGGAACAGGGACGCTGAGCCGGACCCCTCACCTCTCACCACCAGCTCCACGGGGTCGCTGGCATACGACACGTTGAAAGGCTTAGATCTGCTGTGATAGGAGCAGCTGTAGCTCCCACCATCCTCCTGGCTCACATTGCTGATGGGAAACACAGCCTCATTGTCGTCCGAATCCACAGGTAGGAAATGGCGTCGCTCTTTATTCAGCACGAACCGCATGCCCCGGCGCTGCCCCCGACACCAGACGCTCACGGCTCCCCCCAGGGAGACCCCCCCGCTGGAGCTCAGGGAGATGCTGGGTTTGGGGTAGCTGGGCTCTGCAGTGGGAAGCAGACAGGCCGTGAGACGCAGGCCCCGTCACTCAGTTCTGGGGCCCGTCCTCACCACACGGCCTCAGTGGTGGGTCAGACCCGGCGGCCCTGGGGACGGGCTCCTGGATGCCTTTCCACAGGGGCCAGAGTTTCCTCTGAGCCCTGGGCTAACAGCATGAGTCACGGAGCAACCCCAGCCCCTGGGGCCCAGAGCTCTGCTCCCTCGTGGGTGACAGGCCAGTCCAGTCTCCAGGGTCCATTCACTCCCTGGCTTCTCTGCTGGGAAGGGAGTGGGGTCTAGCTGGAGAGCAGGGAGGATGGGGCCAGGACTCCTGGGTTCTGTGCAAAATACCACCACTGACTTGTAGGGGACTATGCAAGTCTCTACTATACACTGAGGTTTATAACCTTCAGCTCCGCCCATCACCCCGTAACTGATGTGTTGCCTGGGAAAGGCCCCCCTACTCTGGAGCTCCCCCTGGCAGTATGGGTCCCCCCTTTCTCTGCCCCAAATCTCCAGTTGCTGCTTCTTCCCCCTGGCTGGGGAACCCCCCAGTGACTCCATCCCCGCTCCCTGGCCAGGCATCCCCTCTGCTGGGCCCAGGGATCAGGGCAGAGCCTGGCTTTGAGCGTCCCATCGGTGCAGTGACCCCATGGGGATCTGGCTGGGTGTGGGGCTGGGAGCCGGGATGCTGAGCCGGGCCCCTCCCTCACCTCCTACAATGATCTCAACGGGGTCACTGAGTTGCGATGTGATATTCTGATCCGTTATGGAGCGATAGTCGCAGGTGTAGCTCCCTCCACCTTCCCGGCCGACTCTGGGGATGGGAAATTCAGCCACGGTCCCATCAGGCACCGTCCGCACCTGCGGGTTCGGGTGTCCAGCTTTATGCAGAAAGAACTCCATGCCCGGGTACAAACCCTCACAGCGGATGGTGATGCTTCCCCCGAGCGCCACCACCCGGCAGGGGCTCACCCAGATGGTGGGTTTGAGAAATTCACGCCCTCCTTTCAAGAAGAGACAGGAGTTAAACAGGGGAGACACAGCCCCCGCGTCCCCCCACCCCAATTCAGTCCATCTGTCATTTGGCCTCTCTAGGAGTCTGTCCCCTACCAGGGCTGACACTGCGGCCCATGGGTTTGGGGGCAGGGGGTTCACCCAGACGTAGCTCAAGATCCAGCTGCATCAGAGATCACCTGCCCTGCCCGTCCCCCCTCCCCGGCCCCACCACAAGCCAGTCAGGGAGCCTGACCAGTGGGCCCCCAGCAGCTCTGCCCCCTGCCCTGTGGTTGGAAATAGAGTCTGTGACCGGTGGGAATCGCATAAGACCCACCTTTCCCCAGGCCTTTTCACATGTCTTGGGAACTGGGGGTGGGGGGCTGTGAGTGCAGGGGAGGGAGTTGTTGGGGATGGATCTGGGGGCAGGGATGGATCTGGGGGGTTCTCCCCCATGGCTGCACTGACCGTGAATGTTTCGGTTCCCCAAGAGGATCTAGAGCCCACGGACAGGTCCTGTTAGCGTTTGTATGAGCTGAAATAAATCCACGTGCTGCCCCCCCATCCTCACAGCCTGTGGGGGGGCAGGACATTGAACCAGGGGAATGTTCCCATTTGCTTCCTCAGACCCTGGGAGCCAGATTTGGCTCCTAGTTACTCCATTGGGGGTGGGGAGCACAGAAGAATGGGGATGGGTCTGAGCTCACAGCGGGAGTTTGGGTTGAGTTTTGGGGGAAGGTTCAGGGCTCAGTTCCTCTTTTCCCCACCCCACGTATCCCCTCCCCCATCCCTGATGTTACTGTCCTCCCCACAGACTGATACTCACCTCCCCACACCCCACTCTGTCCGGCCAGCCAGCAGCCTGGAGAGGAGACGGTCATTAGTGACCAGATCCCAGAGCACCTGGATCCCACACCCTGTCTCATGCCCCTCCCCGCCCCCCGCATGGACACACACCCTGGCTGTCTCCGATACTCACCGAGGAGGAGGACGGTGAGAGCAGATGCCATGAAGGGGCAGTGGGGGCCCCTCAGCGCTGCCACCAACATCCTGGTGCCGAGCTCCCCCAAGCCCTGAGGCCCGAGTGCGAGCGGAATGAGGAACTGCGCCGGGGGCTGCAGCCCCAGGAAGCCCGTGATGCGCTCGGCCCTTTTCTTCCCCATCAGGTGGTTTCTCTGCAACCTCCAGCCGAAATCTACCACGGTCAGAACAAAGCCAAGTTCCTGCAACACCCAGCAAACCACATCCCCTCCTGCAGCTGCCCAGCCCCCACCCCCGCATCATCTCCCAGCCCTACATAGGAGCTGCCCAGTTCAGGGACCAGCTGGGAACAGGGGGAATCTCAGTAGTTGCCAAGAGGTGCCCAGGCTGCCCTGAGCTTTTCCAACAGGTCCATCTAGCCTCCCTGGAGCAGCAGCTCAGAGCAGAGTAGGGCACCTCGCACACACAAAGTGCCCCCCTTGGAGTGACCCTCTCCCATCGAGCGGGGCAGAGATTCCTTCCTGATCCACCTGGGCCCAGCGTGCGCCCTGGAGCATGAGAGTGGAGGGGCCTGGACAACCTCCTTCTCAGGTAGTGTCGCTGTGCACTGTGATTGTTGAAAATACTGCTAAAAGGTATCCCATACGTATAAAGTATAAGAGGGGTAGCCGTGTTAGTCTGAATCTGTAAAAAGCAACAGAGGGTCCTGTGGCACTGTGACGAACTGGGACTGTTCTTACTGTGGTCTGTGAATGCTGACAGGGGAGTGTGGCTAGGATAGTCTGCATTGGGGGATGGGAGTCTGCCCGAGGGCGAATACCGGAGCGTGTAACATGAGAACCCAGGAAGGGGTTGGAGGCCAGGTGACACCTTGGCCTGGGAAACTGAACAAAGGCGGTGGGAGGGGTCGCTGAAGGCAGACTGTGGGAAGCGGGCTGGAGAGATGGCTGGGAGGCAGAGATGGCTCTGACCCCCCAAAGGGGGGTGGGCTGGGATGCCCTGGGACCCCAAGCTGGACCTAACTGAGGGGGGCCCTGTTGTCTGTGCCTGCAAGACCTGTCTTGGACTGTATTCCTGTCATCCAAATAAACCTTCTGCTTTACTGGCTGGCTGAGAGTCATGGTGAATCACAGGAAGCCGGGGGTGCAGGGCCCTGAGTCCCCCAATACTCCGTGACAGGCACCTTTAAGACTAACAGAGGAATGTTTGTGTAGAGAGCCTCTACATCCATGGTGGCTAGGATGGTGTTTTCTGGGAGGTCACCAACGCATTGCAGTTTTCTCAGGAAATCTGTGGTGTCACGGAGATAGCTGGGAGTGCTTGTGGCGTAGGGTCTGAGTAGGGAGTCCACATATCCAGACAGTCCTTCAGTGAGAGTGCCAATGCCCGAGATGATGGGGCATTGTCACGGACTCACAGATCATGCCCACTCTTGGCCCCGTGCGGTCCGTGGGGGGTGCCCCTTTTAGTGAGACAGCCCTTCTCGGGGGTCCACTCTCTCTCGGGGTCAGGCCCCTCCACCTCCTGGAGCTGCACCTCTCTGAGCCTTAGCACGTCTGTCTCTGCTGTGGTCCCCCTCAGGGAGTCCACTCGCTCTGGACCCCCGGGGCCTCCACCCCCGAAGGGGTTGATGCAACCCTGTTCTCTAGACCGGAGTGACTCTCAGCCAGCATGAAACAGGATGGTTTATTGAGAGTTGAACACAGCACAGGAAACTCTCAGGGCCTCAGGCCTGGCCTCCCTCAGCACAGCACATCCCAGTCTCTCTGCATCCAGGGGGGCTCTGCCTGCTTCCCCTCACCAGCCCAGAGCCTCCCTGCTCGCAGCTGGGCAGCTGAGATCACCGGCCCCAAGCCCCCCCTCTGTCCATTGTCTTCTCTCCAGGTAAACAGGGTCGTAAACCGGGGCCTCCTCTCCACTCTTCTGTCCTCTGGCTGGAACCGGCTGGTTAGGTCACTGGGTCCTCACTCTGCAGCCCATTGTCCTCCCACTGGCCAGAACTGGCTGCGTCTCCTCAGCTGGGCCTCTGGGTCACCAGGTCGCCAGGTCACCGGTCGCTGGGGTATCCATCCTCCCGGCCATCGGCTGGGTCCCCACATCCTCTCTCCGGTCCTCTGCAAAACACACTCCCTCTCCCCTCACCTCGTTAAACCAGTAACACCCAGGGAAACTTTGTCCCACCCCCTCCGCATGCAAACCATTGAAACTCCACAGAAAACAAGAAACCCCCCCACTTCGTCACCTCTCTCCCCCCTTCGAGGCTGAACGGAGCAGGGTCACTTAGCCAGTGACCTGGGGAAGTTCAGGGTCCCCGCCCCGCGATAAAGCATCTGCTATACCATTGGCACTCCCCCTCACATGGACCACCTCCATGTCATAACCCTGGAGGAGCAGGGCCCAACTCAGCAGCTTGGCATTAGCCCCTTTCATTTGATGCAGCCCCGTCAGGGGCGAATAGTCGGTGTACACGGTGAAGTGTCGCCCAAATAGATACGGCTGAAGATTTTTAAGGGCCCATCCCATGGCCAGGCATTGCTTCTCGATGGCCGCGTAGTTCTGCTCCCGGGGCAGCAGCTTCTTGCTCAGGTACACAATGGGGTGTCTCTCCCCCTTAGTATCAGTCTGCATCAGCACCGCACCTGCCCTGTGTCTGAGGTGTTGGTGAACACCAGGAAGGGTTTGTTAAAATCCGGGTTTACCAGCACCGGGCCCTGGATAAGTGCCCCCTTCAGCGCACAGAGAGCCCTCTGGCACTGCTCAGTCCAGACCACCTTGTCCGGCTTTCCCTTCCGACACAGCTCCGTGAGGGGAGCTGCCAGGGAACTAAAATGGGGCACAAACCTCTGGTAGTACCCTGCCATCCCAATGAAAGCATGGACCTGCTTCTTAGTCTGGGGGGCAGGCCAGGCCCTGATTGCCTCCACTTTGGCCGGCTCCGGCTTCAGGTGGCCGCCCCCAACCTTGTGGCCTCTGCCATCCCCACCTTGCACTTTTCAGCTTCTATGGTCAGTCCTGCATCCTGGAGACGACCCAGCACTCTCTTCACCTGGGACACATGTTCCTCCCAGGTCTGGCTAAAGACACAGATATTGTCAATATATGCTAGTGCAAAACCCTCCATCCCCCTTAGTAACTGATCCACCAGGGGCTGGAAGGTGGCAGGTGCCCCCTTGAGGCCGAAAGGCAGGACCAGGAACTCGAAGAGCCCTATTGGGGTGGTGAAGGCGGACTTCACCCTGGCCTCCGGGTCCAAAGGCACCTGCCAGTAGCCTTTGGTAAGATCCATGGTAGTGACGTACCTGGCACCCCCCAACTTGTCTAGGATCTCATCGGTCCTAGGCATAGGGTAGGCGTCGGACACGGTAATGGCATTGAGCTTCCGATAGTCCACACAGAACCGGATCGACCCGTCCTTTTTGGGGACCAGCACCACCGGCGAGGCCCAGGGGCTGGCGGATGGCTGGATCACCCCTAAAGCCAGCATGTCACTGACCTCTCTCTCCAGGTCCTGGGCTGTTTTCCCAGTGACTCTGAATGGGGAACACCTGATGGGAGGATTGGTTCCCGTCTCCACCCGGTTGACAGCCAGGTTAGTGAGCCCAGGCCGGCTGGAGAACAGCTGCCGGTATGAATGCAGCACGGCTCCGATCTCTGCCTGCTGGGCAGGGGTTAGCTGGTCTGAGAGGGGAATTGATTCTAGTGAGGGGTCAGCCCCAGCCGCAGGGAGGAGTCCCACCCGGGGGTCCTCTCCTTTCTCCTCCCACTGCCCACACACAGCCAGCACCAACTTCTCTCTGTCCCAGTACGGCTTCATCATATTGACGTGATACACCCGGTGGCTGTGTGCCCGGTTGGACAGTTCCACCACATAGTTCACCTCGTTTATTTGTCTGATGACCGTGAAGGGGCCGTCCCAGGCCGCTTGCAGCTTGTTCTTCCTCACGGGGATGAGGAGCATCACCTGGTCCCCGGTAGCATATGAGCGGACACGGGCTGAGCGGTCGTACCAGACCTTCTGCTTCCTCTGGGCCCTTGCTAGGTTCCCCCTAGCCAAGCCCATGAGCTCCACAAGCTTTTCCCGGAAAGTCAGTACATACTCTACCACTGATTCCCCATCGGGAGAGGCCTTTCCCTCCCACTTGGCTCTCATGAAGTCCAGGGGACCCCTCACCCTCCTTCCGTACAGCAACTCGAACGGGGAGAACCCTGTGGATTCCTGGGGCACTTCCCTATATGCGAACAGCAGGTGGGGTAAATACTTGTCCCAGTCCTGCGGGTGCTGGTCCATAAAGGTTTTCAGCATCCTCTTTAGGGTCCCATTGAACCTTTCCACCAGCCCGTTGGACTGAGGGTGGTAGGCTGAGGCCCAGGTGTGTCAGACCCCACACTTCTCCCACAAGCACTGGAGCAGGGTCGACATGAAGTTAGACCCCTGGTCTGTAAGGACCTCCTTGGGGAACCCCACTCTGCTGAAGATGATCAGCAGCGCGTCTGCCACGGTGTCTGCCTCGATAGAGGACAAGGCCACCGCCTCGGGGTAGCGCGTAGCAAAATCTACCACCACCAGGATGTATTTCTTCCCTGACCGGGTCACCCTGCTGAGGGGCTCCACTATGTCCACGGCCACTTTCTGAAAAGGCTCCTATATGATAGGCAAAGGTCTCAGTGGTGCTTTACACTTATCCCGGGCCTTCCCCACCCTCTGGCAGGAGTCACAGGTCCTGCAATACTGTTGGACAGCGTCAAAGACCCCAGGCCAGTAAAAGTTCTGCAGCAGCCTCTGCCTGGTCCGCCAGATGCCCTGATGCCCCGAAAGGGGGATATCGTGGGCCAAGAACAACAGTTTGCGGCGGTACCTCTGGGGAACCACCAGCTGCCTCCCGACTTTCCAAGATTCAGTTCACCTTGAACCAGTCCATTCCCGGTACAAGAATCCCCTCTCCCCGGCAGTCCTCCCCCTGGGATCCTGCACTGTCGTGGCTAGCCAGGGCCCTCAGTTTCTCCAGGGAGGGATCCACCTGCATTTGGAATTCAGCTGCTGGGTCTGATGCTACAGCCCTGGCTGGTGGCGCCTCAGTTTCCCCATCCTGGGACGGAGGCTCCGGCCCAGCCCTGTCGAGCCCTACCCTTGGCGCTTCAGCCCCCCCGCCCTCGGGAGGTACCGCGCCCCTCGCTGGCTCTGGCTCCGGGTAAGGACCAAGGCGCTATGAGTGTTATTCGGCCAGTTCTCCAAGTCATTACCCATTAGCACCTCGGTAGGCAGGTGGTCGTGCACCCCAACCTCTTTGGGTCCCTCCTTAGCCCCCCATTTCAGGTGTATCCTCGCTACAGGCACCTTGACGGGGGGCCCAAACACTCCCCTCAGGGTCAGGTAGGCATCGGGCACTAGCTGGTCTGGGTCCACCATCTCGGACCACGCCAGCGTCACCTCTGCGCCCGTGTCCCAAAACTCCTGGACACGTCTTCCCCCCACCTCAATGGGGATGATGTGGTGGGGCCTGTCCCACGCTCACCCGGCGGATTGCGTACGGGTGCTCTGGACCTGGGGCCCCGCCTTCCCCTGCTGGCCTGGCCTGGTGGTCCCCTCTCCCTGGCACAGCCCTCTTGACTGCAGCCCCTGGGCCCGGCGGTGCCCCCTCTCGGTGGGCTTCCACCCAGTTAACACCCCGCGTGTTCTGCTTGGCTGCCATTTCCTTCATCTTCAGGCACTGTGCCACCTTGTGCCCCTCTTGGCCACAGTAATTACACCTCATGTCCCTCAAGTCCCAAGAGGGGGGTCGCCCCGCCCTGGCAGTCCCGGGCACCCCTGAGTTGGGCTTCCTGGAGTCCCACCTTTGAGAGGTCTGTGGGTGACTCCCCTTATGAGTCCCTGATGTGGGTCTCCCCCCTACCCCCGATCTACTGTCCATGAACTCATCTGCCAGCGCCCCTGCATGGCGCAGATCTTTGGGCTTCCGGTCCACTAGCCACATCTTAAGGGCCGGAGGTCAGATGTCATACAGCTGCTCCAACCCCACCAGGTTATACACATCCTCTGCGGTAGTGGCCCCTGTGCCCTTCCCCCACTTGCGGAGATATTCCCCCAGCACGTTGGTGACCTCCTTGTAAGAGACACCTGAGGCCTTGCGCACACCCCGGAATCGTTTCCTGTACGCCTCGGGGGTCAGTTCAAACTTCAGCAGCAAAGCCTGTTTGAACAGGTCGTACTCCCCCGTCTCAACATCATCCATTTGGCTGAACGCCTGTATGGCTTTGGGACCCAGCATGGGGGTCAGACAGCGAAGCCTGTCTGCAGGGTCAATCTGGTTTAGTTCACAAGCCTTCTCAAAGGCTGTGAGGTAGGCATCAATATCCCCGCCCCTCTCGAACTGGGGCAGCAGTTTGGTGTCTAGATTCCCCACACCACTGGCGTCTCGGGGCCCTTCCCCACTTACTAGGGTTACCATATTTCAGCAAGCAAAAAAGAGGACGGGAGAAGCCCCGCCCTAGCCCCGCCCCTGCCCCTCCCACTTCCCGCCCCCCCTGACCTCCCAACCCTCCCCCCGTTCCTTGTCCCCTGACTACCCCCTCCTGGGACCCCTGCTCCTAACTTCCCTCCAGAACCCCACCCCCTACCTAAGACTCCCTGTTCCTTGTCCCCTAACTGCCCCCTCCTAAGACCCCCCCCCAACTGCCCACCAGGACCCTACCCCCTACCTGTACCCTGACTGCCCAAAACTTTCTCCACTCCCCCCAAAAAGCCCCCCCCCCGTTTCTTGACTGCCCCCTCCAGAACCTCCCTGCCCCTTCTCCTGCCCCCCTTACCCTGCTGCTCAGAACAGGGTGTTGGGCTCTGTGCCAGCCGGACACATGGCTGAGCTCCCCAGCACAACAAAACCCGGTCCCTGGCCCTGCACAACAAAACCCGGTCCCTGGTCCGGACCGGGTTGCAGGGGAGAGCAGCCCTTGTATCAGCACAAAGTGCTCTCGCTCCCGTTTTGCTACGCTGCATGGCAGTAACCGCTCCCAGTTGCAAAAGGGGAGGGCTGCACTTTGTGCTGAGACACTTGCTCAGAATGCAGGGCGGAGCTCCTCTCCAGCTGCTCCGGAGTCCAGCCCGGGACTTTCCTGCAGCCCTCCCAGCCGCTCCGGGGGAGGGGGGAAATCCCGGACATTGTGAGTGCTTTACAAATTCCCCCCGGACGCTATTTTTAGCACAAAAAGGAGGACATGTCCGGGTAAATCCGGACGAATGGTAACCCTACCACTTACCCCGCGGCAGGCCCTCCTGGCCCGCCTCTCGTCCATCTCCAACTCGTGCTTCCGCTGCTCTACACGATCCGCTTGTTCTCTCTCTGTCCACCAGCCTCCGATCCTCTAGCTCCAGCTCCTTTGCTTTCAGCTGCAGCTCCAATCTCCGCAGCTCCTCTAGGGAGGAACCTAACTGGGGTCTCCTTGTACTGACCGGGGAGTCAGGTCTGACCCACTCCCAGTCACTACACAGACTGCCCCCACGGCTACTCCCCGGCTCTCTGGGCACCCCGGGAGTCCCCCTGGGGTCTGGAGCCTGCGCCTCAGATGGGTCATTCTCTACGGTGCCGGGCCGGGCCGGGGGCTCGGGGGACGGGCCGGCGGTGCCAGGCCGGGCCGGGGGCTTGGGGGACGGGCCAGCGGTGCCAGGCCGGGCCGGGAGCTCGGGGGACGGGCCGGCGGTGCCGGGAGCCGGGCTGGGGACCGGTGGTGCGGTGCCGGGGGACGGGGGTGCTCGGCCGGGGGCCCGGGGGCCGGGCCGGGGACCGCAGTGCTGGGCGGGCCGGGGGTGGTCGGCCGGGGGCCGGGCCCGGGGCCGACACCACAGGGCCCGAGCCGACCCAGGCTAGAAACGCTGGGGGGGCCAGCCTGGACCGCGCCTCCTCCCCCCACACCCCCCCTTACCTGCTTCAGGATTCCCGCGACTCAAATGTTCGCGGGAAGCTGGGGAGGGGACGGAGACTTTGGGGAGGGGGCGGAGTTGGGGCGGGGGGGCATGGGCGGGGCTGGGGGCGGGGCCGGGGCCCCGTGGAGTGTCCTCCTTTTGGAGGCACTAAATATGGTAACCCTATCGTAAACCGGGGCCTCCTCTCCTGCTTCTGTCCTCTGGCTGGAACCGGCTGGTTAGGTCACTGGGTCCTCACTCTGCAGCCCATTGTCCGCCCACTGGCCAGAACCGGCTGCGTCTCCTCAGCTGGGCCTCTGGGTCACCAGGTCGCCAGGTCACCGGTCGCTGGGGTATCCATCCTCCCGGCCATCGGCTGGGTCCCCACGTCCTCTCTCCGGCCCTCTGCAAAACACACTCCCTCTCCCCTCCCCTCGTTAAACCAGTAACACACAGGGAAACTGAGTCCCACCCCCTCCGCATGCAAACCATTGAAACTCCACAGAAAACAAGAAAACCCCCCACTTCGTCACAGGCAACCAGGATTTAGTCGTAAAGGTGCCACAGGACCCTCTGTTGCTTCATACGTATAAAGTGATCCATCATTCAGCTGTGCACACTCCCGGTCATAGAAGTGCCGGGCAATAGGGGGAGATTTAGAGTCCTCGCTCCTACCCATCTGTCTGGGAAAACTATACCAATAAAATATATACAAACTGTGTAGGTATATACAGCCCCGGTCGTAGAGGTGCCGGACCATAAGGACGAGGATTAGAGTCCTCCCTCCTACCCGTCTGTTTGGGAAAAATTGCATAGGTGAATATACCCTCGGTCATAGCAGGATTGAGCCCAAAATGCAGGGGGCTTAGCGTTCCCCCCTCCTGTTCTGCCAGGCAGAGTTTTTAGTGGGTATAGACTTTCGGTGTTTTGTAAGTTCCAGCACAAGCATGGGCAAATAAGGAATATATTTCTGTAAGACCCTATTGTGAAGGATTTAGGAGTGTGGGACATTGTTATGATTTTACATACACATTGTTCATTGTACAAAACACGTCACATTTTTTAGCTCATTTCAGAGAGATGTTTTTAATTATGTGGTTTTGCTACATTTTTTTTTTTTTTTTTTGGTTACAGATAGGGACAAGCACACCCATTTCTGAGGGCTTCATTCATAGAATATGAGGGTTGGAAGGGACCTCAGGAGGTCATCCAGTCCAACCCATTGCTCAAAGGAGGACCAATCCCCAGACAGACTTTTGCCCAAAATGGTCCTCTGAAGGATTGAACTCACAACCCTGGGTTTAGCAAGCCAATGCTCAAACCACTGAGCTTTCACTCTTGGGTGTTTAGTAATCTTCTCTTTTTTTTAAACTGACTGACCCATAACCTGGGGTAGCCAGAAGTCCCATTTTTATAGGGACAGTCACGTTTTTGGGGACTTTTTCTTATATAGACAAATATTACCCGCCACCCCCTGTCCTGTTTTTTCACAGTTGCTATCTGGTCACCCTAATTTTATTTGTTGTTTATATAGCAGCTAGGAGGTGGTGTTTAGCCACCACCAAATATTTTATGTTGCTTTTAGGTTTTTTAGATTTATTTGTATTAAGTTTACAGCAGTATTTGCCTGCTTGTGAATGAGACTATTTTGCAGTTGTGACAAGGAACTTAATTTATTTTTAATTACTTTTAGGTTTATAGTATTTATAATTTTTGATTTAAAACCAGTTTTTTTAGTATGGTGTTTACTATATTTTGTTTTGCTTGGCCATTGCAGTGTTGATGTGTTTTTATTTAGGCTAGGAAGGGAGTAGGGTGAACATTTAGGTTTTATTTTAGACACGTTTAGCTGAGTTTAATTTATACCCATTTTTATTTGTATTAATAGTGGTTTTAACAAAACTTTTACTGGATTACTTTGGGTTATAAACAATTTTGGTTTTTTTTATTTTTATTTTTTTGAATGGATAGTTTTTGGTGCATGTGTCCGGGAATTATAGATTCAATTTGCTACAGGGTATTGGACAGTACCTCACAATAACTGTTAATATTATTCCTGTGTTAACAGGCTTATTTTACTGATATGGTAATTGTGGGTAGCTCCAGGTGGTATTTTTATAGGGATCTTCTATTTTTATTTTTTAGTGGTGTTTATAAGGTGAGCTTTAAGTTCAACTTTTTTGTGTGTGTGGCACATACATTGGTATTTAAAGGTTTTATGATTTGGCTAGTGTTTTTATGATACCATTCCGGGTAGGAATCCATGATTGGTTGGCAGGGAGTGAATTATTCCTTAAAGATTGGTTTAGGAGGAGGGCTGCATTTTTTCCCACGATTGCTTTAATTATTTGGCACTAAAAGTTCCCGGAAGCAGGTAACGCCAAACCTTACACTGGAGTTTTATTTTTTGTGGATTACAATTGTGGTGGTTAAGCAGCGCTGTGTGCTCAGGTTTTGGGATGTTCTTTTCTGCAAAGAATTTAAACATTATTATCTAGGTAAACAATGTAATTTGTGAAACATGCACTGAGTTTAGTTTTTTATTCTTTCCAATGCGGTATACCAATGGGTAAGGCGGTTCACTATGGAGTAAGGGCCTATTCATTTTGATTTTAGTGGTCACTTTTTTGTTATTTTAAGGTACATGATTTGGTCCCCTGTATCCCACAGGGCTGTTTTATGGGCCTTTGTTGGAATTTGTTGTTCATGTGTTCGATGGCCTGATTAACCCTATCCTGGAGGGTGGTTTTATTTTCTTGTAACTGAGCCATTGAAAATAATCATGCTGGGTTATATTAGAGCTCTCTTCTTCACCCTGTACCGGGTAACTCGGATCAATCATTAGGCGCATTGGATGTTCAAACAGAATTTGAAATAGTTGAATTTTTGTCCTTCGTTTATTACTGCTGTGGATGGCAGCTAAAATTAGAGGAAGTTTATCTGGCCACTTTTTTCCCATGTGATTTACTGCCTTTCAGAGCACTTCCTTAATAGTGCGGTTCATGCCCTCTACTTGGCCTGAGGACCGAGCCTGGTCTGGTACATGGAGCTTTTGTTTAGTTTCTAAGGCTTGTATTAGTGTTGTAAAGATTTTTTTTACAAAGGCTCCTTCATTGTCAGAATCTATTATTTCGGGGGTGCCATATCTACACACCACCTCATTAAAGAACTTTTTGGCCACTGCCCTGGTGCTATTATCTTTAGTGGGAAATGCCTCCACCCATCCAGAAAAGGAATTAATTATTACCAATAAATACTGGATTTTTTTTTTCACTTTTTGGCAATTTATCAATAAAATTAATTTGAGCCCTGTGCCACGGCCCAAGCCTTCGGTGGTGCATCCTGGGTTGGTGCGGAGGACAAGGCTTGTCCTGAGAGCACCGCACACAATTTCACCCCCATGTTTTAACATTATTCTTCATACATGTTTATTTTGCTACTTGTTTTAGGCATCTTAAAATTCCTTCCACTTTTTTAGCCGCCAAACGAATATCAAAAGGCTGATTCATCAGGGAAATGCAGGGCTGGGGCTGTGAGAGCCTTCTGCATTGGCAGGGTTAAAGCGGAGTTCTGCTTTTCCCCCCCATTTTCATTTCACAATGGGTGAGTTATTTCAGCATATTTATAAATGTGTGGGGTAAGAAAATGGAATGCTCCTAGCACTATTCTTAAGGAGTGAGCGTCGGTAGGGGCCAGCCGTTCTACCAGTGCCCTCACCTTCCTCTGATCTACCTGTGTCCCTTCTTGTCCAACGACTGCGCCCAGGTGTGTCACCTGAGGTAGCAACAGCTGAACCTTGTCTGAGGCTACTTTGGACCCTGTTTCCTGAATTAGTGCCAACACTTTTTCCGTTAGTGCCTCAGTTTCCCCAAATATCAAAATGTCCGCTACATATTGTCACGGACTCACAGATCGTGCCCACTCTTGGCCCCGTGCGGTCCGTGGGGGGTGCCCCTGTTAGTGAGACAGCCCTTCTCAGGGGTCCACTCTGTCTCAGGGTCAGGCCCCTCCACCTCCTGGAGCCACACCTCTCAGAGCCTTAGCACATCTGTCTCTCGCCATGGGTCCCCGCGCGGAGTCCACTCACTCTGGACCACCCGGGCCTTCACCCCCGAAGGGGTTGATGCCACCCTGTTCTCTAAACCGGAGTGACTCTCAGCCAGCATAAAACAGGAGGGTTTATTGAGCATTGAACACAGCACAGGAAACTCTCAGGGCCTCAGACCTGGCCTCCCTCAGCCCAGCACATCCCAATCTCTCTGCATCCAGGGGGGCTCTGCCTGCTCCCCCTCTCCAGCCCAGAGACCCCCTGCTTCCCAGCTGGGCATCTGAGATCACTGGCCCCAAGCCCCACCTCTGTCCATTGTCTTCTCTCCAGGGAAACAGGGTCGTAAACCGGGGCCTCCTCTCCTCGCTTCTGTCCTCTGGCTGGAACCGGCTGGTTAGGTCACTGGGTCCTCACTCTGCAGCCCATTGTCCGCCCACTGGCCAGAGCCGGCTGTGTCTCCTCAGCTGGGCCTCCGGGTCACCAGGTAGCCAAGTCACCGGTCGCTGGGGTATCCATCCTCCAGGCCATCGGCTGGGTCCCCAAGTCCTCTCTCTGGTCCTCTGAAAACAAACTCCCTCTCCCCTCACCTCGTTAAACCAGTAACATCTAGGGAAACTGAGTCCCACCCCCTCCGCATGCAAACCATTGAAAACTCTACCGAAAACAAGAAAACCCCCCACTTCGTCACACATATGAAAAAACAAAAGGCCTTTCCTGTGGACTCAACTGGTCTAGCAAATCCACAACATGCCGATGGGCAATAGCCGGGCTGTTGTGACATCCCTGGGGCAACCGACAAAAAGTCCATTGTTGCTCCTGTATTGTAAAGGCAAATCGATCTTGTGAGCCCAGAGGTAGGGGTGTGGCAAAGAAACGCTTGGCCAAATCAAGTGAAGCTGCCGAGGGGGGGAAGTGGCAGCTCCCTCCTGGGGGGCACCATCTGCTCCCTCCCACCTCACACCCACAAACAATCCTGCCCCCCGGCTCTGACCTTTGCGGGGAGCCGGTCTGCCCTCAAACTCCTGTCCCCCATCCCAAATCCTCTCCCCTCAACCCCCCTCCCGACACCCCCAACCTACTTCCCCCAAACTCCCCAGCCCCTGCTCCACATTGATGAGGGTTAAACATGCGCCAGGGGCGGGCTCCAGAGCCCACAGCCTGCTCAGCCCCATGGCAACCCCCCCATTGACCCCTGGAACCGGCTGTTACAGACACAGCAGAGCAGGAACTAGGGGAGCCGTGGCAGGCACCATGTGAAACGAGGGGTTTGTTCCAGCCCCGGCCCCGTTCGCTGGAGCGAGTCTCTAGCCGGAAAATCCCCTGGGTTTGGGCGTCTCCCCGCTGGCCCTGGAGACGCTAGCGACTGTCCTGGGGGGGCAGAGGAGCCAGTGGAGCTGGCGTTGACACGGCTGATGTTAAAATCTGACCCTGTTTCCTCCCAGGCTGGGGGTTCAGCTGGGGGAGGGGGATGGTGTTAGGGTCCCTCTCTCTGGCTGCTGTGCTCAGGGCCGGCTCTAACTTTTTTGCTGACCCAGACAAAAAAGAAGAGCGCTGCCACGCCATACCCCCACCGCGAGCGCCGCCAAAATCCCCACCCCCCAGCACCACGCCACCCGAAGCCCCGCCCCTCCAAGTGCCACACCACCTGAAACTCCACCCCCCCAAGCGCCACGCCGTACAAAGCCCCCGCCCCCCCTCCAAGCACCACGCCACCCGAAGCCCCGCCCCTCCAAGTGCCACACCACCTGAAACCCCACCCCCCCAAGCGCCACGCCGTACAAAGCCCCAGCCCCCCCTCCGAGCACCACGCTGCCCTAAGCCCCGCCCCCCTTCTGAGCTCCGTGCTACCCGAAGCCCCCGCCCTCCCTCCGAGCGCCACCCGAAGCCCCTGCCCCCCCCGAGCACCACGCCGCCCGAAGCCCCGTCCCCCCAAGCACTGCCCAAAGGCCTGCCCCCTCTCCGAGCATCACGCCGCCCGAAGCCCTGCCCCCCCGAGCACCATGCCACCCAAAGCCCCCGCCTCCCCTCCGAGCGCCGCGCTGCCGAATCCAAAAATAAAAAATCGAGCACCACCCTGCCCCAAGCTGCTGCCCCAAGCACATGCTTGGTCGGCTGGTGCCTGGAGCCAGCCCTGGCTGTCCTCAGGATATCACCCAGGGGCCCAGGAGTTGGGGGGCGGGAGCCACGGCATGAAGTGAATCTCTTTCTTTAAGGCCCCAATGGGTGGTGGGTGGCACAGCCCATCCCCGCAATATTTTATGCACCAATGAGGCCTCGTTTTCGACACCCCAATTGTGGGTCAGGGATTTCTGCTCCCCCACTTCTCCCATGTCCCAGGCAGGCCCCAGCCCGGCCCATGGGTTCAGTCCAGCGGCCACTCAGGTTGGTCTAATCCCGTCTTTCTGTCTCGCCAACTTTCCCCCAACGTTGATTCGTCCAGGTTCTCATGACGCTGTCTGAACTTCTCACTCACCTTCGTCGGCTGAAGACCCCACGAGGGGACATTTGGAGTCTCCGGTATCACAGCCGTAGGGTGACCAGATGTCCCGATTTTATCGGGACAGTCCCGATATTTACTTGTTTGTCCCACGACCACACCAAGGGGGGAGCGCTCCGGTTTGTTCACTGGAGCTTATGGCAGCTACAGGGTGGGGAAGGGGGGGGTTGTGCCTCCTTTGCGGAGTTCTCCCGGCCCCGGGTGGGTTCTCACTGCCCCCTGCTCCTGCGGCCTTCCCGGCCCCACCCCCTGGGACTTTGCCTCCTGCACCAGCCTTTGTGTGCGGAGGAGGGACAAGCCCGTGCTGGGAGGCAGGCTGGTTTTTAGGGCAGAGGAGCAGCCGAGCGCTGCATCTCTGATTGCAGAGCCGGGGGACCCAGCCAACGGCTGCAGACGGTTGCGGCGGGACGGGGGGGGGGCGCTCTGGCGGCTTTTTTTTTTTTTTTTTGCTCCGCCCCCCCCCGGCATCCCAATATTTCATCTTTGGCATCTGGTCACCCTACACAGCCGCCCCCTGGGATGGGGAGATTTGGGGGGCAGGAGAGCAGGAATCTCTGGGGGGTTGTACAATAGAAATACAGGGTGTGGGAGGTCTAGGGAGAAAGGTGGGAGAGAAGAGGGGTTGCGGGGCTGGGATTGTGCAGGATGGGGGGAGAGACCCAGCTCGGGGCTGGGTGATGAGCCCTGGTGGTCCTGGGGGATTTAACTACCCAGCCACCAGTTGGGAAAGCGCTAGGGCCAAACGCACCCTGCCCAGTGCTGCCCTGGATGGACGGGGACGACAGCGGGTGTGTGAGGGGGAGGCTGTAACTGGGGGCGGCCGGTTTAGACTCGATGGGGACAGTGGCGTAGCCAGCTTCTAAGAGGAGGGGGAGCAAACATAAAAAAGGCGCCTCCCCTTGGCTCCTCCTCTGGCCACCCCGCCCCTCCCCCCCCCATGGCTCCTCCAGCCTTGCTGTGCCACTCCTGTGGCCTCCCCGCTCGCTCCTCCGGCCGCGGCTGCCAGCCGCCATGCTGTGCCCCCCCGCTCCTCTGGCCGTGCCTGCTGCCCCCCCCATGGCTGCCTGTCGTGCTGCGGGCCACCAGCCTGTGCCCCCCCCCCTCGCTCCTCTGGCCGCTTTTGGAAAGGCGGGGGAAGCGGCTGCTTCCCCTGCACCCCGCTAGCTACGCTACTGGATGGGGACCCCCAGGCAGGAGCTGGCTGCGAAGGGGCGGGTGGCAGGCGGGTGGGGTGACCGTGGCTGTGAAATGCCGGGTGCCCGGCCCCAGGGAAAGGGAGGAGGCAGAGCGGTCAATGCTGGGAGTCTGTCCGGGAATGGGTTAGTTATCAAGTGCCCGGCCCCCCAATGCCCCCAGCTCACCACAGTCGCAGGCGGGGCCCTCCCCATGCTGAGCCCTGCTACGGCCCCGCTCCCCACTGACAGCCCTGTGCAGAGACCGGCCCAGCTGGGCCAGCGAGTGGGACCCCGTCGCCCTCCAGGGGCTGCTCTGAGAGGAGCCCAATGAGCCCGGCGTAGGGGAGCTCCTCTAGCTGGTGCCGCAGGGGCTGGTGCTCGGGGGCCGGGGGTTCGATACTGAGGTGCGGTTGTTGTTCTGGGAGCGGTTGTGGGGAGGATTCTCTTAGGCAGGAGTGTTTGGGGGGAGGGTTGTGCTGGTGTCTCAGGAGTTGTCACCCCACCCCAGAGTGATCCCATCCCCCCCAGGCGTTACACACACTCCCAGCGTGGGGACAGCGGGGCTGTGGGAGGCCTGCGGGGGTGGGGCTCATTTCTGGTTCTGTGTTTATTAGAAATCTGGTGATTAACAGGCAAAATAACACAAACAGCCGCCTCGGTGCGTCCCCTCCCCCTCCTGGAGCTGAGCCCTCCTGGCCACGGGGCTGGGTGGGGCAGCACCAGCTGCAGGGGGGGTAACGCTGTCACCCCCTGGTGGGTGAAGCTCCCTGCCTGTTGCTCCAGTGACTCCCCTGGGTTCACGCTATGGGGGTGGGGGGGGCGCCCCTGCACCCCGGGGGCTCTGCCCCTGGGCTCATGGTTCACGCTGATGGCGACGTACAGGACGGGCTCGGGGGCAGGGGCTGGGTCCCCCCGTTTGTCCTGCAGCGCCTGGTGGTCCAGCTCGGCGTAGGTGAGTCCGTCGGTGCCGGGGTCGGTCTCCTGGGGCTGGGAGGGGAGAGAATCACTGGTGTGTGTGTGTGTGTGTATGTGTGTGTGTACGTACGTGCACATGTATGAAATATCAAAGCCCACAGAGCCAGACTGCATGCGCGTGAACACGTACACACAAACACGTCCAGCTGCTCTTCTCCACCGGCCCCACGCACTCCAGCCCACAGAGCTAGGGTTACCATATTTCAACAAGCAAAAAAGAGGACGGGAGGAGCCCCGCCCTAGCCCCGCCCTAGCCCCGCCCCTGCCCCTCCCACTTCCCGCCCCCCCAGAACCCCCAACCCTCCCCCCGTTCCTTGTCCCCTGACTGCCCCCTCCTGGGACCCCTGCCCCTAACTGCCCCCCGGGACTCCACTCCCTATCTAAGCCTCCTTGCCTCTTGTCCCCTGACTGCCCCAACCCTTATCCACACCCCCACCCCCAGACAGACCCCTGGGACTCCCACGCCCCATCCAACCACTCCCCACCCCCTGACAGCCCCCCCCCCCAGAACTCCCAAACCATCTAAACCCCTCTGCTCCCTGTCCCCTGACTGCTCTGATCCCTCTCCACACTCCTGCCCCCTGACAGCTCCCCCCCAGAACTCCCAGCCCCCTACCCCCCGCTCCTTGTCCCCTGACTGCCCCCTCCTGGGACCCCTGCTCCTAACTGCCCTCCAGAACCCCACCCCCTACCTAAGACTCCCTGTTCCTTGTCCCCTAACTGCCCCCTCCTAAGACCCCCCCCCCAACTGCCCCCCAGGACCCTACCCCCTACCTGTACCCTGACTGCCCAAAACTTTCTCCACTCCCCTCCAAAAGCCCCCCCCCCCGTTTCTTGACTGCCCCCTCCAGAACCTCCCTGTCCCTTCTCCTGCCCCCCCTTCCCCTGCTGCTCAGAACAGGGTGTTGGGCTCTGTGCCAGCCGGACACATGGCTGAGCTCCCCAGCACAACACAAAACCCGGTCCCTGGCCCTGCACAGGGCTGCCGGAGCGGGCTGCAGGAGGAGGAGCTGCCGGCCGGCTCAGAATGCAGGGAGGGGGGGGTGGGAGGAGGAAGCTGCTCCGGAGTCCAGCCCGGGACTTTCCTGCAGCCCTCCCAGCCGCTCGCTCTGCTCTGCCAGGGGAGGGGGAAATCCCGGACATTGTGAGTGCTTTACAAATTCCCCCCCGGACGCTATTTTTAGCACACAAAAGGAGGACATGTCCGGGTAAATCCGGACGAATGGTAACCCTACACAGAGCCCCATGGGGCAGAGATCAGGGAAATCCCCCCGCCCCCGGCACCTGCCCCCCAGGGAATTCTCCTGACCCTCGGAAAGCTCAGACAAATGCAAACATTTGGGGTGAAGGTTCGGGGGGCTCAGGGGTGAGTTTGGGGGGTGCAGGGTCAGTCTGCTAGTCTCTGTGTTCTGGGTCTTCCACTCCTCCCCCCTTCCCCCCCACCCCAGTTGTCCACCTCAGATTGGTGGGGGGGGGGTCTGGATGGTGCATTGGTGCTGGGGGGGGTCAGAGAATGGGGGGCACTTATCAGGACATCCAGCTGCTTCCTTTCACCCATGAGGGCGTCTGTGAAACAGAGCCTGCCCCTGCGAGGAGGGGCTGGGTTCAGATCAGGGCCCCCTATGTGAGCCCTTTGCCGACTGGCCCACCTGCCCCCAGCATACTGGAGTGGGGCAGGATCACAAGCTCCATGGTGCAGCAAGGGAAACTGAGGCACAGAACAAGCGCACACCCAAGAGGGTGCAAAGATGCCTCATTGCAAAATGACACACACACTGCACCCCACATCAACATCTCCTTCCCCAACAGGATGTGGTCCCCACCAGGGAGCACCTGCCCCGCCCCACCCCATCCCTCCCCTCCCCTCCTTTATGACTTACAGACTGTGGCTGTAATCTCAGACTTCCTACAGGGAGAAAGAGAGAGAGAGAGAGCAACAGAACCCAGGAGTCCTGGCTCCCAGCCCCCTCCCCTGCACGCCCGCTCCAACTCACAAGCCCCCAATCCCCTCCCAGAGCCAGGGAGAGAACCCAGGAATCCTGTGTCCTGGGACAGGGAGATTGGGGATGGGGAGTGGAGCTGGGGTCTCAACTGCTCTGTGTCGGGGCTGGTCCTTTCCCTGCAGAGACATGAAGCAGAATTGTCCATGAGTTGACCCAGATCCCAAGTATCAGCCCTGCCCCTCAGCCCTATAGGGCAGCTGGGACGGGGGGCCAGGAGAGACTCCCCCCCCACTGCTCTGCCCAGGGGAGTCATGCCCCCTCCAGCTGCTGAGCCTGGATACCCTAGAGCAGGGGTAGGCAAACGTTTTGGGACAAGGGCCACATCTGGGTGGAGGAATTGTATGCAGGGCCGGGGCAGGGTATTGGGGTACAGGAGGGAGTGTGGGGTGTGGCAGGGGCTGCGGAGTGCAGGAAGGGGCTCAGGGCAAGGGATTGGGGCAGAGGAGGGGTGCAGAGTGTACGAGGGGCAGGGGTGCAGGAGGGGTGCAGGCAGGGGGCTTAGGGCAGGGAGTTGGGGTGCAGGAGGGGTGCAGGGTGCAGCCGGAGGCTTAGGGCAGGGAGTTGGGGTGCAGGAGGGGTGCAGGGTGCAGCCGGAGGCTCAGGGCAGGGGATTGGGGTGCAGGAGGGGTGCAAGGTGCAGGCAGGGGTCTCAGGGCAGGGGGTTGGGGTGTAGGAGGGGTGTGGCGTGCAGGCAGGGGGCTGAGGGGTGCAGGAGGGGTTCAGGCTCCGGGGTGGCAGCGGTGCGCACCGGGGCCAGGGCAGGCTCCCTGCCTGCCTTCTCTGTCTCCGGCCCCGCGCTGCTCCCGCAAGCGCTGCGCCCCCTGGAGGAGGGGGCAGAGGGCTCCGCATGCGCTGTCCTTGCCACGCCTCCAAATACCTCCCCCGAAGCTCCCATTGGCCGTGGTTCCCCGTTCCCAGCCAATGGGAGCTGCGGGAGAGGGGGCAGGTCCTGGAGGCAACACACGGAGCCCTCTACCCACCCCTCCGGCCCGGGGCCGTATTTTGCCCACCCCTGGGTTAGAGACAGGATGAGCCTGGGTCCCTGCAGCCCCGCGGCCCCATGGAGCCCTCCACCCCCTGCAGCACAGCGCCCCCTAGTGCTGCCCAGGGGCTTTGGGACCAGCTCTCACTGCCAGGGGAGAGCGCCCCCTGCTGGGCCCCTGCCTCACCTCCTGGGTTTCCTTCCCTATCTCCCGTCCAAGCCATGACCCCTTCCCAGCCCGGCTTAGCAGCGGGTTTAACCCTTCCCTCGCTGGGCGGGGCACTCACTTCCTCGGGTTCTTCTGTAGCAGAGGAAGGCCAGGAGGAGGAGGAGGAGGCCGGCGGCCACCGCGCTC
Organism: Malaclemys terrapin pileata; assembly: GCF_027887155.1. Classification (NCBI taxonomy): domain Eukaryota; kingdom Metazoa; phylum Chordata; order Testudines; family Emydidae; genus Malaclemys; species Malaclemys terrapin. Next base: position 669,133 of record NC_071524.1, read on the forward strand.
ACCCCAGCGATGAAGGGGCTGCTCAGAACTCGTGTGGTTCCGATCCCCCTGGGAAGCAGCACCAGGCGGTGAGCGGCTGGTTCGTTACCTGTTACCCCAGCCCCTCCCCTCGAGGACCCAGGGACCCACAGCAGAACATTCTATGGGGCTAGTTGGGGGGCAGGAGCAGAGGAGATTCTGGGTAATAGTGGTCAGGGGGCTCACTTCCAATGGCAGAGGGCTGTACTGGGGTGGGGGCAGGGGCTGTGTGGGGGTGTACCTCAAGCCCCACATACCCTGTGAAGCCAGTTGGGCCTGGATCATGCAGCACCCCCCCCCCCCTTGGGGCCTGCCCCTGTCCTGGGAATTTCCCAGCAGCTTCAGCTCATTGCTGCATAGCAACATCTGTGGAGGGGGATTACGGGTGGGGGGAGGTTGGCTGGGGAGGGGCTTTGAGATCATTGGGAGAACCAGGCCCCGCTGAAGTGATCAGCGGAAGATGTAATGGCACTGCCATCGCGACTGCCATCATTAGGTTCCAGGCTCAACAAGGTGTGACGAACTGGGCCTGTTCTCACGGTGGTCTGTGAATGCTGACAGGGGAGTGTTATGGGATAGTCTGCATTGCAGGATGGGATCTGCCCGAGGGCGCCCGAGGGCGCATACCTGAGTGTGTAACATGAGAACCCAGGAAGGGGTTGAAGGGGAGGCGACTCCTTAGCCCGGGAAACTGAACAAAGGCTGTGGGAGGGGTCGCTGAAGGCAGAGTGCTGGAAGCAGGCAGGGAGAGAGGGCTGGGGGGCAGAGATGGCTCTGACCTCCCAAGGGGGGCTGGGCTGGGATGCCCGGGGACCCCAAGATGGACCTAACTGAGGGGGTCCCTGTTGTCTGTGCCTGCAAGACCTGTCTTGGACTGTATTCCTGTCATCCAAATAAACCTTCTGCTTTACTCGCTGGCTGAGAGTCATGGTGAATCGCAGGAAGCCGGGGGTGCAGGGCCCTGAGTCCCCCAACACTCCGTGACACAAGGTGTCACTCTGAATTGGTGGGTTCAAGTGTTAACACGGTGTCTATCTGGGTTGGTAGGTTCCAGGGTTAGGCCCTGCTGGACAGCACCCATGGGAAGAGGGAGCCCTGCTTCTGAGCCGTTCCCATGGGCCCTTTGCAGACACAGGCAGAGAGATGGGATACATGGGACTGTTATCCCCAGATCTCCGTTCCTAGCCCCATTCTCCCAGGGAGATATGCACCGAGCTCTGCCCCACATGTGTGGTTTTGTGGTGTCGGTGGGCAGCAGAGCACCCCAGTTTGAGGGGCTGTGTGTTTGGGGGAAGCTCTCCCGGGCCCTGCCCCCACCAAGCCAATCTGGCATCTGCCTAGTTACACCCCCCAGCATATGAAATGAGTCCAGGGGGTGTGTGTCTCAGCCCAGATGAGACATTCGCTGTGGGGATCTGAGCCCGTCCCATGCAGCCAGCCCTTCGTGGCTCCCCCCGGGGTGGCTCCTTGGGGTGCATGAGCGTGTTTCTGGGGGTCTACAGAGATTTCTTGCCCCCAGCCCCGGTACCAGGCCCAATCGGGGGGTGAGAAAGCTGGAGCCCTGGTGTCTGTGGTTAGTGATACAGGTACACCGGTACACACCCCTGCCCCCCACAGCCGGATTCGGGCCGGCTCAGCACCCCCGGGATCCCAGAACGGGGAGGATCGGCCCAGCAAGACCCTCAGCACAGATACAGCCCCTGCCTGGCTCGGACAGGCCAGACTCCCTCTGAAATCTCCATTGGGGTTGAGTATCGGGGGTAGCCATGTTAGTCTATATCCACAAAAACAACAAGGAGTCCGGTGGCACCTTAAAGACCAACAGATTTATTTGGGCATAAGCTTTTGTGGGTAAAAAAACCCACTTCTTCAGATGCATGGTTGGGAACCACACGGGATTCATCATTTCGGGTCCAGTTTTCATGTAGACAGTCTACCATCTTAGTCCACCTTTCTATCCCTCACCAGACGTGCTCCCATCTGTCCACTGCCCTACGCTCCCAAGGACCCACTTTCCCACTGACCCATGGCCATCTGTGTCTGTCCCACTGACCCATGGCCATCCATCCCCATGGATCTATCCATCACTCCCTATATAGAAGAATTGAATCCATCCGTTCTGTCTGCAGGGACCATCCCCCTCCAAATGGCTGAATGGCCCCGTGGGCATCCGAGCGGGGAGCCCTGTTCCCTGGGGGATGAATTGTTCCATTTCTTCTGCTCACCTTCTCCCTCCAGCTCTGTTGGGGGCAGGATCCGGCTGCTGGGGCCCAGCTGAGGTCGTTCCCCCTGTTGGATTAAAACGAGCATTGGCTGGGATGGGGGATGGACGGAACCGAGCACCCAGGGCCCGGGTGGGAAGGGGCTGAAACGGTGACTCAGCGATTGGGCCGCTTGTCCCACGACCCGGCGTTTGTTAAGGCTTTAAGTGTCCAGGCTGGTGGGGAGTGAATTCAGTGCTGGTGACGGTGCTGGCTGGGCAGCTCCTGGGCCCCCCACTCCTCTGTTTGTCCCCAGAGCAGGGACAGCCGGGGGAACATCCCCCTGGGAAAGGCCCCAGCTCTGCAGCTCCCCCTGGGGGCAGGGATTTCCCCTTCCTGAGCCCCAAACCTCCAGCAGCTGCTGCTCTCCTCTGACTGGGGGACCCCCCAGAGACTCCATCCCCGCTCCCCAGCCAGGTGTCCCTTCTGCTGGGCCCAGGGATCAGGGCAGAGCCTGGCTCTGAGCGTCTCACCAGGGCTAGCCCCATTGAGGGTCTAGCAGGCTGTGGGGCTGGGAGCAGGGACACTGAGCTGGGCCCCTCACCTGCTACCAGCAGCTCCACGGGGTCGCTGGGCTCTGACCAGACGGGCGCGTACGATTCGGTGCTATATCGGGAGCTGTAGCTCCCTGTGACTCTCCGGATCACATGGTGGATGGGAAACTCATCTATGTCCCTGAGCAGGTTCCACGTCCTGCAGCGCGTTCAGGTTCCCATCTTTGTACAGAAGGAACCTCACGTTCTGGTGCTGACCCCGACACTGGATGGTCACGGCTCCCCCCAGAGTGACCTCCCACTGGGGCTGAGAGAGATGTTGGGTTTGGAGTAACTGAGCTCTGCAGTGAGGAGACAGGCCATGAGACAGACCCCAGCACAGTCACTGCGCCTCGTCCTCGCTGCACAGTACCAGAAACGGGGCCCCTGGGAGAAAACCCAGCCAGAGGAACCTCTCCGAGATCCCAGAGATTCCTGGGAGCTATGCCCGAAACTGCCCGAGGACAGAAAGCCAGAACCCCCCTCTGTACCCATCTATCTATTTATTGTCCTGGGAGCCAGGACTTCTGGGTTCTATCCCTGGCTCTGGGAGGGGAGTGGGGTCTAGTGGTTAGAGCAGGGGGAGGAGGTTGGGAATCAGGGGTACTGGGTGTTGCACAGACATGGTGAGAAAAAGTCCCCACCATAGAGCCAGCACCTAACTATCTAACCAGACACAAGGTGCAGGGAGGATGATTATCTCCAGTTTACACAAGGGGAAATGGAGGCACAGGCAGGTTTAGTGACACTCCCAAGGTCCCCTGGGGGCAGGGATCCCCCCTCCCTCAGCCCCCAATCTGCAGCCGCTGGGAACCCTGCAGTGACTCCACTCCGGGTGTCCCTTCTGCTGAGCTCAGAGCAGAGCCTGACTCTGAGCATCCCACAGGCGCGGAGACCCCCTGTAGCTCTGGCTGGGTGTGGGGCCGCTAAGCTGGGCCCCTCACCTGCTACAATGATCTGCATGATGTCCCTGGGATCCGACCAGTTGGGCGGCTCTGATCTGGAGTGAGATTGGCAGCTGTAGATCCCTCCGTGTTCCCGTCTGGCGCTGGGGATGGTGAATTCACCCCCCGTCCCCCGCAGCATCCAGATCCCGGATTTGGATTCCACCTTTATACAGAAATAACCTCCTGGCCCCGCACCGACACTGACAGCGGATGGTGATGGCTCCCCCCAGGGCGATCACCCCGCTGGGGCTGACGGAGATGGAGGGTCCGGGAGCCGGGAGCTCTGCGTTCACACACAAACAGGAGTGAGATGGGGAGACACAAACCCCTCCCCGTGTGTCTGTAACCTGCCCTTAGTGCCCAGCCCCAGGGACAGCACCAGGGCTAACAGACATCTCACTGCATCTACAGGGAACTTGTGAGCCGGGTTCTGATCTCAGCCTCCCAGGTTCAATCTGGAGTCACCCCCGGGGGCATGGCTGGGTTCTGATCTCAGCCCCCCAGCGTCAATACAAGGAGATTGAACTGAGTTTTGGGGTGAAGGTTCAGCTCCTCTTTCCCCCTCTCCCTCCCCACTGCCCCCACCCCCCATCCTTAACTCTAAAGTTTCTCCAGCCCCACAGATACTCACGCCCCAACACCCCGCTCAGCTGGGAGAGGAGATGGGTCGTTAGGGACCAGATCCCAGAGCGACTGGATTCTACACACTGGTTTCAGATCCTGTCCCCCATGGGCACATGCCCTGGTCTCAGATCCCCTGGCTGTCTCCGATACTCACCAAGGAGGGGGACGATGAGAGCAGATACCATGATGGGGCAGCAAAGGGCCCCTCAGCGCTGCCTCCAACACCCCAGTGCTGAGCTCCACCAAGCCCCAAATAAGGAACTGAGCTGGTGGTTCCAGCTACAGGAAGCTGACGATATCTTGTCTCTTCCTGTGTCCATCACACGTTGTCTCTAATCTGCAGGCGAAATCTAGTGCAGTGAAAACAAGCAGAGGTCTTTGCAAAAGCCAGGAAACCAAGGGACTGTCACACTGGCCCAGGGCCGCCCAGAGGATTCAGGGGGCCTGGGGCAAAGCAATTTCAGGGGCCCCTTCCATTAAAAAAGTTGCAATACTATAAAATACTAGAGGGAGGACAATGGGTTGTAAAGAGAGAACCCCGGTGACCTAACCAGCCGGTTCCAGCCAGAAGGGGCCAGAGGACAGAAGAGAGGAGAGGAGAGGAGCCCCAGGTGACCCTGTTTACGACCCTGTTTACCTGGAGAGAAGACAATGGACAGAGGCAGGGCTTGGGGTCGGTGATATCAGATACCCAACTGGGAAGCAGGGGGGCTTGGGACTGGAGAGAGAGAGCAGGCAGAGCCCAACGGATGCAGGGGAGACTGGGATGTGCTGGGCTGAGGGAGGCCAGGCTTGAGGCCCTGAGAGTTTCCTGTGCTGTGTTCAGACGCTCAATAAACCCTCCTGTTTTATGCTGGCTGAGAGTCGCTCCGGGCTAGAGATCAGGGTGGCATTATTCCCTCTGGGAGTGGAGGCCCCGGGGGTCCAGAGCGAGTGGACTCCCTGAGGGGGCCCATAGCAGAGACAGACGTGCTAAGGCTCAGAGAGGTGCGGCTCCAGGAGGTGGAGGGGCCTGACCCCGAGAGAGAGTGGACCCCCGAGAAGGGCTGACTCACTAACAGGGGCACCCCCCACGGACCGCACGGGGCCAAGAGTGGGCACGATCTGTGAGTCCATGACAAACACCAAAGCCAAACTCAAGATTTATCAGAGCTGCGTACTTTCAACATTACTTTATGTTGCAGAATGCTGGGGAATGAGAAAGTCTGACATGTCCAAACTGGCTTCATTCCATATAACCTGCCTCAGAAAAATCCTCTGTATCTTTGGCCCAGAACAATCTCAAACCAAGATCTATTGACACAGTGCAGCCAAGAGGATCTGAGCAGGGTCATTGCCAGGAGGTGTTGGAGATGGATCAGTCATGTGCTTCGGATGGAAACTGATTCCATCACCAGAGTAGCAATCAGATGGACACCTGAAGGCAAGCGAAAACGAGGCCTCCCAAAAACAACATGGTGAAGAGCTGTGGAAGCGGAGCTGATTAACCTGGGGCACAGCTGGGGAACCATTGAAAGACTTGTCAGAAACAGACAGGAGTGGAGGAGCTTCGTCACTGCCCTAAACGCCAGAGGTGTCATAGGAACATGATGATGATGAAGGGTGGGCAGAAGGGGGACAATCAAGTGAGGTCAGAGCAAGCAAGATTTGGGGGATTTAGGTGCTAGGGGGTGCTGGGCTGCAGGGGTCTCAGTAGGGGGCGCTCTCCCCTGGCAGTCAGGCCTGGCCCCAATTCCCCAGCGTGGCACTAGGGAGTGCTGTCTGAGTAATCATTTAAAGTCGTCCCCCCCCGCCGCTGTCCCTCATGGTACCATGGCACCAGCCAGGCCTGGCCACACCAGTTGAAGCCAATGGGCCCATCTAGCCCGGCATCCCGCCTCCCACGCTGGCTGCCTATGGCTGCTTCATGGGGAGGCCCAGTCCCAGTCCCCTGCACCTCCCCATGGCCACGGATGGGCCCAGCTGCCCCAGAGGAAGCCTCCGGCCACCCCATTAGAGGCAAGTTCGTATCTGAGCAGGAGGCTTTGCACCCCTCCAAAATCCGTCGGTGAGTTTGGGAGGAGTCACTGCCTCTGAGAACAGCTTCCATCCCGCTCCCTGGGCAACCACTGGGGGAAGCTGCCCCGTAATGTGTGACTCAAGAGATTCCTGCCCGGCTCCGGTACCTGGCTCTGGGCTGCCTGGGGGGGTGGGAGCCTGCGGGAATAGAACCAGCATCTGGGAGCAATCACTCCTCCCCCGCATGACTCAGCATCGATCATGAGGGTCCCTCCAAGGAGTGTGTGGGGGGATTTATGTGGCTGGAATGCAATCACAGGCTGGGGGCGGGGACGGCTGGGCAGACTCTAGGCCCCGACTCTTCTGTGCATCCCCTGAACAGGGGCCGCCTGGGGCAGCATCCCCCTGTTCTGCCTAGGGCCGGGGTCCCCCCTCCCTCAGCCCCAAACCTCCAGCAGCTGCTGCTCCTCCCTGGCTGGGGACCCCCTAGTGACTCCGTCCCAGCTCCCCAGCCGGCCGGCCCCTCTGCTGGGCCCAAGGCTCAGGGCAGAGCCTGGCTCTGAGTGTCCCATGAGTGCTGAGCCTCCCCCCGCCGCTCTCCCTGAGGTCCGGCTGAGCGTGGGGCTCTGGACACCGAACCGGGCCCCTCATCTGCTACCACCAGCTCCATGGGGTCACTGGGCTCCGACCAGGCAAAGGATCTGTTTCGTAGTGATAATAGCAGGTGTAGCTCCCTCCATCTCCCCGTCTCACGCTGTGGATGAGAAATTCCCCCCCCCCCCCCCCCCAGCCCCAGCAGGCTCCACGCGTCCCAGCAAGGTCCAATCCCCGACCTAAACAGAGAACCTGGTGTCCCGGCGACCAGCCCGACACCGAACGGTGACATCCTGCCCCAGGGCGGTCACCCTGCCAGGGTGCAGGGAGATGGAGGGTTTGGGGTAGCTGAGCTCTGCAGTGAGAAGGAGACAGGCCATGAGACAGACCCCGGCACAGTCACTGCGCCCTGTCCTCGCTGCACCGTCCCAGAGACGGAGCCCCTGGGAGAAAACCCAGCCAGAGGAACCTCTCCGAGATCCCAGAGACTCCTGGGCGCTACGCCCGGAAATCCAGAGCACCCCTCTGTACCCATCTATCTACTTAATGGGTTCCCACAGCCTGGGAGCCAGGACTCCCAGGTTCTATCCCTGGCTCTGGGAGGGGAGTGGGGTCTAGTGGTTAGATCAGGAGGGGACTGGGAGTCAGAGGGGATAGGTGCTGCACAGACACAGTGAGATAAAGTCCCTGCCCTAAAGCCAAGCCCTGACTATCTAACCAGACACATGGTGCAGGAGGGATGATTATCCCCAGTTTACACAAGGGGAAATGGAGGCACAGGCAGGTTTAGTGACACCCAAAAGTCCCCTGGGGGCAGGGATCCCCCCTCCCTCATTTCCCAATCTCCAGGGGCTGGGGAACCCCTTAGTGACTCTGTCCCTGATCCTCGGCTGCATGTCCCCTCTGCTGGGCCCAGAGCTCAGGGTAGAGCCTGGCTCTGAACATCCCATCAGCCCAGAGACCCCCTGTGCGTCTGGCAAGCTGTAGGGCTGGGAGTGGGGATGCCAAGCCGGACCTCTCACCTGCTACAACAATCCGCACGTAATCACTGAGATCCGACCAGTTGGGCGGCTCTAATCTGGAATGAGATCGGCAGCTGTAGCTCCCTGAGTTTTCCCATCTAGCGCTGGGGATGGTGAATTCACCCCCGTCCCCAGCAGCATCCAGCTCCCAGATTTCGATTCCACCTTTATACAGAAATAACCTCCTGGCCTCGCACCAGCACTGACAGCGGATGGTGACGGCTCCCCCCACGGCGATCACCCCGCTGGGGCTGACGGAGATGGAGGGTCCAGGCACAGGGAGCTCTGCGTTCACACACAAACAGGAGTGAGATGGGGAGACACAAACCCCTCCCCATGTGTCTGTAACCTGCCCTTAGCGCCCAGCCCCAGGGACAGCACCAGGGGTAACAGACACCTCACTGCATCTACGGTCTGGTACTCCTGGGGCAATTCTGTGCATCTGCAGATGTGTTAGGGTTGCCAGTTTTGGTTGAATGTATTCCTGGAGATTTCATCACATGACATAATCTTTTATTAAAGATTAATCTATAATTCCTGGAAACTCCAGGCCAATCCTGGAGGGTTGGCAACCCTAGGACATGCATAATTCATCTGTCCTGCATAATTCTGTTTTTTTCCCCTCAGAAAATACATTCTGCCCAAGAAGTGCTGCAGTTCCGCCTTTTGACCACCTGTGGTCGCTGTGGCACCACAGCAGCGAGCAGCATGAACACAGTTCTGGCGCCACAGCGGCCCCTGGTGGGAACAAGGCGGAACTGCAGCACTTCTGGGGCAGAATGTATTTTCTGTGGGGAAAAAATTCTCTGCCTGCCCCGTGCTGCAGAATTCCCCCAGGAGCAGAAGTTTATCACAGCACCTGCCCGCAGAGCCAGGTTAGGGGCACCCAGGGCTGCTGGGGGGTCACAGACTGGGGCTCAGGAGCTAGTGGGGTGACAGCATTGAGTCTGGGGATGGGGGAGGAGGCTGCAGGGACACATGGGGATGGGGGTTGTGGGGACAGGGGCTGATGTGCCTGACTGAATGGGAGAGGCTTGAGGTCAGCCAGGGTCTGCATGGGGGAGGCTTCCCAGCTCCCTAACAATCCCCCCACCTACAAAAAACCTTCTCCCACCCACACCCAACACGGTCCAGGTTCACTCCCAGGCTCCTTCCCTCTCCCTCAACTCCCCCGTTACTCCTGACTCCCCCAAGCCTTTGCACTGCTTCTGACAGGTGCAGGAAATACAGTTCTGTCGTGTGATTTAAATGAATTACTCAAGATTCTGTGTTAATACGCCTAGTGAGGAAACGATTTGTAAAAAAAAAAATACCAGAATTTTTTTTTTTGCTCTGTATTGTTACAGACATACTCGCTGACAGATATTTTGAAATAAATGACCAAAATCATTGAAACTGGCAGGATTATATTGTGTTATTTTGACAAATAAAATATGCAAATTTTTCAAAGATTGTGTGCAGAATTGTTAATGTTTTGGTGCAAAATTCCCCCAGGAGTAGGAATTGATAGCAAACCTGTGGGCTGGATTCTGATCTCAGCCCTCCGGGGTCAATCCGGAGTCACTCCTGACTGCACTGGGGGCAGGACTGGGTTCTGATCTCAGTTCCCCTGGGGTAAATACGGAGTCACTCCTGAGCGCTATGGGGGCAGGGCTGGGTTCTGATCTCAGTTCCCCTGGGGTCAATCTAGAGTCACTCTTGACTGCAATGGGTACAGCAGTGAGTTCTGGTCTCAGTCCCCCATGGTCAATACAAGGAGGTTGAACTGAGATTTGAGGGGAAAGTTCTGGGGTCAGCTCCTCTTGTCCCCTCCCCCTCCCCAATCCTTAACACTAAAGTTTCCCCAGATCCACAGATACTCACTTCCAGACACCCTGCTCCACCCAGCGGCCAGTGGCCTGGAGAGGAGACGGCTCATGAGGGGCCAGATCCCAGAGCAAATGGATCCTTCACCCTGGTATCAGACACTTGCCTTGGTCTCATATCCTCCCCACTCCCCATGGACACAAGCCCTGGCTGTCTGCCTCCGATACTCACTGAGATGAGAGCAGGCTTTATCCGATACTCACCAAGGAAAATAATGATGAGAGCAGATGCCATGATGGGGGCAGTGAGGGGCCCCTCACCACTGTCACCAACACCCTGGAGCCCCGCTCCACCGAGCCCCAAATAAAGAACTCAGCTGGTGGCTCCAGCTACAGGAAGTCGACGATGTCTCGTCTCTTCCTGCGTCCATCACACCTTGTCTCTAATCTGCAGGCAAAATCTAGAAGCGCCAAAGTAAGCAGAGGTCCCTGCAAAACCCAGGAAACCCTGGGCCCGTCAGCCTGGCCAAGTGCCATGCAGATCACAGCTTGTTGTGTCTCTGTGGGATGGGAGGACAAGTCACTGTCAACGTACCCTGCAGCCTGGGGGAAGGTGCACCAGGCTGGAAGCCAGGAGGCCACAGGGTTTGATCTTCAATCTTTGACTGACCAAGCAGATTCCCCTGATTTATTGCATTCTGGGTTCAAACCTGGCTGGTGACCCATGAAGTTAAAATTAGTACATGATCACAAAATTAAAGGATGGCATCGTAATGCATGTGCACAAGGGGGCAGAGTTAAGGGTGTTCGGGAAACCTTAACTGTGGTTCTAGAGGGTTTGACTCTGCAGCCTTCCAGCTCAGCCTGGCAAACCTGCCAATGTTTGACAGGAGCCGTGGCACCATGTGAGGAGTGGGGGCGATGGGGAATTCCTGGGTTTGCTGCTTCTTGCGCTGTAATTGAGCAGTAATGATGGGTTTACATTGTAACGTCTGGTTCTAAGGGCCTTTTCTCAGCGTGTGAATTAAATAAACCAGGTTCAAAAGAAAATCAGAGAAAGAGAAATTCCATCCCAGGCCCCCAGTGGATCTGTGATGGGTTGCTCCCCCCCCTTCAGGGTGCTACGTGATGTACTGGGGTACCACTGAGCCCACCTGTTCCACCAGCCTGGGCTCCCTTACACTGTCCTGCTGAGCCAGGTGTTCAAGCCGTCCCCAGCACACACAGGTAGGGACACATCCAGCTACAGAAAGACACAGACACTGAAACCAGCTCGGCGTGCGAAGCCCTCAGCTCAGGAGCTGCCCAGGATTCAAGTGCACCCCCCTCTGGAGTGTAAACCCCAAACTGTACTGTCTTGTGCTGCACAGAGAACTGTACAGTGTGAGCACATGAAATCCGCTCCCTCCCGCAATGAGGAGGAAGATCTGCACAGCTTTTTGGCCCCCAGTTACGAATTCCACAAACTGGTTTTAGAGAAAACAAAAACAAGTTTATTAGCTACAAAAGACAGATTTGAAGTGATGATAAGGGATCGCCAACAGATCAAAGCAGATCACCCAGCAAATAAAACCACAATGCAATATGAGCTTCGCTACTAAAGAAACTGGTTACAAGCAGGAATTTCTCACCCTAAATGTTGTTTTAAGCAGATTGCAGAGTTTCTTGAAGGCAAACTGCTCTTGCTTGCAACTTAAAACTCCAGGTATTCCTTCCACAGGCCAGACACCTTTCCCAGCCTGGCTCAGTCCTTCTCTGCCCCCCCTCCCCTTTATCTTTGTTTCTTAAATGTTCTCAGAAGTCATCCTGGGTGGGGATTCAGTAAAGAATGAACCCTCAACTCACCTGTTGAACCTTCCCCTCAAACTCACCCTCAGCCCCCCCAACTCACCCCCTTAACCTCCCTCTCAAACTCACCCTCAGCCCCCTGTCAAGGCTGATTCCCCGCTCTGGCACTTTGAGTGCAGAAGGTGGGGACCTGCAAGAATTCTAAAAATTAATACTGGCAACTACAGGCTTGTATTAAACTCCCAAGGTTACAGCTTCTCTCTGACTTTGGCTGGGTAGACGCTGCCACCACCCAAGTGCAGAATCCCTTTGAGAGCCCAGGAAGCACACTGGGGAATTCCTTCCTGTGGGGCACCCTCAAGTCCTTTCACCCACCCTCCGGGGATGAGCGGAGAAAGAAAAACAAAGAAAATCAGCTAATGATCCATGCCACTAGCTAATTAAACAACATGTGCACAAATCTCTTAGGACACAAAAATCCAATTCTGTTCTTAAAGAAGGTACATTTTATTAATAAAAAAAAGAAAGACAATACATCTGGGAACTCAGGCTACTGCTAGATTTTAAAAAAAGCAGCTACAAGGATTAAGCACCAAGACTAGCTTTCTTGGGGTCCAGCTTAAAGGTTACAAGCAAAACAAAAGCACGTGGGGTTAGTCCAGAGGAATCCGCACACCACAATGAAATAAAAGGGATAAGCCTAATCGTGTCTTCCTAGACATTTCCTGATCTACTTACATATCTGGGGTTTTAGATGAATAGTTTCTAGGTATGATTCTGATGATTTGTCATACCTGGCCCAAGGGTCTTACAGCATAACTGCTCCCTGTCTGCCTCTCCCCAGAGAACAACCACAGACAGACAAAAGGGGAGTCGTTTTTCAATTTTAAAAAGTTCTGGCCTTCCCATTGGCTCTTTTGGCCAGGTGCCCACTCACTTCCTGTTACCAGTGCAGAGCACTGAGACTTTTTAACCCTTTACAGGTAGAGCAAGTAGAGAACAGCTACTAAGAGGGATTTTATAGCTACTGGCTGGCTGGGTGTCCATAAAAGGGAGCTCCCCACCCCTTTCATTTATCACACCTGGTTATCTCACTTCCCAGCCTTACATAGGTTTAACATATGGTGGGAACCCTTTGTTTTCCAGTGTGGTTCCCCCCCACCTCAGTGGAAAAATACTGGTATTCCATCATAGAGTCCAGTAGCAGGTGAATTAATCACATGATCCTCTCGCCTAATGGGGATGCTAATGGGGATGGGGATGAATTCAGAAAGTCAGAGGTTGTTTGTAGCATCCCGGGAAACTTCTTAGGAAGGTGGGAGATTAACATCTTGAGGTGCAAACACTTTTGCAGGACAGATGTATAGTCAATATTCCTAACTTTAGACACAAAATGATCCATGCATACAAATAGGATAATCATAGTCAGTAAATCTTCACCTTTCCAATGATACCTCACAAGACCCATATTCCATAAAACACCATCTTAGTTATGCTATAATCATATTATAACAATATTTCTATGAAGAATACGGGGTGTAGTGTCACAGGGTCGTCAGCTGGGAGAGACCCAGGGACCTTCCAATGCCCCTGCAGAGACCCTGCCCCCCGAGCTGGAGGAGACACTGTCAATGATTATGTGGCCAGGCCCCTAGAGAGAGGGAGTTGACACCGGCTTTGTTTATACGCCATCGCCTAGCAGCAGTGCAAAGCTGGGGACCAGGAAGGTTTGATTCTGTTCCGGGCTCTGGCAGGGGAGTGGGGTCTAGTGGTTAGAGGAGGGGGCTGGGAGCCAGGACTCCTCATGTAACTGCTAAGCACTGAGGCCCTTCTGTTTGCAGGTTGGCAGGACTCCTGCAGGCAGGCACCGTCCGTGCGCAGCTCCCGTGCCGGGGTTTCCTTCACGGGCACCAACGTGCCCTCAGCTGGAGCTGGTGACAAAACAAACGGCCCGTTCTCCCCCACGACCTGCCGGGCTGTGCAGACACTGGCCTGGCCCCAGCCAGCGCTGAGATCCGGGAGAACAGGAGTCCTGGCCTGACGTGCCATGGGACAGGCAACTTCCTGTGTAAATACGGGGTGTCCCTAGTGACACAGGGCTGTAGGCGGCATGACCTTGCCTCCCCAACACCTCCTCCATTCTGCCCCCCCAGCCCGTGTCCCATCACCTCCCAGGCCCTCCCATCTTTGCCCCCGCCCCCCAGGCCCTGTCCCCTCACCATCCTCAGGCCCATCCCCCATTCTGCCTCCCCCCAGCCTGTATCCCTTCAAGCCCCCTGGCCCTTCCCCCATTCTTCAAGCCCCCCAGCCTGTATCCTGGGGGCACAGAGAGATGGTGGGTTAGAAGGGACCATGTCGCCCTTGGCCCAGCCCCTGGAGGGAACAGGGGCACAGAAGGGGGGGGCATCACCTCACCTAGGGCACCTCCCTCGGGCGGCTGTAATAGGCCTCAGCCAGGATCAGCCCCAGGACGAGCAGGCCCCCGGCGCCCAACACCAGGCGGGCGATGTTGGCGTGGGTGAAATCCGGGCGCCCCGGGGGGGCTGCTGCAGGGGGAAGGGGAGAGTCATGCCGGGGCTCAGACAGGAAAATCAGCAGCTGGCACTGCCCCGGGAGCGGAGCCCCCAACCCCCACATCCAGCAGGTCTGGCCCAGTCCCCCTCTGGGGTCTCCCAGGCACCGTGGCTCTGGTGCCTCCCTGGGGCCGGACCCCTCAGGGGAGGCTGCGTCCTGCAACTCTGGGGGGCTGAGCCTCAGTTTCCCCGGTGAATGGGGCACCTGGGCAGTTGAACTGCCCCCTGAGCCACCCGGCCCCCCTGTGGTGCCCTCCTGTCCACCCCCACAGGTGCCTCTGCCCCGGCCTGTCTGCTGTGCAGTGAGACCATCCCCGGGGTATCTCGGCTCCTGCCAAACACAGCCAAGCAGAGCGCGCGGGGGAGGCTGGGACATCACCCACTGCCCCCCACGTCCCAGCGGTGCCCAGGGCCCAGCCAGATGCAGCAGAACATCTCTTGGGGTTGGGGGTCGGGGATCCCATGAGAACCCAGTGGGGGGAGGGCAAGGGAATTCTGGATAAATGGTCACCCCAATTGCCAGGGGGATGTCATGGGGTGTAGGGAAGGGGGTTAGAGCCCCAGCCCCCCTGTGCCCAGCAGGGCCCAGCACCCCAGACCCTGACCCGCCCCTGGGATCCCCCACAGCTTCCTGGCAGCAAGCTGCAGGGCAGGAGGCTTTGGGTAGCTGGGGGCCTGGCAGGGGGGGCTGTCTCTCCATCCCCCCCATGTCAATGAGCCCCTCCCTGTGTTGTCTGGCCCCACCCACCCAGATTCACTGCCCCGTCCCAGCCTCAGCCCCTGGGCACCACGAGCCTGTTTCCAGGGCTGCTTTGATGGTCATTCCCCCCCAGCCCCGGTACCTGGCCTCGCGCTGCCCAGATGGGTGGGAGCCGGTGCTGCTCCAGGCTGGGTCGGGTCAGTTCCCCCTGCAGGAATAGAACCAGCATCTGTCAGGGCAGGGGGAGGGGATGAAACAGTGACTCAGTGATCACCGCCCGCCCCCAACTCAGCATCTGTCATCACTGTCAGTCCTGGGGTGAGGGTGTGGGGAGCAGGAGAGGGATTTTATTGGCTGTGGAGTAGGGATTTATCATTTCTGGACCAGTTTTCATGTAGACAAGGTCTTAGTCCATCTTTCTATCTCTCACCAGACGTGCTCCCACGTGTCCAGCGTCCTATGTCCCCATGGACCCACATCCCCACGGACCCATGGCTGTCCATCCCCACTAGGGCTGCCTACTTCCTAATCACACAAAACCAAATACCCCTGCCCCGCCCCTTCTCTGAGGCCCCGCCCCCGCTCACTCCATCCCCCCCTCCTTCTGCACTTTCACTGTGCTGGTAGAGGGGGTTGGGGTTGGGGTTGGGGTGGGGGAGGGGTTATGGGCTCTGGGCTGGGGGGTGCAGGCTCTGGGGTGAGGTGAGGGATGAGGGGTTTGGGGTGCAGGAGGGGGCTCTGTGCTGGAGCTGAGGGGTATGGAGTGCAGGAGGAGGTGCAGAGTCTGGGGTTGGGCCAGGGATGAGGGGTTTGGGGTGCAGGAGGTGGTTCTGGGGTGGGGCAGGGTGTTGGGGTGCATCCAATTTTGGTCCCTCCACTATAGAAGGGATGTGGACAATTTGGAGAGAGTCCATCGGAGGGCAACGAAAATGATCAAGGGTCTGGGGCACATGACTTACGAGGAGAGGCTGAGGGAACTGGGATTGTTTAGTCTCCAGAAGAGAAGAGTGAGGGGGGATTTGATAGCTGCTTTCAACTACCTGAAGGGGGTTCCAAAGAGGATGGAGCTCGGCTGTTCTCAGTGGGGGCAGATGACAAAACAAGGAGCAATGGTTTCAAGTTGCAGGGGGGAGGTCTAGGTTGGATATTAGGAAAAACTATGTCACTAAGAGGGTGGTGAAGCACTGGAACGGGCTCCCTAGGGAGGTGGTGGAATCTCCATCCTTAGAGGTTTTTAAGGCCCGGCTTGACAAAGCCCTGGCTGGGATGATTTAGTTGGGGTTGGTCCTGCTTTGAGCAGGGGGTTGGACTAGAACCTCCTGAGGTCTCTTCCAACCTTAATCTTCTATGATTCTATGAAGGGGTTCGGGGTCCCAGCAGTGCTTAAGAAAGCAGCCACCAGGTCCCTGTGGCAGCTCTGTGGGATGCACGCTGCCTTCGCGCCCATAGGCTCTGCTCCCCGCAGCTCCCATTGGTTGTGGATCCCGGCCCATGGGATCTGCAGAGCTGGCACTGGGGTGGGGGCAGCGTGCGGAGCCTCGCTGGCCACCCCAGCGCCTAGGAGCCGCAGGGACCCAGCGGCCGCTTCCGGGAGCCGTGTGGAGCTAGGGTAGGCAGGGAGCCTGTTTTAGCCCCAGGCACCTGCTGTGCTGCCAACCTGACTTTTAATAACCTGGTTGGCAGTGCCAACTGGAGCCACCAGGGTCCCTTTTCAACCAGGCAACCCTGTGACATTGCACCCCATAAGGCTTTATGGAAATATGTTTATGAATGTATATATGACATAACTGGAATATGTTTTATGCTACATATGCCATGTAACATATCTCTATAAAGGTTAGGATCTACTGAATCTATTCATCCTATTTGTATGCATGTGTCGTTGTATTCGAAGTTATGAATATTGGCTGTGTACTGGTTTGATTTTAAATAGCCTTAGTAAGGCATTTGGGCAACTTCTTTAGAAAGGAATTTGCAAGTTAAGTGCCCAATCAAGAAACACTTAACGGACAATGGATCTTGGAAGGCTCCTATCCACATAAGAAGTCTACCTGAGGACATTCAAGGTAGCATGTGAACCATGGCTGCTACCTGTAAGTTCTGAGTCATGTATGGACATGTGACTTGTCCATGTGACTCCAAAACTCCATCTTGGAGCTGGGATTCTACACACGGGGAGGGAGGGGTGTCCACCCACAAGAGAAAATCTATTTAACCCCCTGGGAGACCCCTCCATTTTGTCTTCAGCTCGCTAAAGAAGGAGCCTCTCCACCCCCAAAGGATACCTGAAAGAAACTAGGACAAAGAACAGTAACTACAGGGGTGTGAGTGATTGCTGGACCCAGACTAGAAGGAGACTAGTCTGTAAAAGGAAGCAACAGAGGGTCCTGTGGCACCTTTGAGACTAACAGAAGTATTGGGAGCATAAGCTTTCGTGGGTAAGAACCTCACTTCTTCACTTGCATCTGAAGAAGTGAGGTTCTTACCCACGAAAGCTTATGCTCCCAATACTTCTGTTAGTCTCAAAGGTGCCACAGGACCCTCTGTTGCTTTTTACAGATTCAGACTAACACGGCTACCCCTCTGATACTGTAAAAGGAAGCTTACTGGAACTACTCTGAGGGTGAGATTTTATCCGTATTCAGTTTTCTTACTGTATCAGGCATAGACTTGCGTGTTCTCAGGGCCGGCGCAACCCATTAGGCGACCTAGGTGGTTGCCTAGGGCGCTAACATTTTGGGGGTGGTTACCGCAGTGGCTGGATCTTCGGCCGCCACGGTCGTCGGTGGTATTTTGGGGGCAGGACCTTCCACCGCCTCTGTGGGGGGTGGCATTTCAGGGGCGGGACCTTCCGCCGCCTAGGGCGGCAAAAAAGCTGGCGGCGCTCCTGAGTGTTCTATTTTTTGTTTGTTTGTTTGGTAATTCACTTTGTTCTGTCCGTTACTGCTTGGAACCACTTAAATCCTACTTTCTGTATTAAAAAAAATCACTTTTACTTATTAATTAACCCAGAGTATGTATTAATACCTGGGGGGGGGGGGCAAACAGCTGTGCATATCTCTCTATCAGTGTTATAGAGGGCGAACAATTTATGAGTTTACCCTGCATAAGCTTTATACAGGGTAAAATGGATTTATTTGGGGTTTAGACCCCATTGGGAGTTGGGCATCTGAATGTTAAAGATAGGAACACTTCTGTGAGCTGCTTTCAGTTTAAGCCTACAGCTGTTAGGTTCAAGTCTGGGTCTGGGTTTGCAGCAGGCTAGCATGTCCGGCTCAAACCAGGCAGGGCACTGAAGTCCCAAGCTGCCAGGGCAGGAAAGCAGGGGCAGAAGTAGTCTCAACACATCAGTTGGCAGCCCCAAGGGGGTTTCGGTGATCCAACCCGTCACAAACCCTAGTCCCCACTGACCCGTGCTGTCCATCCCCATGGATCTATCTATAACCCTCTATCTAGAAGAATTGAACCACTCA
The DNA here is from genome assembly GCF_027887155.1 of Malaclemys terrapin pileata. Taxonomy (NCBI): domain Eukaryota; kingdom Metazoa; phylum Chordata; order Testudines; family Emydidae; genus Malaclemys; species Malaclemys terrapin. Next base: position 687,469 of record NC_071524.1, read on the forward strand.
GTTCTGTCTGCAGAGACCGTCCCCCTCCAAACGGCCCGAATGGCCCCATGGGCATCTGAGTGGGGTGCCCTGTTCCCTGGGGGATGAATTGTTTCATTTCTCCCGCTCACCTTCTCCCTCCGGCTCCATCATGGGGGGATCCGGCTGCTGGGTCCCATCTGGGTCGGTTCCATCTGTGGGATTAAAACGAGCATCGGCTGAGATGCGGGGGGACGGAACCGAGCACCCAGGCCCGGGTGGGAAGAGGCTGAAACGGTGACACTGAACAGCCCACGATCTGGCATTTCTTATGGCTTTAATTGTCTGGGCTGGTGGGGAGCGAATTCAGGGCTGGGGCTGATGCTGGCTGGGCAGCCCCTGGGCCCCCCACTCCTCTGTGTGTCCCCAGAGCAGGCTCAGCTGGGAGAGCATCCCCCTGGGAAAGGCCCACTGCTCTGCAGCTCCCCCTGGGAATAGGCACCGACTTCTGCTTGTGCCGGTGGGTGCTCGACCCCGCTCAGCCCCCGGCGCCACCCCGACTCTGCCTCTACCCCGCCCCATTCCAACCCCTTCCCCAAAGTCTCTGACCCAACTCCATCCCCTCCCTACTCCTATTCCAACTCCTTCCCTAAATCCCCGTCCCAGCCCTGCCTCTTCTCCGCCTCCTCCCCTGAGTGCGTCACATTCCCGCTGCTCCCCCATCCCTCCTGGAGCTTGCTACGCCACCAAACAGCTGTTTGGCGGTGGCAAGCGCTGGGAGGTAGGCAGAGGAGCGGGGATGCGGCACGCTCAGGGGAGGAGGCGGAGGAGGAGGTGGGTGGGAGAGAAGCTTGGCTGCCGCTGGGTGCAGAGCACCCACTAATTTTTCCCCATGCATGCTCCAGTCCCGGAGCACCCATGGAGTCGGCGCCTATGCCCCTGGGGGCAGGGATCCCTCCTCCCTGAGCCCCAAACCTCCAGCAGCTGCTGCTGTCCCCTGGCTGAAGAACCTACCAGTGACTCCGTCCCCACTCCCAGGCCAGGCGTCCCCTTTGCTGGGCCCAAGGCAGAGCCTGGCTCTGAGTGTCCCTGAGGGCAAGACCCCCTGAGGGTCCGGCTGGGTGTGGGGCTGGGAGCAGGGACGTGGAGCCAGGCCCCTCACCTGCTACCACCAGCTCCACGAGGTCACTGGGCTCCGACCAGATGGGCGGATTAGATTTGATGCTATATTGGCAGCTATAGCTCCCTGCGTTTCTCCGGCTCACACTGCGGATGGGAAACTCAGCCACGTCCCCCGCGGGGTCCATCAAGTGCCGTGTGTCCGGGTCTCCAGCTTTACTCAGAAGGAACCTCGCTTCCCGACACCGACACTCACACCGGATGGTCACAGCTCTCCCCAGGGCAACCCGCCTGCTGGGGTGCAGGGAGATGTTGGGTTTGGGCTCTGCAGGCAGGAGGGGACAGGCCATGAGACACAGACCCCAGCTCGGTCACTGCACCCCATCCCCACAGCCTGGCCCCAGTGACGAGGACAATACAGGGGCCTGCAGGGAGAGTCTCCTGGAGGCTTTTCTCCAAAATCCAAGACCAAGAGAGCTGGGCTAGTGACACAAGAGGCAGAGGGCCCCCCCACCCCTCAGTACGGTAATGGCTCAGATCCATCTGCAAGGAGCCCATGGAGGGGTGGCTGGGGCAGGGCAAGGAGAGGCCGAGGGGACCTAGAGGCCAATTGTGTTTTATCTCCATCAGCTGGGGAAGGAGAAATCAGTTCAGTGGGGAATGATCACAAGTGAATCAGAGTTGGCTGGTGTAGCAGGAACTGCTGGGTAGGGTCACACTGGGAACTATTGCTGAGCTCGCCTGGACAGTAACTACCATTGGCTGAATTCAACCCACTTCCTGGGCAACAATTTACATTCCTGGAGCACCAGGATCTGGCGTTAGAACGTCCAAGGCACTAGGCCAGAACCCCACCGCTCTACGGTCCCTTTGCAGTTTCTCTGATTGCAGCCTCTGTATGGTCCGAGCTTGGAGGCCGAGTTCTTAGGATGGTTGGTTGGATCTGGAGCCATCCTCTTGCACCGTCTTTGTTGGCTGTTCTGAGTAGGGTGAGCAGAGTCCCGATTTTATAGGGACAGTGCCGATATTCAGGGTTCGTCTTATATACGCACCTAAAACCCTCCACTCCCTGTCCTGACTTTTCACCTTTGCTATCTGGTCACCCTAGTTCTGAGTTCCAGCTCAAATCAAGACAGCTAGTCCTCCCTGCCATCTTTGTCCCTTCTGAACGGGACGTTCTCCCAGCCAGCTCTGTGCCTGGCGCCATTTTGATGACACAGCTCAGCCACCAGGGTCCCTTTCCACTGGCTCCACACTCGCTGGGTCCCTTCATTTCTGGTTCCGGTTGCTATCTCGCTGGCTGCTGGTGTCTCTCTCCAGGGCCTGGACAGCCTCCCTCCAAACTCTACCGGCCCTTTCTACCAGGAGCGCTCCGGGGTGTGGGGAGCTGCTGCCTGCTGCCCCATCTGTTTTCTTTCTCACCAGGGCCATCCCTAGACATTGTGGTGCCCTACACAGCCCCCCATGGGGGCAGGGGCTGGCCCCAAGCCTCTGCAGGGGTGGGGGCTGTGCTCAAGGTCTGTGGGGGGCAGGAGCAGGCTTGGGGCTCAGGGGGGATCCCGCCCCCCAGCACGAGCTGGCGGAGTACATTGGGGCCGGGTCGCTCCACTTCCTCCCGCTTAGTGATTGCAGGCTCTGTCCAACCCCACACTCACGGGGAGGCAGGAAGTGGAGTGACCCGGACCCAACCCTGCACTCATGGGGCGGCGGGAAATGGAGTGACCCGGCCAGAGCCCGCTCCACTCTGCTCCCCTGGCTTCCAGCCTTGGGGCTTGGGGGGTAGGGGAAACTGCCCCCCAGCACTCACTGGCGGAGTGGAGCGGGCTGGGTCTGGGTTGCTCTACTTCCCGCCACCCGGTGAGTGCTGGGTGCGCCCGACCCCTGCTGCAGTCCCCTGGGATTCAGCTCAGGGGAAGGAGTGGAGCGGGGGCGGAGCGGGGGTGGGAAGAGGAGGCAGAGCAGGGCGGGGGCTATGGGGAAGGGGTGGAGTGGGTGTGGGGTGGGAGCGGGGGCAGCTTTCCTGGCCGGCTCAGCCGGCTGGCGGATTGGACTGGACACTGGAGCAGCACACAGCTGCTTAAGGCACCAGGAAATTTGGGGCAATTTGCTGCCCCAAATATCCTGGTGGCCTACACAGCTGCATAGTTTGCATATGGGTAAGGACGGCCCTGTTTCTCACCCTACTTCAGCTGCCCAGGAATCCTGGGGGTCCTCCCCACTGCAGCTGTTTTGTGGCTGTTTTCGAGGAATCCCCCCTCCCTCAGCCCCAATCTCCAGCAGCTGCTCCTTATCCCAGCTGGGGAACTCCCCAGTGAGTCTGTTCCCACTCCCCAGCAAGGCGACCCCTCTGCTGGGCCCAGGGCTCAGGGCAGAGCCTGGCTCTGAGCGCCGAGATCCCCTGAATGTCCATCTGTGTGTGGGGTTGGGAACGGGAACGCCGAGCTGGGCCCCTCACCTGCTACCACGAGCTCCACGGGGTCGCTGAGCTCTGACCAGACGGGCGGGTCTGATTTGGTGCTATATTGGCAGCTGTAACTTCCTGCGTCTCTCCGGCTCACGTTGCGGATGGGAAACTCAGCCATGTCCCCAGCAGGCTCCGCGTCCTGCAGCACGTTCAGGTTTCCAACTTTGTACAAAAGGAACCTCATGTTCTGGTGCCGACCCCAACACCGGACGGTCACGGCTCCCCCGAGGATGACCCTCCTGCTAGGGCTCAGGAAGATGGAGGGTTTGGGGAAGCTGAGCTCTGCAGTGAGAAGGAGACAGGCCATGAGACAGACCCCGGCACCATCACTGCACCCCGTCCTCACCCTACAGAGACGGAGAAAACCCAGCCAGAGGAACTGTGACGAACTTGGGGATTTTTGTAGTGTTTTATATGAATCGGGTGTGCGTGCCTCAGTTTCCCTGTGCGCTGCATGTGTAATGAGGTGGTAGGAGAGGGTTTGTTGCTGCAGAGGACCAGGTGTGACCTTGCCTGGCAGCCGGGACCCCCGGACAATGGCCTGGAGACGGGAACCCGAAGAACTGGTGATCTGGAGACGAAGAGGCCCAGTCCAGCTTGGCAGTCAGTCAGTTCTGGCCAGTGGGAGGACAAAGGGCTGAGGAGAGAGAACCCTGGTGACCTGACCAGCCGGTTCCAGTCAGAGGGGGCCAGAGGATATGAGAGGAGGCCCAGGGCACCCTGGTCACCTGGAGAGAAGACAATGGACAGAGGCGGGGCTTGGGGCCGGTGATCTCAGATGCCCAGCTGGGAAGCAAGGGGGCTCTGGGCTGGAGAGGGGGAGCAGGCAGAGCCCACCTGGATGCAGGGAGACTGGGATGTGCTGGGCTGAGCGAGGCCAGGCCTGAGGGTAAGAGAGTTTCCTGTGCTGTGTTCAGACACTCAATAAACCCTCCTGTTTTATGCTGGCTGAGAGTCGCTCCGGGCTAGAGATCAGGATGGCATTATTCCCTCTGGGAGTGGAGGCCCCGGGGGTCCAGAGTGAAGGGACTCCCTGAGGGGGCCCATGGCAAGAGACAGATGTGCTAAGGCTCAGAGAGGTGCAGTACCAGGAGGTCAAGGGGCTTAAACCCCCCGAGAGGGAGTTGGCCCCCAAGAAGGGCTGTCACACTGAAGGGGGTTCCCCCCCAGGGACCATGGGGAGCTGAGAGAGCACAGGCCTGTGAGTCTGTGAGCGTGGAGATGGCCTATAACCACCTCCTTAAGAAGGCTGCGCATTGGAAAGCTCACCAAGGCACAGCTTTTTGTTCAGTTGGAAGAGGATGATCCCTGTAAGGAGCTGGTTCCTGACCCAGCTGGGGCTGAGAGAGAGGCGGGGAGCAACCGGGCATCCCCGAAACCCATGTCCCTGACCAGCAGCAGGTCTCCACTGGGTTCCCCGGTGGATCTGAGCCGGATGGAATTGGAGTGGAGATTGAAGGAGGCAGAGGACCAGGACAGACAGGGAAGGCAGGAGGCAGAACAGCAGGAGATGAGCTGGCGATGGCGGAGCTGAGAGGCAGAGGGACCCGTCCAGGGGTGAGTGGGGATGGACCCTGGGGTGCCAATTCCACAGGGAACCTCGACACTAAATTGCTGCCCCAGGTTAAGGAGGGGGAAGATATAGATGCCTGTCTCGCGGCCTTTGGGAAGGCTTGCAATTGGAACCAGGCTGACCCTGCGGAACGTCTCCAGCGTCTAGCCCCCTTTCTGGGTCCCAAGGCCATAGAGGTCATTAGCCAGATGGGCGAGGTGGCAGACTGGCTCCCACTCCCAGCCCCAGCGTCTATGTCTGCGTGTACTCCCCTGGGCTCAAGCCCCTTGGACCCACAGTGGGAGTGGAAGGTGGTGGTCAAAGGTGAGACATCCCTGAGGTGGTGAGATCCTGGGACAGAGAGAACTGTTGTCAGGCCCCGGGAGGTGTAGCAATGGCCGTCATTAGGATCCAGAGTTAACAGCGTCACATGGAATTATTAGGGTACAGAGTTAACACGGTGTCTATCTTGGTTGGGAGGTTCCAGGGTTGACACCCTGCTGGGAAGCACCTCTGTGAAGGGGGAGCCCTGCTTCTGAGCCATTCCCCCCAGGCTGTCTGCAGACTCAGGCAGACAGACAGGATACACAGGATCATTATCCCCGGCTCTCCATCCCTGGCCCTGTTCTCCCAGGGAAATATGCAACAAGCTGTGCCCCACATAGTTTGTGGGGCCCCTGGGGTGGGGCTGTGCATTGGAGGGAAGCTCTCCTGGGCCCTGCCCCCACCAAGCCAATCTGGCATCTGTCCAGTGATCGCCCGCCCTGGCATATGAATTGAGGCCCAGGGGGGTTTCAGATGGGGCATTCGCTGTAGGGATCTTCCCCCATCCCACCCAACCAACCCTTCGTGGCTCCCCCCGGGGGCGGCTCCTTGGATAGAGCAAACCTGTTTCAGGGGGGGTTGATGGCGATTTCCTGCCCCCAGCCCCGGTACCTGGTCCCGCGCTGCCCGGGCGGGTGGGAGCCAGCGTCGTTCCCGACTGAGAGGAGTCGGTTCCTCCTGCAGGAATAGAACCAGCGTCTGTCAGGGGCGGGGTGCAGAGGTGAGAAAGCTGGAGCCCTGGTGTGTGTGGTTAGTTATACAGGGGGACACACCCCCACCCACAACCGACAATGGCAGCTCTTCCCTGGGCTGAGCCGGCGTCCCTGGAGAGAGGACGGGACCCAGGGATTCAGCCCGGGTCAGCCCCCCGGGATCCCAGAACGGGGAGGATTGGCCCAGCGAGACCCTGAGCGCAGATACAGCCCCTGCCTGGCTCCATGGAAGCTGGAACCAAAATCATTACTGACTAGTATTAATTACCAGGAGCCCCTGTAGTGGGCCAGCTCCCCCGTGTGCTCGGAGCTGTACGGATGGACGCACGACACACAGGCACTCTCTGCCCCAGCCAGGTGCCATTCAGACCTGGAGTTACTGCGGAGCAGGTCTGGGCACGGCTGTCCCTATTTTGGAGGAGGAACATCGCTGTGTCTATAGGGGAGCTTGTCTGCCAAATGGGGATGTATCAAACCAGGGGGGGATAATACTGACAGCCCAGACTTGCTCTGAGATCCCCAGTGGGGGTTGGGAACCACACGGGATTCGTCATTTCGGGTCCAGTTTTCATGTAGACAAGGCCTTCATCCATCTTTCTATCTGGAACCAGACGAGCTCCCATCTCTCCAACGGACCCATATTCCCACCGACCCATGGCCATCCATCCCCACTGACCTTTGGCGGTCCATCCCATGGATCTATCCATCACCCTCTATATAGAAGAATTGAACCCATCAGTTCTGTCTGCAGGGATCATCCCCTTCCTAACGGCCCCAATGGCCCCGTGGGCGTCTGAGCGGGGAGCCCTGTTCCCGGGGAGATGAATTGTTCCATTTCTCCCACTCACCTTCTCCCTCTGACTCCGTCAAGGGAGGATCCGGCTGCTGGGTCCCAGCTGGGTCAGTTCCCTCTGTGGGATGAAAACGAGCATCGGCTGGGACGGGGGAAGGAGGGAACCGAGCACCCAGCCATCGGCCCTGAAACTCCAGCGGCTGCTGCTGCCCCCTGGCTGGGGAACCCCCCAGTGACTCCGTCCTCGCTCCCCATCTGCGTGTCCCCTCTGCTGGGCCCACAGCTCAGGGCGGAGCCTGGCTCTGAGCGTCCCCTCAGTGCGGAGCCTCCCTGAGGGTTCAGCTGGGTGTAGGGCTGGGAGCGGGGACACCAAGCGAGGCCCCTTCACCTGATATCACCAGCTCCACAGGGTCGCTGGGCTCTGACCAGATGGGTGGGTCCCACTTGGTGCTGTATTGGCAGCTGTAGTTCCCTGCATCTCTCCGGCTCACACTGCGGATGGGAAACTCAGCCACATCCCCCACGGGGTCCATCGAGCGCCGTGCGTCTGGGTCTCCAGCTTTACTCAGAAGGACCCTCACTCCACGACACCGACACTCACACCAGATGGTCACGGCTCCCCCCGGGGCGACCCCCGCACTGGGGTGCAGGGAGATGTTGGGTTTGGGGTAGCCGGGCTCTGCACGCAGGAGGAGACCGGCTGTGAGACACAGACCCCAGCATGGTCACTGCGTCCCATCCCCACAGCCTGTTCCCTGTGATGAGGCCAATACAGGGGACTGCAGGGAGAGTCTCCTGGATGCTTTTCCCCTGAATCCAAGACCGAGAGAGCTGGGCTAGTGACACAAGAGACATGGGGTCCCCCACCCTCAGCAGGGCAAGGGCGCGGATCTATCTGCAAGGAGTCCATGGAGGGGCGGCTGGGGCAGGGCAAGGAGAGGCTGAGGCCAATTGCATTTTATCTCCATCAGCTGGGGAAGGAGAAATCAGTTGAGTGGGGAATGATCACAAGTGAATCAGAGTTGGCTGGTGTAGCAGGAACTGCTGGGTAGGGTCACACTGGGAACTATTGCTGAGCTCGCCTGGACAGTAACTGCCATTGGCTGAATTCAACCCACTTCCTGGGCAACAATTTACATTCCTGGAGCACCAGGATCTGGCGTTAGAACGTCCAAGGCACTAGGCCAGAACCCACCGCTCTACGGTCCCTTCGCGGCTTCTCTGTTCTTAGGCTGGTTTGTTGTGTCTTGAGCCATCCCCTTGCGCCGTCTCTGTTTGCTGCTCTGAGTTCCAGCTCAGATACCTGCAGCTATTTCTCCAGGCGATGGGTCGGCTTCTCAATCGAACAACTGTCCCTCCGCTGCTTTTTCTAGAGTCCCTTTGCTCTCGGACAACTTCTCCCTTCCTGTCGCTGCACCTGAAGGTTCTGGGCGGACGTTTTGTCCGTACTATTAGTTTTACTTTCGCTACAGCTCACTTCCTCCTCATTTCTCCAGCCCGTTTCTCTTTGCTCACAGCTGGTTTCTGTCACATTTCATTTGTGCTTTAGTTCTCCTGCGGTTTTCTTACTTCTCTTGTGGTTTTCTAACAATTTCTTAGGTAACTTAGAGACTCTTTTTCCTTCGTGTTTCACTGCCTGGTTCTTCCTTTAACTTTCCCCCTCATGCCTCTGTCTTTCCTCTGTCTGCCTTCTCCTGTTCCTGCCATCTCTGTCCCTTCTCAACGGGACTTTCTCCCTGCCAGCTCTGTGCCTGGCCCCTTCGATGACACAGCTTGGCCACCAGGTCCCTTTCTACTGGCTCCCCACTCGCTGAGTCCCTGCATTGCTGGTGCCGGTTGTTACCTCAATGGCTGCTGGTGTCTCTCTCCCGGTGCTGGACACCCTCCCTCCAAACTCTACCAGCCATTTCCACCAGGAGCGCTGGGGGCGGGGGAGGAGCTGCTGTCTCCTGTCACCTGCTGTTTTCTCTCTTCCCCCACCACAGAAAATATCGCCCCAGGCTCAAGCTCCCCCCACTTCCGCTGCCTGGGAATCCTTGGGGTTCTCCCCACAGCTGTGAGCTGCCACTTCGTGCAACTCCCACTGCTCTGTAACCCGACAGCCCCCAGCCCAGGTGGGCATCACACAGCCAGCCCTGGAATGCTGTGAATGGGGCCGCTGATCTGAGCCCCTCACCTGATATCACCAGCTCCACGGGGTCGCTGGGCTCCGACCAGACGGGTGGATCCCACTTGGTCCTATATTGGCAGCTGTAGTTCCCTGCATCTCCTCGGCTCACATTGCGGATGGGAAACGCAGCCACGTCCCTTGGTGGATCCATCGAACGCCGTGCGTCCGGGTCTCCAGCTTTACTCAGAAGGACCCTCGCTCCCGCACACCGACACTCACACCGGATGGTCACGGCTCCCCCCGGGGCGACCTGCGCACTGGGGTGCAGGGAGATGGAGGGTTTGGGGTAGCTGGGCTCTGCAGGCAGGAGGAGACAGGCGGTGAGACACAGGCCCCGGCACAGTCACAGACACAGACCTCGGCTCAGACTGCGAGTGGGAAACTCAGCCATGTCCCCGGCAGCACATTCCAGTTTCCATCTTTGTACTGAAACTCACTCACGTTGTGGTGCCGACTCCAACACTGGACGATCACAGCTCCCCCCCAGGGCACTCTCCCCACTACGCCACACGGCCACCTGGCAGTGTCAGCCTGGCTCAGGACCTTAGGGGATTGGCCGGCTAGTGGCTACAGCAAAGGACTGAGATCTAGGATAATATCCCCAGCTCCGGGAGGAGAGTGGGGTCTTGTGGGTTAGAATGAAGGGGGCTTGGAGCCAGGACTAGGGGAGTGGGGTCTAGTAGGTTACAGCAGGGGATGCTGGATGCCAGGACTCCTGGGTTCTCTCCCTGGCTCTGGGAGGAGAGTGGGGCCTAGTGATTAGAGCAGGGGGTGGGGGTTGGGATCAGAGGTGCTGGGTGCTGCACAAACGTGCAGTGAGAAACAGCCCCTGCCATAAAGCTGAACCCTGACTATAAATAGACCCTGCAGGCACCTCACTGCATCTACACAGGAAACCTGTGGAACGGGTTCTGATCTCAGCCCCCCGGGGGTCGATCCGGAGTCACCCCTGACTGCACTGGGGGCAGGGCTAGGTTCTGATCTCAGCCCCCCAACGTCAATACAAGGAGGTTGAACTGAGTTTTGGGGTGAAGGTTCATGGCTCAGCTCCTCTTTTCCTCTCCCCCTTCCCCTTCAGCCCCCATCTTTAACACTAAATTTCCCCCTGCCCCACAGATACTCACGTCCCAACACCCCGCTCCACCCGGCCAGCCAGCAGCCTGGAAAGGAGATGTGTTGTTAGGGACCAGATCCCAAAGCAACTCGATCCTATACCCTGGTCTCAGATCCACCATGCCCTCCCTCCCCCCTCACGAGCACACGCTCTGGTCTCAGATCCCCCCCCCCCTCCATGGGCACACACCCTGGCTGTCTCTGATACTCACCAAGGAAGAGGATGGTGAGAGCAGACGCCATGACGGGGCAGTGGGGGGGGCCCTCAGCGCTGCCACCAACACCCCAGTGCCCAGCTTCACCCAGTCTGAGGCCTGAGAGTGAGCTGAATGCGGAACTGCGCCAGGGGCTGCAGCCCCAGGAAGCCCGTGATGCGCTCAGCCCCTTTCTTCCCATCAGCTGGTTTCTCTGCAATCTCCAGCCCAAATCTACCACGGTCAGAGCAAAACCAGCTCCCTGTGACACCCAGCAAACCACATCCCGTCCTGCAGGTGGTTGGACTCCCCGCCCCCATCATCCCCCAGCGCCATATGGGAGCTCCCCAGTCCAGGAACCAGCTGGGAATGGGGCAATCTCAGGAGGCATCAAGAGATACCCAGGCTGCCCTGACCTTTTCAATGGGCCCGTCCAACTTCCCTGGAGCTGCAGCTCAGAGCAGAGGAGGGCACCCCACGGAGAGACCCTCTCCCATGGAGTGAGGCAGAGATTCCCCGCCCTGGAGCATGACGGTTGTTACCAGATTTGCCCCTTACTTTGGGGTTCACTCATTTATTAGGGTTACTTTTCTGGAGGGGGTTCTGTAATTCTATCAGTGTGCTGCTTGTGTCACTTGTGTTCTCACACAGAGCTCTACTTCTCCCTGCTGCAAGTTTCCTCCCAATGGAGCAGGATCTCGGTTCCCCTGGGCTGGGTTCTTCCAGCCCCAGAATCAGATGAACACACACAGAGACACACACACACCAACAGGGTGCATCTAGAGGACCGGGTTACTCAGCACTCCCAAGGTGACCCCTTCTATGCCCCTGGACTCAGCAGGTTCGGTCGAGCAGCATTTTCAGGCGGTCACCCTCAGATGCCACGGGCACCGCACTGGAACAGAGCACGCCTGAGCAGACTGGGTCGAGTAGCACTTTCAAGCTACAACCCTCATATGTCCCAGGTTCAGCACGTCCCTATCCCCATTTCCACGTGACAGTTGTTCTGGCAGTAACCCACGTGATGCGCAAACCCCACAGGATCTTTGGACGCTGCCGGGATCTTTAGCTTAGTTAAGAGGAGTGCTGCTGCAGGGCGAGTGGGGAAGCCAAAAAACACCCAAGACGGGGAGAGAGAGAAGCAACCAGCTTAACCATGAAAGTTTTTTATTGCCAGGTAATAACCGTAGGGGAGCCAAACAAACAAAACTGTTATAATGTTAAATCAAACCTAAATTTGATTATAAAAGGTTTAGAAAATTATAACTGATCACACAAGTCAGGGTCAGAAGGCTACACCTAGAGAGAGAGAGAGAGAGAGCTGAGTTCTCACCACTCCGTGAAGCTTGAATCGATCGGGGGTCCCAGGTGGTGGTAGTAGCTGAGGATCCGGAGCGCTGGAGACAGGCAGAGCCCCCAGCACGATCAGTCAGGAGAAGATGTCGTCCCAATGGAACTGATGCAGAGTTTGGATCCAGGCATCAGAGCACTGACTTGAGCGTGGGAAGGGGTTTTTGTAGGGCAAGAACAATGGTTCAGGGGAGACACTAGGTGTGTTTGTGAGTAAATTGATGGCTCAAGGGAAAAGATCAAAGTTGTTTTGTTCAGGCTACACAACAGGAGCTGATCATTCCTGGCCATGGACGGTGCTCCTTGGAGGGAGCTCACAGTGCAGTTAGGGAGCTTCAGTATTTCGGATACCAATGGAGGATTCGTTACTAGAATTGGTCTGATAACTGCTGAGCTGGGGGTGGGCTCATTAACATCTGGAGCAGAGATCCCCCATCATGCCGTGCTTCCCTGCTTCCCTGACCCCAGAGTTCCCTGCGGTTCTTGCCTTGGAATCTCTGGTCTCCAGTCTGTAGCTGATGGAGATGCCTCCTTGTCCCATCTCCCATGCAGATGAGGACAGGGGAGTTTCCTTATCCTGTCTCCCTTGTCCCAGGGGTTTCGGTGGGTCTCCCACGGACTTTCCATTGCTTTTTGTAAGTCTTTCTTCTGATTGGTTTTGGTGCAAGCAGAGGCTGGGGAGGGGCGAAGGTCTTTCGTGAGTCAGACAGGCTGGGTACTGCACCCTGGTTCCCTGAGAACACAGAGCTGATAGGGAACAGGGTGGAGGGGCCTGGCCAACCTCCTTCGCAGGTAGCGTCACTGCAGATGCTGTTCTTAGCGCAGTGGTGTGAGACAGAGACGGGACAGAGGGGGGAGGGTTGTGGTTTCCAGCCCCCGTAATCGGACGGGGGAGGATTAAATTTAGATCCTAAGTTGCAAAAGAAGCAGCCAAAAAATGCATGAAAAGGGGAAGTGTGACCAGAGCCGGCGCTCGCTTGCTGATTCTGCTACTGCCAGTGAAACTCAACGTAAACCTGATTCCCCGGCAGTGAGCCTGTAATATACCCCGGCTCTGGGAGGGGACTGGGGTCTAGTGGTTAGAGCAGGAGGGCCCTCCCCAGCTCCTCCCCAAGCGATCCCATCTCCTCCAGGTGTGACACACACTTCTGGTGCAGGGACAGAGGGGCTGTGGGGTGCCTGGGGAGCTAGTTTGTGGTTCTGTGTTTATTACAAATCTGGAGATTAACAGGATGCAAAATAACATAAAAGCTGCCTCTATGCGTCCCCTCCCCCTCCCCGTGCTGAGCCCTCCCAGCCCCCCACACGTGGGTCTGGGCAGGGCAGGGGGACAGCAGTTCGATGGGACGGGGCTACAGTGCGGGCGGCAGCGTCCTCCCTAAATCTTCCCGAGAAGCAGAGTTCTCTGGGGCTGGGGGTGAGTCGGTCGCCCCCTGGGCACCGGTGTCCTGTGGCTGTGGGGGTCTCTCACTGCGGGGGCCCTGGCTCACGTTGATCGCGGCGTATGCACTGGCCTGGGGGGGCTCATGAGCAGGGGCTGGGACCCCCCACTTGGCATGCAGCACCTGGCGGTCCAGCTCGACGTAGGTGAGTCCATCGGCGCCGGGTTCCGGCTCCTTGGGCTGGGAGGGGAGAAAGTCACTGCTCTGTGTGTGTATGTGTGTGTGTGTGTGTGTGTGTACCTGCCCCACACACAGAGCAGGGCCCATCACCTCCAGCAGGGGGAACGGGGACACACACGCACCCTGAAATCCCAGCTGGCGATCCCATAAGCCTACACCCCTCCCAATAGCCCACCCACCCCAAACCACTGAGTGTGCCAGGAAAGGGGGGGGCTGTGAGGGGGCTGCCGGGGCCCATCCAGGTCAAGATTGGGGTCAGGCCCCATGGGGGAACAGGGGACACTTACCAGGGTCTGCGGATCTTTCCGTTCATGGATGGAGACATCTGTGGAACAGAGACACCCGCTGAGCTGCACCCCCAGTGACCCAGAGCAGAACCCCCAAACCCAGCTCCGACCCCTCTGTCCAGCCAGGGGGGTCAGAGCCCAGCACAGCCACCCCTCGCCCGCCCCACAGCATGGGCCAGGGTCATTAGCCACATGTTACAGAGAGGAAAACTGAGGCACAGAGACAGCGGCAGAGTCTAGGGGGTTATGGCAGGGCGGGTGGGGGGCTGGGCGTCAGAACATCTGTGTTCAATCCCCGGCTCTGGGAGGGGAGTGGGGTCTAGTGATTAGAGCAGGAGGCTGGGAGCCAGGAGTGGATGGGGATTCCCCAGAGGTCACTGGCTGGGAAGGTCCAATGGAGAAGTGAAGGGAAGACCCCCAAAGCCCCAGGCCTGGCGGAGAGAATGGGGGGCACACAGAGGGAGACCCTGAACTAGGGGGGGAGGGGAGGGTGACCTCAGGGAGTTGGTGGGAAGGGAGGCAAGAAGCTCAGCTGACACTGGCTACCTCGGGGACCCTCTCCTTAGTCCCGCCCAGCAGCAGCTGTAAATCAGGCCCTGCCCCATGTGGGGGAAGCCCCCACAAGCCCCTCCCCTTCTCAAGGTATGTGCCCCACTCTGGTACCCCTTGGGTGTGTTACTCACAGTCGGGGTCTCCCTGATCTGGGACCTTTGACACCCACAAAGGGCTGGAAATAAAAGAGAGAAAATCCCGTTGTAAATGTCATATCCCCCCACCCACAGGAAGATTTCCCAACACACCCAGAGAGCCCCCCAACCAGAGAGCCCCCAACTCTGCCTCATACTGAACCCTGTTCCCTAACCCCCCCCCCGCCACAACCACTAGACCCCACTTCCCTCCCAGACCAGGGAGAGATGCCAGGAGTCCTGACTCCCAGCCCCCCCTGCTCTAACCACTAGACCGAACTCCCCTCCCCGAGCTGGGACAGAACCCAGGAGCCCTGTGACCCAGGCAGGTCGATTGGGAGGGGGGAGGAGCCGGGTTCCTACCTGCTCAATCTTTTTGCGGATCGTCTTCCTGCAGAGGGACACAAACCAGAATCCCCCATGAGCCGATTGGGATCCCCCAGTACCAGCGCCCGGCACTCACAGGGCAGTAGGGATGCAGGTGCCAGGGGATGTCCCCTGTGTTGCTGGTGCTGAACATGGATCCCTGCTGGTGTGGGCCAGACCAGCAGGGAGCAGCTCAACACCATAGCATGCACCGGGGGGAGGGGCAGATTAACTCAGGAGGGGGGCTTTTCCTGTCCCCAATCCTCTCTCGTTAGTGACTCATTATAACAAATCTGATTCTGGCACCCAGGGACACCTCGCTCAGTGCTGAGATGCAGCCACCTCTGGGGTGGGACAGATGTATGTACAGGGATTACACATGCAACAGCGCCCTCTGTTGAGCCCCCCCACTCCTTGGCTTTCCCAGCACAGTCTCTCATCCAAGCCGTGACCCCATCCCACCCTGCTGAGCGGCAGGTTTAACCCTTCCCTCACTAGGTGGGACACTCACTGGCTTGGGTTTTTCTGAAGCAGACGAAGGCCACGAGGAGGAGGAGGAGGAAGCCGGCGGCTGCCGCGCTCACCCCGGCGATGATGAGGCTGGTCAGATCCGGAGGTTCCGATCCACCTGGGAAACAGCAGCAGCGGTGAGTGCCGGGAGCGGCTGGTCTGTTCCCCCCCCGGCCCCTCCCACCCCATGCAGCGCCCAAGGAGCAGAGGCAGCAGGAAATTCTGTGGGGAGGATGTTGGGGGGTCCTGGGGAATCAAGTGGGGTCAGAGCAAGCAAGATTTGGGGGATTTAGCTGCTGGGGGTGCTGGATTGCAGGGGGTTCCATAGGGGGCACTCTCCCCTGTGAGTCAGGCCTCACTGCTCCTGAGAACAGTCAGCTCTGTGTTCTTGGGGAACCAGGGCACAGTATCTAGCCTGACTCATAAAACACCCCCCCACACACACACACACACACACACACACCCCAGTCTCTGCTTGAACCCAAACGGATCAGAGAAAAGACTTGCAGAGAGCAGTGAAGGGCGGATGGGAGACACACCTAGACCCCTCCTGACAAGGGTGACAAGATTAAGACTTCTCCCTTAGCCGATAGAATGGAGAACAGAGGCCACTCCCCTAGCCTCATCTGCATGAAAGATGGGACAGGGAGACATCTCCATTAGCATACAGACTGGAGACCAGAGAACCACACTGAACTCTGGGACCAGGGACGCATTGCATCATGGGGGATCTCTGCTCCAGATGTTAATAAGCCCACACCTGCCCACTCCCAGCTCAGCAAATCAGACCAATTCTAGTAACGAATCCTTGATTGATATCCAAATACTGAAGCAGCCGAACTGCATTGTGAGCTCCCTGGAAGAAAACACCCCCCATAGCCAAGAGTGATCAACTCCTATTGTCTAGCCTAAAGGAAACCCTGTGTTATCAGTTTACCTATAAACAAATCTAGTGTCTCCCTTCAACCATTGTGGTTTCTCTACAAAACCCCCAACCTATGCCCAAGTCAGTGTTCTGATGCCTGGACCCAAACTCTGCATCAGTTCCACTGGGATTTCATCTCCTGATTGATTGTGCTGGGGGCTCTGCCTATCTCCTGCCCTCAGGACCCTGAACTACCACCATCACCTGGGAACCCCGACTAGTTCAAGCCTCAGGGAGTGGGTGAGATCCCTCCCTCTCTCTCTTTCTGTTTTCTTTTCTAATCCAAGTATTAACCTTTGACTTGCATCTGAAGAAGTGAGGTTCTTACCCATGAAAGCTTATGCTCCCAATGCTTCTGTTAGTCTTAAAGGTGCCACAGGACTCTCTGTAACCTTTAATACTGTAACTGTTATGTTAGTTTAGGCTCCATGTGTGGTTATCACTATTATTCAATAAATAACTTGTGTGGTTAAGTTGGTTGCTTCTCTCTCTCTCTCTCTGAACTTTACTCTTTTGTGTTTTTAGCTTCCCCATTTACTCTCCGACAACGCTTCTTTTACCTAAGCTAAAGATCCCTGTAGCACCCAAAAATCCTGTGGGGTTTGCTCATCATGTGGGTTACTACCAGTACAATTGTGACGTGAAAGTGGGGATAGGGATGTGCTGAAGCTGTGGCATATAAAGGGGACAGCTTAAAAGTGCTGCTTGACCCCGCCCACTGAGTCCAGGGACATATATAAGCAGTTTGAGAGAGCTGATTGACGCGATCCGCTCAGAGTTGCTCTGTGTGTGTGTGTGTGTGTGTGTGTGTGTGTGTGTGTGTGTGTGTGTGTGTGTGTGTGTGTGTGTGTGTGTGTGTGTGTGTGTGAGAGAGAGAGAGAGAGAGAGAGAGAGAGAGAGAGAGAGATTCTGGGGCTGGAAGAAGCCAGCCCTGGGGAACCGAGGTCCTGCAGGACAGCTCCATTGGGAGGGAACTTGCAGAAGGGCGAAGTAGAGCTCCATATGAACATACAAGTGACACAAGCAGCACATTGATAGAATTACAGAACCTCCCCCCTCCCCAGAAGAGAATAATAAATGAGCCCACCCTAAAGTAACGGGCACATCTGGTAACACTCTGTCCCCCCGGGCAACCACTGGGTGAAGCTGCCCCATAATCTGTGACTCAGTAGATTCCCTCCAGCCCTAGTACCTGGCCCCGTGTTGCCGGGAGCCGGCGCCGCTCCAGACTGGGTCGGCTCGGTTCCCCCTGCAGGAATAGAACCAGCGTCCGTCAGGGTGGGGAAGGGGTTGAAACAGCAACTCAGCCATTCCCATCCCCCATGACTCAGCATCAATCATCACTGTCATTCTGGGGGGAGGGGGATTTTCGTACCTGGGCGCCAGTACCAGCTTGGCAGCCCTTGGACCCCAGTCCTCTGGGGGAGCATCCCCCTGGGAAAGGCCCCTGCTCTGCAGCTCCCCCTGGTGGCAGGGCCGTGTTCCCCTCTCATTTGTTACATCCATGTGTGGAATTAATTTTGTTACCTGCACAGAGAGGTGATGTGTGGAGGGGGTGGGGCCGAGGGGTTCGGGGTGTGGGAGGGGCCTCAGAGCTGGGGCAGAAGGTTGGGGTGCAGGGGGGTGAGGGCTCCAGCTATGGGTGGGGGCTCTGGAGTGAGGCTGGGGTTGAGGGGTTTGGGATACAGGCTGCCCCAGGACTGCGGCGGGGAGAGAGGACTCCCCCCAGCCCTCTCTCGCTGCAGCAGCCCCGGGGCCGGTGGAGAGGTGCCTCTGCCTGGCCACGGCAGCTTAGAGGAAACTTAGGGGCAGGGATCCCCCCTCCCTCAGCCCCTAATCTCCAGCAGCTGCTGCTCCCCCCTAGCTAGGAACCCCCCAGTGACTCCGTCCCCACTCCCCGGCCGGGTGTCCCCTCTGCTGAGCCCAGGTCTCAGGGCAGAGCCTGGCTCTGAGCATCCCATTGGTGCAGAGACCTCCTGAGGGTCCGTCTGGGTGTGGGGCTGGGAGCTGGGCTGCTGAACCGGACTCCTCGCCTGCTATCACCAGCTGCACAGGGTCGCTGGGCTCTGAGGAGACGAAGGGCTCTGATTGGGGCCGGTAGCTGCAGCTGTAGTTCCCTCCATGCTGCCGGCCCACGGTGGGGATGCGGAACTCGACCCCGTCCCCAGCAGGGTCCATCTGTCGCTGCGGGTTCAGGTCTCCAGCCTTGTGCAGGAAGAACCTCACGTCCCGGCGCTGCCCCTGACACTGGATGGTGGCGTCTGCCCCTGGGGCGGTGACCGAAGTGAGGCTCAGCGAGATGGAGGGTCTGGGTAAGCTGGGATCTGCGCACAGGAGATAGGCTGTGAGAGTCAGTCCCGGGCACCCACCCAGCCCCGGCCTCCACAGCCAGCCACAGCCACGGGCAGATCCAGGGGTCCCCCAGGCAGAGATTCTCTCCCAGATCCCAGAGCTCCCCCCACCCAGAATCCCGGCCCTGCGAGCTGGGCTCCCAGCCCCACAGACACCGAGCCGCGGCTCCCTAGTTCTTGGGATCCTCATATGCCGTGTGTGGCCCCAGCCTCGTTCACTGCGTCCGGCCTGCCCTGGACACAGAGTGACTGAGCTGTTCTCTGGGGCAGCGCACGGCCGGAGAGCAGCAGCTGAGCTGACCCCGAGCAAGGCAGGGGCGATGCTGGGGGCGGAGGGCAGCACCGGGAGGGGTCGGCAGGTGTAGCGCAGTCTCCGGTGGCTGACGGCGCTTGCCCACAATCGGTGGGTTTAGGCTGCAGTCTGGGGAGCTCCTGGATTCCCCGCGGCCGCTGAGCTCTCACGTAGCAGCGTCCATGAGCAGCGCTTTCCCCCAGCTGCGCTGGGCTAGGAGACACTGTCCCATCCTGGCAGCAGTGACCTGCCCTCAGGTCACGCAGTCGGCACCCATTGGCTGGACCACGCTGTGATAGAGCTGGGCAGGAAGCCATCAGCCCTTCGCAGACTTCACCTGGCCCAGACGCTGCAGCGCGGCTCCTCCCCAGCACAGGCTGCCGTGAGGGCACCACGCCCGGCCACCCCTCCCTGCATTGGCTTCCCACAGACAGAGTCTAGTCTGAGGTCTCTGCCCTGATCTCCGAGGTGCCCGAGGACTGAGGCCAGCGTATTCCCGGCTCTGGCTGTAGGGTGCTGCAAGTGCCGGCTCCGTGGCTGCTCGAGGACAAGCCGTCCAGGGCACCGGGTGCACACGTGAGCGGATAGTCCTGCCCGGCCACGGCTCCATTGCTACTTTCAGCTCCATCAGAGCTAGCCCAGGTGCCGCACACCAGCCCCAGCTCCAGGGCAGACACCCGACAACAGCTCCCAGCTCTGGGGTGGCCCCGGGGTGACGGCTCCCTGCCTCCGGCCCAGCCACCATCAGGGTCACGTTTGTCTGGGCAGGGGACAGAACTTCCTCTGGGGCCGGGCCCAGGCTGCAGAATGAGCTCCCCCAGCAGCCAAGGGCCCCCCAAACCTCCCCACCTCCGGCTCCAAGGCCAGTGCCCTCCCCCGGCCGGCCTGCTCCGTTATCTATCCGGAGCAGCGCGGCCATTGACCCCCCAAACTGCCCCAGACCAGACCCTCCGCGGTGGGCACAACCTCCCCTAGGGAGCGGACGAGAGAGAAGCCACCCATGACAGATGGGGTCACGTCGCTTAATGCTCGACTGGCAGGCGCCCGACACCGCGGTGACCAGGGCAGCGTCAGACCATGTGCAGGGTAGGAGGCTGCTCCCCCCTGGCTGGGACCCCCCCAGTGACTCTGTCCCCGCTGCCCGGCCGGGCGTCCCCTCTGCTGGGCTCAGGGCTCTGAGTGGCCCATTGGTGTGAGCCCCCGTGGATCTAGCTGGGTGTGGGGCTGGGAGCCGAGGTGCCGGGCTGGGCCCCTCACCTGCTACAATGATCTGCACAGGGTCACTGGGCTCCGAGGAGGCAGCTCCTATTGTTCTGTTGCTATAGCGACAGGTGTAGCTGCCACCGTGTTCCCGTCTGGCGCTGGTGATGGGAAATTCAGCCTCAGAGCCAGCAGGGTCTGTGTAAGTCAGATAGTTCCCATCTCCAGCCTTGTAGAGGAGGAACCTCATGCCCAGGCGCTGATGACGACACCGGATGGTGACGTTTCCCCCCACGGGGATCACCCCACCGGGGCTGACGGAGATGGAGGGTTTGGGGTAGGACCCCTCTGGATGCACAAACAAACAGGCAGTGAGTGGGGGGTGACACAAACCGCATCCATCTGATTCAATCCTGCTGTGGGGGCACCGCGGGATGACTGGTGCCTTCTCTCTGTATTTCCTGGGGGCAGAGCTTTGAGTGCAGGTGAATTCACCCTGTGTGGTGCCCATCCCTGTAATGAGTGGGGCGAGGTCTCAGTCCCCACCTCTGGGTGTGGGAGGGAGCAGGAGTCTGACAGAATCATCCCTTGGGGGATCTTCGCCCCTCAGCTGCGACTAGGATGACCAGACAGCAAGTGTGAAAAATTGGGATGGGGGTGGGGGATAATAGGAGCCTATATAAGAAAAAGACCCAAAAATCAGGTCTGTCCCTATAAAATCAGGACATCTTGTCACCCTACCTCTGACCCACATCCCTCGCGCTTAATGCAGAAATTCCCTCAGCTGCCCCATTCCCCACAGATACTCACCTCCGAACACCCCGCTCCGCCCGGCCAGCCAGCAGCCTGGAAAGGAATCGGATCATTAGGGACCAGATCCCAGAGCAACTGGATCCTACACCCTGGTCTCAGATCCCCCAATATGGGCACATGCCCTGGTCTCAGATCCACCCCCTCTCCCTATGAACACATGCCCTGGTCTCAGATTCCCTCTTATGGACACACGGCCTTGGCTGTCTCTGATACTCACCGAGGAGGAGGACAGTGAGAGCAGACGCCATGATGGGGCAGTGGGGACCCCTCAGCGCTGCCACCAACGCCCCAGTGCTGAGCTCCACCGAACCTGAGTCCCGAGTGCGAGCGGAATAAGGAACTGCGCCGGGGGCTGCAGCCCCAGGAAGCCTGTGATGCGCTCGGCCCCTTTCTTCCCCATCAGATGGTTTCTCTGCAATCTCCAGCCGAAATCTACCGTGGTCAGAGCAAAGCCAGATCCCTGCAACGCCCAGCAAACCACATCCCCTCCTGCAGGTGCCCAATCCCAGCTCCCATCATCACCTCCCAACCCCACATGGGAGCTGCCCAGTCCAGGGACCAGCTGGGAAAGGAGGAATGTCAAGAAGTGCCCAGACTCAGGTTGACCTGACCTTTTCCAACAGGCCTGTCTAGCCTCCCTGGAGCAGCAGCTCAAAGCAGAGGAGGGCTCCCCCCCCACACACAGTGCCCCCCACAGAGCGACCCTCTCCCATGGAGCAGGGCAGAGATTTCTTCCTGACCCAGCTGGGCCGAGCGCCCGCCCTGGAGCATGAGGATGGAGGGACCTGCCCAACTTCCTTCTCCGGTAGCATTGCTGCAGATGCTATTCTTAGCGCAGTGGTGTGAGACAGGGAGGGGACAGAGGGGTGGGGGTGGGGTTGTGGTTTCCAGCCCCCGTAATCGGACGGTGGGGGGGGATAAATTTAGATCCTAAGTTGCTAAAGCAGCAGCCAAAAAATGCGAGAAAAGGGGAAGTGTGTCCAGAGCCGACGCTCGCTTGCTCATTCTGCTACTGCCAGTGAAACTCAGAGTAAACCTGATTCCCCAGCAGATACCCAATAATATTATCCAGCTCTGGGACAGGAGTGGGGTCTAGTGGCTAGAGCAGGACCACCCCTCCCCGAGCGATCCTATCTCCTCCAGGTGTGACACACACTCCTGGTTCCAGGATGGGGGGCTGGGGCTTCCCGGGGGGTTGGGCGGCTTGTTTCGGGTTCTGTGTTTATTACAAATCTGGAGGTTAACAGGATGCAAAGCTGCCTCGATGCATCCCCTCCCCATCCCGGTGCTGAGCCCTCTTGCCCCTCACATATGGGTCTGAGTGGGGCACGGGGACAGCAGCTCGTGGAAGGGGCTGCAGTGGGGAGAGGGCAGCGTCCCCCCTAAATCTTCCCTGGAAGCAGAGTTCTCTGGGGCTGGCACTGCAGGGGGATGAGTCTGTTGCCCCCTGGGGCCAGTGCCCCATGGCTGCGGGGGGCTCTCACGCTGAGGCTGGGTGGGCTCAGGGGCAGGGACCGGACCCTCCCGCTTGTCCTCCAGCGCCTGGCCGTCCAGCTCTGCGTAGGTGAATCTGTCAGCGCTGAGGTAGGGCTCCTAGGGCTGGCATGGGAAAGAGTCACTGGGGTGTGTGTGTGTGTGTGTGTGCGCGCATACATCAAACACCGCCGTCCACCCCACACACAGAGCGGGACCCATCACCTCCACAGGGGGCATGGGGACACCCACACACCCTGCAATCCCAGCTGGTGACCCCATAAGTCCAGCCCCCTCCCAATAGCCTGACCCCACCCCAACCACTGAGTGTGCCAGGGCTGGGGGGCGGGGGCTGTGAGGGTGCTCCTGGTGTCCATGCAGGTCAAGGTTGGGGGTCAGGCCCCATCAGGGAACAGGGGACACTTACCAAGGTCTGCAGCTCTTTCCCTTCATCGATGGAGGCATCAGTGGAACAGAGACACCCACTGACCTGCCCAGAGCAGAACCCCACACCCAACTCCAAATGGAGTCAGAGCAAGCAAGTTCTGGGTGATACATAGCACCAGGGGGCGCTGGGCTGCCGGGCAGGGGGCTCGGTAGGGGGCGCTCTCCCCTGGCAGTAGGGGCTGGCCCCACTACCCCAGCGCAGCACTAGGGGGCGCTGTCTGATCCAGCTTGGCAGTCATTTCCAGTCCCTCCCTACAGTGCCATGGCACCAGTCAGGCCCGGCCACACCATCTCCACCCAACGGGCCCATCTAGCTCGGTATCCGGCCTCCCATGCTGGCTGCTCCTGGCTGCTTCGCGGGGAGGCCCAGTCCCACCCGCCTCCCGCCCATGGCCACTGAGGGGCCCAGCTGCCCTGGGAGCAAGCCTTTAGCTGCCCCATTAGTGGCAGGTTCATGTCTGAGCAGAAGACTTCGCTCCCCTTCCAAATCCATCAGTGGAGGGAGTCACTGCCCCCGAGAACAGCCTCAGTCCCTCCCCCTGAGCAAACACTGGGGAAAGCTGCCCCATAATCTCTGACTCAATAGATTCCCCCCCGGCCCCAGGACCTATCCCCGGGCTGCCCAGGTGTGTGGGAGCCGTTGCTGGTTCAGGCTGGGTCAGGTCAGTTCCCCCTGCGGGAATAGAACCAGCCTCTGTCAGTGGTGGGGGGAGGGGCTGAAACGACTCAGGGTTCCACCCTTCTCCCCCTTGTGGCGTCCCGGCGACCAGCCTGACCCCGAACGGTGACATCCTGCCCCAGGGCGGTCACCCTGCCGGGGCTCAGGGAGATGGCGGGTTTGGGGTATGTCTCTGCACTCAGAAGGAAACAGACCCCAACCCAGTCCTTAGGGTCTCACAGCTTCCCACACTGGGATCCCACAGTTTGCACTGAGTTCCTGTATCCCGGCCCCCCGGAATTGGGCTACCCAGAGCAACCCACCCCCACCAGCCAGGAGGGGTGCGCCCTGCTCCCATGACTGCCCCAGCCTGGGACTGCTGCTCACCTACCTCTCTCCTGCCCCGGGGAGTTGCGATCTCTGGGGGTGAGGTCTCACCACTGCTGGTCCAAACAGAACCACAACCCAGAGCAGAGATCTACATGACCCATAAATACCAATCAGCTGATGTACCCGACCCAGTGCTGGGGAAGATGCCAACTCAGGATCCCCTCAACCCCGACTCCTCTGTGCTTCCCCAGAGCAGGGGCACCTGGGGAAGCTTCCTCCTGGGAAAGGCCCCCTGTTCTGCAGCTCTCTCTGGGGGCTGGAATTCCCCTTCCCTCAGCCCTGAAACTCCACTACCTGCTGCTCTCCCCTGTCTGGGAAACCCCCCTCCAGTTGGCCCCAGGGCTAAGGGCAGAGCCTGGCTCTGAGCATCCCATCAACACAGAGCCTCCCTGTGGGTCTGGCTGGGTGTGGGGCTGGGAGCAGGCATGCTGAGCCAGGCCCCTCACCTGCTACCACCAGCTCCACGGGGTGGCTGGAATGCATCCAAATGGGCTGGTCTGATTTGGTGCTATATTGGCAGCTGTAGCTCCCTGTATTCCTGGAGATTTCATCAGATGACATTATCTTTAATTAAAGATTAATCTATAATTCCTGGAAACTCCAGGCCAGTTGCAGAATTCAGCTGTCCTGCAAAATTTTGTTTTTTCCCCGCAGAAAATACGTTTTGCCCAAAAAGTTCTGCAGTTCTGCCTTTTCCTCACCAGAGGATGCTGTGGCACCAAAGCAGCCAGCAGCCTGAACGGAGCCGGCTGTTCTGGCGCCACAGTGGCCCCTGGTGAGAAAAAGGCAGAACTGCAGCACTTCTGGGGCAGAATGTATTTTCTGTGGCGAAAAATATTCTCTGCCTGCCCCGTGCTGCAGGATTCCCCCAGGAGCAGAAGTTCATCACAGCACCTGCCGCAGAGCCAGGTTAGGACAGAGTGGGGCCTGGCTCATCAACAACTTAGATATTGGCATAGAAAGTACGCTTTTTAAGTCTGCAGATGATACCAAACTGGGAGGGATTGCAACTGCTTTGGAGGACAGGGTCATAATTCAAAATGATCTGGACCAATTGGAGAAATGGTCTGAGATAAACAGGATGAAGTTTAACAAAGACAAATGCAAAGTGCTCCACTTAGGAAGGAACAATCAGTTTCACACATACAGAATGGGAAGAGACTGTCTAGGAAGGAGTATGGCAGA
This sequence comes from Malaclemys terrapin pileata, assembly GCF_027887155.1. NCBI lineage: Eukaryota > Metazoa > Chordata > Testudines > Emydidae > Malaclemys > Malaclemys terrapin. The sequence goes on from NC_071524.1 coordinate 712,424, forward strand.
AAGGGATCTCGGGGTTATAGTGGACCACAAGCTAAATATGAGTCAACAGTGTGATGCTGTTGCAAAAAAAGCAAACGTGATTCTGGGATGCATTAACAGGTGTGTTGTGAGCAAGACACGAGAAGTCATTCTTCCGCTCTACTCTGCGCTGGTTAGGCCTCAACTGGAGTATTGTGTCCAGTTCTGGGCACCGCATTTCAAGAAAGATGTGGAGAAATTGGAGAGGGTCCAGAGAAGAGCAACAAGAATGATTAAAGGTCTTGAGAACATGACCTCTGAAGGAAGGCTGAAAAAACTGGTGTCAAGTATCAGAGGGGTAGCCGTGTTAGTCTGAATCTGTAAAAAGCAACAGAGGGTCCTGTGGCACCTTTAAGACTAACAGAAGTATTGGGAGCATAAGCTTTCGTGGGTAAGAACCTCACTTCTTCAGATGCAAGTGAAGAAGTGAGGTTCTTACCCACGAAAGCTTATGCTCCCAATACTTCTGTTAGTCTTAAAGGTGCCACAGGACCCTCTGTTGCTTTTTGAAAAAACTGGGTTTGTTTAGTTTGGAAAAGAGAAGACTGAGAGGGGACATGATAGCAGTTTTCAGGTATCTAAAAGGGTGTCATAAGGAGGAGGGAGAAAACTTGTTCACCTTAGCCTCTAAGGATAGAACAAGAAGCAATGGGCTTAAACTGCAGCATGGGAGGTCTAGGTTGGATATTAGGAAAAAGTTCCTAACTGTCAGGGTGGTTAAACACTGGAATAAATTGCCTAGGGAGGTTGTGAAATCTCCATCTCTGGAGATATTTAAGAGTAGGTTAGATAAATGTCTATCAGGGCTGGTCTAGACAGTATTTGGTCCTGCCATGAGGGCAGGAGACTGGACTCGATGACCTCTCGAGGTCCCTTCCAGTCCTAGAATCTATGAATCTATTAATCTATGAAGCCATGGCTGCTGGGGGGTCACAGACTGGGGCTCAGGAGCTAGTGGGGTGAGTCTAGGGATGGGAGAGGAGGCTGCAGGGACACATGGGGACGGCGGTTGCAGGGAAAGGGGCTGATGTACCTGACTGAATGGGAGAGGCTTGAGGTCAGCCAGGGTCTGCATGGAGGAGGCTTCCCAGCCCCCTAACAATCTCTCCCTCCCAAAATCCAGGAGGCCACAGGGTCTGATCTTCAATCTTTGACTGACCACTATTTCCATACAGATTCCCATGCCCCTGAATTATTGCATTCTGGGTTCAAACCTGGCTGGCAACCCATGAAGGTAAAATTAGTTTGTGATCATGAAATTAAAGGTTGGCACTGTAATGCATGTGCACAAGTTAAGGGTGTTCAGGAAACCTTAACTGTGGTTCTGGAGGGTTTGACTCTGCAGCCTTCCTGCTCAGCCTGCCAACCTGCCCATGGCTGACAGGAGCCGTGGCACGGTGTGAGGAGTGGGGGCGATGAGGAACACCTGGGTTTGCTGCTTCTTTCGTCATAGCTCAGCAGTGACGAAGGCTTTACACTGTAACATCTGGTTCAAATAATCTTTTCTCAGCATGTGAGTTAAATAAACCAAGTTCAAAAGAAACAGAGAAAGAGAAATTTCATCCCAGATCCCCAGTAGGTCTGTGGCAGGTTGCTCCTCCCCCCTTCTGGGGTGCTACGTGATGTACTGGGGTACCACTGAGCCCACCTGTTCCACCAGCTTGGGCTCCCTTACTCTGGCCTGCTGAGCCAGGCCCTCAAGCCTTCCCCAGCACACACAGGTAGGGACGCACCCAGCTGCAGAAAGACACAGACACTGAAACCAGCTCGGCGTGCGAAGCCTTCAGCTCAGGAGTTGTCCAGCACTCAAGTGTACCCCCCTCTGGAGTGTAAACCCCAAACTGTACTGTCTTGTGCTGCACAGAGAACTGTACAGCGTGAGCACATGAAATCCGCTCCCTCCCGCAATGGGGAGGAAGATCTGCACAGCTTTTTGGCCCCCAGTTACGAATTCCACAAATTAGTTGTGAAGAAAACAAGAACAAATTTATTAGCTACAAAAGACAGATTTGAAGTGATGATAAGGGATCGCCAACAGACCAAAGCAGATCACCCAGCAAATAAAACCAAAATGCAATATGAGCTTCGCTACTAAAGAAACTGGTTACAAGCAGGAATTTATCACCCTAAATGTTGTTTTAAGCAGATTGCAGAGTTTCTTGAAGGCAAACTGCTCTTGCCTGCAGCTTAAAATTCCAGGTATTCCTGTCACAGGCCAGACAGCTTTCCCAGCCTGGCTCAGTGCTTCTCTGCCCCACCCCCCATTTGCCTTTGTTTCTTAGATGTTCTCAGCAGTCATCCTGGGCAGGGATTCAGTGAAGAATGAATCCTGATTATTTCACTTCCCAGCGAGGTCTAATATATGGTGTGAGCCCCCTTTGTTTTCCAGTGTGTTTCCACCCCCCCCACCTCAGCGGAAAAATACTGGTATTCCATCATGAGTGGCTGCCAACGATAGAACGAGGGTATTTAACGGAACCAGCCTGGGAATGGCCTAGAACCAGCTCCGTAAGAGCGACCAGGCCCATCTGTGCAGGGAGAGAGGGCTGAGCGTGGGGAGGCTCACTAAGGAGCGGCTGATTGCTCAGCTTGTAGAGAATGACCAGTCTGAGGAACAGGCTCCAGACCCCAGGGGGGCTCCCGGGGTGCCCGGAGAGCCAGAGAGTAGCCTTGGGGGCAGTCTGTGTAGCGACTGGGGAGTGAGTGGACTCCGTGAGGGGGCCCACGGCGAGAGACAGGCGTGCTAAGGCTCCGAGAGGTGCGGCTCCAGGAGGTGGAGGGGTTTAACCCTGAGAGAGAGTGGACCCTGAGAAGGGCTGTCGCACTGAAAGGGGCACCCCCTCATGGACCGCACGGGGCCAAGAGTGGGCATGACCTGTGAGTCCGGGTGTGGGAGCTGGAACTGAAAGTGAAGGAGCTGAAACTGGTGGAGTGGAGACTGGCAGACAGAGAGAGAGAACGAGCGGACCGTGTAGAACAGTGGAAGCACGAGTTGGAGATGGACGAGAGGCGGGCCAAGAGGTCCAGACGACCTGGGGGGCCCAGGAGACGGGGGGTGGCAGCCACAATGGTGAAGCGAGTCTCTTTCTTTAAGGCTGCAAAGGGTGGTGGGTGGCACAGCCCCTCCCCGCAATATTTTATGCACCAATGAGGCCTTGTTTCCAACACCCCAATTTTGGGTCACGGATTTCTGCTCCCCCACTTCTCCCATGTCCCAGGTGGGCCCCAGCCCGGCCCGTGGGTTCTGTCCGGTGACTGCTCGGGTTGAACTAATCCTGTATTTCTGACTCCCAACTTCCCCCCCAATGTTCATTCGTCCAGGTTCTTGTGACGCTGCCGGAACTTCTCACTTACCTTCGTCAGCTGAACCCCCCACGAGGGGACATTTGGAGGCTCCAGAATCACAGCCCCCCCGGGGTGGGGAGATTTGGGGGGGCAGGGGAGAAGGAAGCTCTGGGGGGTTGTACAGTAGAAATACAGAGTGGGGGAGTGTGACGAACTGGGACTGTTCTTAATGTGGCCTTTGAATACTGAGTGGGGAGGAACAGGAGTACTTGTGGCACCTTAGAGACTAACAAATTTATTAGAGCATAAGCTTTCGTGGACTACAGCCCACTTCTTCGGATGCATGAGTGGGGAGGTTGGCTGGGAAGGCAGGGGAGTGTGGCTAGGATGGTCTGCATTGGGGGATGGGAGACTGACCGAGGGAGAATACCTGAGCATGTAACATGAGAACCCAGGAAGGGGTTTGAGGCCAAGTGACACCTTTGCCCAGGAAACTGAACAAAGGCTGGGGGAGGAGACACTAGGGGAGGTTCTCAGAGTTGGCTGGTGGAATGGCTGCGAGGCAGATGGGGCTCTGACCTCCCAAGGGGGCTGTGGTGCCCCTGGGACCCCAAGATGCACCTAATTGGGGGTGGTCCTGTTGTCTGTGACTGCAAGACCTGTCTTGGACTGTTTTCCTGTCGTCTAAATAAACCTTCTGCTTTACTGGCTGGCGGAGAGTCATGGTGAATCGCAGGAAGCGGGGGGTGCAGGGCCTTGTGCCCCCCCACACTCCATGACAGGGAGAAAGTGGGGGAGAGAAAAGGGGCGGCGGGACCCTGCAGCAGAGAGGGGAGAGGGACAAACACCGGGGGGGGGGGGCAGTAAGTGCCTTTATTCCAGCTCCAGGGCCAGATGCAGCGTCCCCACACAAGGGTGAGGGGCTCTGTCTAGGGATGATGAGGGGCTGTGATTGTCTGAGATAGGGGAATCCGGCTCGGGGCTGGGCGATGAGCCCTGGTGGTACTGGGGGATTTAACGACCCAGCCGCCTGTAGGGAAAGCGCTAGGGCCAAACGCACCCTCCCAGTGTGGCCCTGGATGGACGGGGGACGATGCGGGTGTCTGAGGGGGAGGCTGTAACTGGGGGCAGCTGGTTTAGACTCGTTGGGGACCCCCAGGCATGAGCTGGCTGTGAAGGGGCAGGTGGCAGGCGGTGCAGTGACCATGGCTGTGAAATGCTGGGTGCCCAAGGAAAGGGAGGAGGCAGAGCGGCCGGTGCAGGGAGTCTGTCCAGGAATGGGTTAATTATCGAGTGCCCGGCCCCCCCAGTGCCCTTGGCTCACCAGAGATGCATGCGGGGCCCTCCCCATGCTGGAGCCTTTTATGGCCTCACTCCCCACTGAGGGCCCTAAGCAGAGACCGGCCTGGCTGGGCCAGCAAGTGGGATCAAGGCACCCTCCAGGGGCTGCTCCGAGAGGAGCCCAATGAGCCCAGCACAGGGGCAGCTCCTTTAGCTGGTGCCGCAGGGGCTGGTGCTCAGGGGCCGGGGGTTCGATACTGAAGTGCGGCTGTTGTTCTGGGAATGGTTGGGGGGAAGGATTCTCTGAGGCAGGGGGTTTGGAGGTAGGATGCGGTTGTGCTGGTGTCTCAGGAGTTCTCACCCCACCCCAGAGCAATCCCATCTCCCCCAGGTGTTACACACACTCCAGGTTGGGGGACTGTGGGGTGCCCAGGGTGGGAGGCTGGTTTGTGGTTCTGTGTTTATTAGAAATCTGGAGATTAACAGGATGCAAAATAACACAAACAGCCGCCTTGGCACATCCCATCCCCCTCCAAGCGCTGAGTGCCCTTTATGAACCCCCGTGGGGCTGGGTGGGGCAGCAGCAGCTGTAGGGGGGTTATAGGGTGGCCATAAGCTGAGCCCGTTCTCTGGCGGGGAATCACTCTGTCACCCTCTGGTGGCCCATGCTCCCTGCCCCATCGCTCCAATGATTCCCCCTGGGTTCACGCTATCGGGGTAGGTGGGGGGCAACCTGCACCTCCGGGGCTCTGCCCGTCGTGTCTCCAGCTCACGTTGATGGTGGCATACAGGACAGGCTCAGGGGCAGGGGCCGAGCCCCCCGGCTTGGCCTGGTGGCCCAGCTCAGTGTAGGTGAGTTCCTCGGCGCCAGAGTCTGTCTCCTGGGGCTGGGACGGTAGAGCCTTCACAGCCTCCGACTCCCTACGGGGAGAAAGAGAGAGAAAGTAACAGAACCCAGGAGTCCTGCCTCCCAACCCCACTCCCTCACTCCAACCCACTCAACCCCACTCCCCTCTCTGAGCTGGGGAGAGAACCCAGGAGTCCTGTGTCCTGGGGCAGGTAGATCGGGGGTGGGAAGCGGAGCTGGGGTCTCACCTGCTCTGTCTCGGGGCTGGTCCTTTCCCTGCAGAGACACGAAGCAGAATTGTCCATGAGTCAACCCGGATCCCGTGTACCAGCCCTGCCCATCAGCCCTATAGGGCAACTGGGATGGGGGGCCCAGGAGAGAGCCCCCCCCGACACTGCTCTGCCCAAGGGGAGCTCCTCCTCCTCCAGCTGCTGAGCCTACAGACAGACTGAGCCCGGCTCCCTGCAATCCAGCACCCCCTTCGAAGCCCCCCACCACCTGCAGCACAGCGTCCTCCACTGAGCCTCCTGCCCTTCTCACCAGGGCCGGCTCCAGCATTTCTGCCGCCCCAAGCAAAAAAAAAAAAAAAAAGACACGATCGGCGGTGGCAGTGGGTCCTTCGCTCCTAGAGGGATTGAGGGACCTGCCGCCCCTGAATTGCCGCAGGTGCCGCCCCTCTCCCTTGGCCGCCCCAAGCACCTGCTTGTTAAGCTGGTGCCTGGAGCCGGCCCTGCTTCTCACTGAACCACAGCGCCCCCCTAGTTCTGCCCAGGGGCTTTGGGGCCAGCTCTCCCTGATAGGGGAAAGCGTCTCCTGCTGGGCCCCTGCCCCACCCCCGGAGTTTCCTTCTCCATCTCCCATCCAAGCCATGACCCCTTCCCAGCCCAGCTTAGCAGCGGGTTTACCCCTTCCCTCACTGGGGCACTCACTTCCTCCAGTTCTTCTATAGCAGACAAAGGCCACGAGAAGGAGGAGGAGGCCGGCGGCCGCCACGCTCATCCCAGTGATGATGGTGTGGGTCAAATCCAGAAGTGACAGTGGTTCGGATCCCCCTGGAAAGCAGCACCAGGCTGTGAGCGGCTGGTTCGTTACCTACTGCTCCAACCCCTCCCCCTCGAGGACCCAGGGACCCACAGCAGAACATTCTCTGGGGCTGGGGTGGGGGGCAGGAGCAGAGGGGATTCTGGGTAGTAGTGGTCAGTGTGGTTCACTCACAATGGCACAGAACTATACTGGGGTTGGGGCGGGGGGGGATGTACCTCAGGCCCCATGTACCCTGTGAAGCCAGCTGGGCCTAGACCCTACAGCCAGCTCCCCACTGCCCCCCCCAATCCCCAGGTCCTACCCCTGTCCTGGGAATTTCCCAGCAGCTTCAGCTCATTTCTGCGTAGGAATCATCTGTGGAGGGGGATGACAGTGGGGTGGGAAGTTGGCTGGGGAGGGGGCTTTGAGATCATTGGGAGAACCAGGCCCCGCTGAAGTAATCAGCAGTGGAAGACGTAACAACACTGTCATTGTGACTGCCATCATTAGGTTCCAGGCTCAACCAGGCATCAATCTGAATCGGTGGGTTCAAGTGGGTTGGTAAGTTCCAGGGTTAACACCCTGCTGGACAGCACCCATGGGAAGAGGGAGCCCTGCTTCTGAGCCGTTCCCCCGGGCCCTCTGCAGACACAGGGATACAAGGGACTGTTATCCCCGGCTCTCCGTTCCCAGCCCCATTCTCCTAGGGGGATACGCATCGAGCTGTGCCCCACAGGAGTGGCTTTACGGTGCCAGTGGTCTCCCCATTCTGTGGGGCCTCTGGGGTGGGGCTGTGTGTTCGGGGGAAGCTCTCCCAGGCCCTGCCCCCACAAAGCCAATCTGGCATCTGCCCAGTGACACCTCCCAGCATATGAAATGAGTTGGGGGGTTTCAGATGGGGCATTGGCCGTGGGGAGCTGCTCCCGTCCCACCCAGCCAGCCCCTCATGGCTCTCCCCGGGGGCGGCTTCTTGGGCTGCAAAAACCTGTTTCTTGGGTGGTTGACAGCGATTTCCTGCCCCCAGACTCAGTACCTGGCCTTGCGTTACCTGGGTGGCTGGGAGTCGGCACCATGCCCGGCTGAGTCGGGTCGGTTCCCCCTGCGGGAATAGAACCAGCGTCTGTCAGGGGTGGGGCGTGGGGGTGAGAAAGCTGGAGCCCTGGTGTCTGTGGTTAGTTACACAGGGAACGTCTCCTCCCCCCGACCGGCAATGGCGGCTCTTCCCCGGACTGAGCCAGCGTCCCTGGGGAGAGCACGGGACCCAGGGATTTGGGCCGGCTCAGCGCTCCCGGGATCCCAGAATGGGGAGGATCAGGCCAGCAAGACCCTAAGCGCAGATACAGCCCCTGCCTGGCTCCACGGAAACCAGAACCAAAATCATTACTGACTAGTATTAATTACCAGGAGCCCCTGTCCTGGGCCAGTTCCCCCGTGTGCTCGGAGCTGTACAGACACACGACACAGAGACGGTCCCTGCCCCAGTCAGGTGCCATTCACACCTGGGTCACTGCGGAGCAGGTCTGGGCGCGGCTGTTCCTATTTCGGAGGAGGAACATCCCTGTGTCTATAGAGCTACAGGGGAGCTTGTCTGCCAAACGGGGCTGAATCAAACCAGGAGGCGCTAATACCGACAGACCAGACTTGCTCTGAGATCACCAGTGGGGGTTGGGAACCACATGGGATTAATCATTTTGGGTCCAGTTTTCATGTAGACAAGGTCTTAGTCCATCTTTCTAGCCGTCACCAGATGTGCTCCCATCTGTCTACCGCCTACGTTCCCAAGGACCCACATTCACACTGACATGTGGCCGTAGGTCCCCACGGATGTATCCATCGCCCTCTATCTAGAAGTGAACCCATCAGTTCTGTCTGCAGGGACCATCCCCCTCCAAACAATCCGAATGGTTCCGTGGGCATCTGAGCGGGGAGCCCTGCTCCCTGGGGGATGAATTGTTCGATTTTCTCACTCACCTTCTCCCGCTAACTCCGTCGGGGGCGGATCCGTCTGCTGGGTCCCAGCTGGGTTGGTTCCCTCTGTGGGATGAAAACGAGGGTCGGCTGGGATGCGTGAGGGAGGGCACCGAGCACCCAGCCATCAGCCCTGAAACACCAGGGGCTGCTGCTGCCCCCTGGCTGGGGAACCCCCCAGTGACTCCGTCCTCGCTCCCCATCTGTGTGTCCCCTCTGCTGGGCCCACAGCTCAGGGTGGAGCCTGGCTCTGAGTGTCCCCTCAGTGCGGAGCTGTGACGGAGCAGGGAGCAGGGCAGATTTGACCTGGGAATGTTGCAGGGGGGTTGCAGTGGGGATGTGGGACTTCCCTTGAAGGAAGCTACCTGAGCTGTAACCTGAGCCAGGAACGGGGGTGGGGAGAATTAACACCTTCTGCCCGGGAGACTGGACAAAGGAGAGGAGCAGCGGGAGGGGCGGGGAGTTAGTTTCGGTTGGGGCTGGGTGGTGCAACGCAGGGAACCCCAAGCTGGGGTCCAAGCTCCCTGAACCTCCCCGAGGGACCTAATTGAGGGGGTCTGGTCGTACCTACACGCTCTGCTTGAGACTGTGTTCCTGTCCTTAAATAAACCTTCTGCTTTACTGGCTGGCTGAGAGTCACAGTGAATCTCGGGAAGAGGGGTGCAGGGCCCTAACTCCCCCACAATCCGCAACAGGAGCCTCCCTGAGGGTTCACCTGGGTGTGGGGCTGGGAGCGGGGACACCAAGCGAGGCCCCTCACCTGATATCACCAGCTCCACAGGGTCGCTGGGCTTTGACCAGATGGGTGGGTCCCACTTGGTGCTATATTGGCAGCTGTAGTTCCCTGCATCTCTCCAGCTCACACTGCGGATGGGAAACGCAGCCACATCCCCCACGGGGTCCATCGAGCGCCGTGCGTCCGGGTCTCCAGCTTTACTCAGAAGGACCCTCACTCCACGACACCGACACTCACACCGGATGGTCACGGATCCCCCCGGGGCGACCCCCGCACTGGGGTGCAGGGAGAGGTTGGGTTTGGGGTAGATAGGCTCTGCAGGCAGGAGGAGACCGGCCGTGAGACACAGACCCCAGCACGGTCACTGCGCCCGGTCCTCACAACCTGGCCCCAGTGATGAGGCTGATACAGGGGCCTGCAGGGAGAGTCTCCTGGATGCTTTTCCCCTGAATCCAAGACCGAGAGAGCTGGGCTAGAGACACAAGAGACACGGGGTCCCCCACCCCTCAGCAGGGCAACAGTGCGGAGCAATCTGCGAGGAGCCCGTGGAGAGGTGGCTGGGGCAGGACAAGGAGAGGCCGAGGGGACCTAGAGGCCAATTGCGTTTTATCTCCATCAGCTGGGGAAGGAGAAACCAGTTCAGTGGGGAATGATCACAAGTGAATCGGAGTTCGCTGGTGTAGCAGGAACTGCTGGGTAGGGTCACACTGGGAACTATTGCTGAGCTCGCCTGGACAGTAACTGCCATTGGCTGAATCCAACCCACTTCATGGGCAACAATTTACATTCCTGGAGCACCAGGATCTGGCGTTAGAACGTCCAAGGCACTAGGCCAGAACCCACCGCTCTACGGTCCCTTCACGGCTTCTCTGTTCTTAGCCTGGTTTGTTGTGTCTTGAACCATCCCCTTGCGCCGTCT